>NC_081258.1:713333-1070000 GCF_030490865.1 Poecile atricapillus
GCATGTCCATTATGGAACCAAAGACTGAGATATAAGAGAAGGAGCAGCATTTATTTTCAATCCAATCCAATTTTTTTTTGTCTTTGCTTTAGATTGGGAACATACTGATCCCAGCCAAATAGTCACTGCTTTTGAGTGGGAACTCAGTGCAGGACTGCTACTTTCTTTTCCCTGCTTAGTTTGTCATACTGGGCATCCCCAGGCTTGGGTTGAATGTAAATGTGTTGAATGTGGAGTGTTGTGGTGTTGTGCATCTCACAGAAGGCAAGCTGCCTGTTATCAGTGTGATACTCTGAGAGACAGTGTGAGTAAATGACAAGTTGATGACAGCTTAGATTGGTTGGGACAGCTTTCAGGAGACTGGGGGCTTAGCAGCTGGATAAAGAACTTAGTTAAAGTAGCTGTTTATGCTTTGGGTGTTATTTTGTGCATAATTGTTGTAGTGCCTTGTATTTACAGAGATTGATTCACAAATCAATAAAGAAAACTTTATTGATGCAAAAAGAAGGGGGAAATATGGGAAAACAAATGGGGGATGGAACAGAGAGGACAGTTAAGCTTGATGTTCTGGTCTTGGTCAGGTACCAACCATTCCATGGGATGGGCAACCCATGTGAAGGGAAGAGCTAGAAAAGTACAACTGTGCTGGTTTTGCATTAATTGATATTTGGTGAGGAAGGAGGAAGCCACCCATGGAAATGATTTTTCTGAGTGAAGCTGCTAGGAGCTTCCTCTGCGCCTGGAAAAAAACAATAGCTGGTTGGCTTTGAGAACTGACAACCTACTAAACTATTTAAAAAGTAGGTCCACCTCTTCAAGATTCACATTTTAAAGACAGACAAGCCCAGTGTTGGGGGTTGGGTGTCCTTCCTTTTGTTCCATCTCACCTACGGAATTTTTTGCTCATTAGTTGCAGGGAAACCTTATTACTGGTACTTGTTGGGTGCTTGAGAAACACAGAGTTCAGCTGGGCCCAGGGTGGAAGAGGGGCATGAAAAAGGGAGGGCGGGGGCAGCTGGGGACAGTTTGGCTGCTTTCTTCAGCTTCAGAGCAGGACACTTGCTGGGAGCTCTTGTGGTTTGGAGAAGAGAATTCACCATCACCCAGAGGAAGCTGCTGCTTCTTCTTCTCCTTCTTCCCTCTTCGTTAGTAACCTCGCACCCCCTGTCCTGCCGGGATGTGTGGCAGTGCCAGCCACCACAGCAGAGCTGCTGATCCACCTCAGCCACCGGCCCGGGATCTCAGCTCATCCCTGCTGTTCCAGCTGAGTGTTCCTCAGAGCCCTGCAGGAGCACCGGCACTGCCCGCCCGAGGGGGTTTGTGAAGCAAAGCCTCTCCTCCATCCCTTCCCATCTCAGCCGAGAAAGCTGTCATGGGGTCCCTGGTTCTGTTTTGTTGTTAATGCTGTAGTTATTGTTGTTTGTGTGTTTCGTTATACACACTACAGTAAATCACTGTTGTTCCTATCCCCAGATTTCTGCCTTAGAGCACCTTGATTTCAAAATTATAATAATTCGGTGGGAGGGAGATCTACATTTTCATTCCAAGGGAGGCTCATGCCCTCCCTAGCAGACATCTGTCTTCTAAACCAAGACACCCAGAAAATCTCTCTCTTGCTTCCAGCCTTGAAGAAGTAACTGGGTGCCGGTGGGGCTGGCCCCACTCCACCTCGGCCCGTGTGGCCCTGATCCCAGTGGGGGACAGGTTGGGGATGGGAGGCTGTGGGGCCCTGGCCAAGGCTGGGCTGGGCTGCAGCTGCTGACATCTTGCTGATCCTAAGCCCTGCCCCACTGCTGGCCTGCCCCAAGCCGGGGTCCGCTGGGCCCCAGGAGCAGCTGTGGGCCAGACCCCCTTCACGACTGTCCCTGGGTGGCCCCAGTGGCTGCTGAGCAGGGGGAGGGGGAGCCATCAGCTCACAGCTGAAATTAAAGGAAGTAGGGGCCAGAGACCAGCTATGCGGCCAGAGTGGCCACTGTTGTTCAGGCCAGGCCCTCTGAGATCTTGGCACAGCCCCCAGCACAGCCTGAAATCCATCAATGTGACTGCTTCAGTCACTGCCCAGCAGAAACCATCATGACCATCTGAAAGCCCCAGGCAAGGTATTAACTTTCACTGCACAGATGAAGCTTGCAAAATATTGATCCTCTCTTGAGTGAGAGAAAAGGACAGAGTGAAAATATGTACAGAAACATGAAGACACCAAGGTCAGGAAAGAAGGAGTCAAGTCCCAGATGGAAGGAGAATGAGGAAGTGTCCTAGTATTGAGGCTAAATAGAGATGGACTGTGATACACCAGAATATGCCCTTTAATTAATGAGAAAGTGTTGGGGGTTAGGTGTCCTCCTTTTAGTTATGGCTCACCTGTGGATTTTTTACACATTAGTTGCAGGGAAAACCTGACTGTGGGTACTTCCTAGGTGCTTGAGAAACAGAGAGTTCAACTGGGCCCAGGGGGGAAAGTTTTGGCGGCTTCTTCAGCTTCAGAGACGGACACTTTGGGCACAGAGCTGTTGCGGTGGGGAGAAGGGATTTTCACCATCACTCAGACGGAGCTGCTGCTTCTTCTCCTTCTTCCCTCTTCATTGGTTGCCTCACACCCCCTGTCCTGCCAGGACGTGTGGCAGTGCCAGCCACCACAGCAGAGCTGCTGATCCACCTCAGCCACCGGCCCAGGATCTCAGCTCATCCCCGCTGTTCCATCTGAGTGTTCCTCAGAGCCCTGCAGGAGCACCGGCACTGCCCGCCCGAGGGGGTTTGTGAAGCAAAGCCTCTCCTCCATCCCTTCCCATCTCAGCCGAGAAAGCTGTCATGGGGTCCCTGGTTCTGTTTTGTTGTTAATGCTGTAGTTATTGTTGTTTGTGTGCCTCGTTATACACACTAGCAAAGAACTGCTATTCCTATCCCCAGATCTCTGCCTGAGAGCCCCTTGATTTCAAAATTATAATAATTCAGAGGAAGGGGGGCTACATTTTCATTCCAAGGGAGGCTCCTTCCCTCCCTAGCAGACACCTGTCTTCCAAAACTGAGACAGAAAGTATGGGGGGGTTGGAGTGTTCAAACTGTAGATGTGAGCAGAGGCATCCATAATGAAGCAAAGCAGATGTTGAGGTAGCTGTGATCCCATGAGAAGCTTGAACAGAGAGAGAGATGAGAGTGATGAAGACCCTTTGGCCCAGGGAGAGAAGGCAGCCTCTGTTCGCAGAGATGAAGATGATTTCAGAGATACATGAAGAGAACTTTTGCTTTTTAACAGCTCATCTGTAAAATAATACCTTTATAATAATAAAATTAATAATATTTTATAACTTTATAATAAAATAATATAAATATTAACATTAATAAAATATGTTTTCTATAATAAAATTATATAATAATAAGTTTATATGGCCCATGAACTCAGCTATGGGAAGGCTGTGAAAATGGGAGAAACTTCATGACTGCAGATTTTCCGGGTGGCTGCTATCCTTGGAAATTAAAAAGCCATGAAAGAACTGCTTCTTGTGGAGAAGTCTCCATAGCATGTTGAGAGAAACCCCTCTCCCTACAAGAACTGATGAAAGACTATTATAAAGGTGGTAATTGATTGAAAATCCCAGGTTTTGTCTCTATGTTGTCAGTTGGGAAAGAAAAGAATTTGTGGAGAGGGAAGAAGTGTTCTGAAAGTTTTATTCTGATTCTTATTCTTCTTTTAGTTCTGTTAATAAAGTTTTATTTATACTTTTTGGGTTTTGAGCCTTTGCCCTCCTCCTAATTCATACCTCACAGCAGGAAATGTGTAAATAATTCTAGTAGGTGCACTGGTGATTTTAGCCAGCGCTAAACCTATTACAACAACATATGCTTCTATCAAGGTTTTTGAAACTATGTAGTTTTGTAAGGCCATCAAGTAATGCAAACAATAGGCTGATTCTGTAACTGGTGGGAAATTTTTGCTTGGGGCTGTCATTGCTTGGGGCTGCAAGAGTATATAAACTTTGAAATAGTATATGAACTTTGAAACAGTATATGTACTTTGAAAACAATAAACTACTTCAATAACTTCAATGACTTCAATAAACAACTTCAACCCATTTTTCGCTTGGACTTCAGTGACTTCAACTTGGACTCTGACTTCTTTTTGCACCGTCTTTGATTTATTTTTGCTAAAGCTTCTTGCTTAGGCTACTTTTTGCACCTCTCCTTTGAAGTCCAGTCTCTCAGTCAATCGTCAAGGAATGGCTCCCACTGCCAGAGGGCAGGTTAGATGGGATATTGGGAGGAATTGTCCCCTGGGAGGGTGGGGAGGCCCTGGCACAGGGTATCCAGAGAAACTTTGGCTGCCCTTGGATCCAGTGGGTAGTGCCCAAGGCCAGGTTGGATGGGCTTTGGATCAGGATGGGATAGTGGAAGATGCCCCTGCCATGGCAGAGGGTGGAACAAGATGGTCTTTGAGATCCTTTCCAACCCATTCTGGGCTTCTGTGGATTGTCAGTTTAGCCATTTTCTGTCTGGAACAGCAGAAATTAGATAGCAATTATGGCTATTGTCAAAAGAATCAAGTAGATGCTGAAACAAGTAATTCATTATTAATATCCAAGCTGTTGTTCAGAGTGACTCCAATTTCCACATGTAAAGACATACTGTCATTTCTCCCACTACATCCAGGAGCAGTCAAATCCAAAAATCCCTTTTCCTTGGAATACAAATCCTGTTCAGATGCACATTTTGGCTGTCAAAGAGTACAAAAAGGGTATTGGCTGTGCATGACTGGCTTTCTGTGCCAGCTCAATCTACTTCCTCACACATCTCAGGGGAAATTGTCTGCTTCACTAGAGAAAAATACAAAATTGTGTCCTTACATTCAAGCTCCACTTTTTAAACTTGCATTTTTTCCCCCAGACACTGGATAAAGATTACAGATTTAATCCATGCTCAGTACAGGTCACTGTGCAGCTGAATGCCAGTAGCTGATGGTCCTGTTTGGCTGGACCTTTGATCATTATTATTATACACCCTCCTACAAAACACCACCAGGTTTTGTTCCTCTCTCTGCAGACTGATTTTCTGATCCTTCTTTTCCTCCTCTACCATTCAGTATCCAAAATAGGTGCAGACTGCACATTGATCATTGAGTGAGTCAGGCTGAAATGGCTGCTCCGGTGCCACCTTCCTGCTCCAGCAGGGCCAAAGCAGAGCCCAGGGCACAGCAGTGTGTCCATGTGGCTCTGCAATATCCCCAGGGAGGAGACTGCACAGCCTCTCTGCACAATCTGCTCGGGGCTGGGCACTGCCCAGGGCACAAATTCTGCCTCCTGTGCAGGGCAGGGCCTGGGCTCAGCCCCTGCCCGTGGCTCTGCTGCCATTGCTGGGCCTGTAGCAGAGCCTGTGCCTGCTCTGCCCCTCCTGCACCCAGGGACAGGCAGGGACAGACACAGGGACAGCCAGGGACAGCCAGGGACAGACACAGGGACAGCCAGGGACAGACACAGGGACAGACCCAGGGACAGACCCAGGGACAGACACAGGGACAGCCAGGGACAGACACAGGGACAGCCAGGGACAGACACAGGGACAGACACAGGGACAGGCAGGGACAGCCAAGGACAGACACAGGGACAGACAGGGACAGCCAGGGACAGCCACAGGGACAGCCAGGGACAGACACAGGGACAGACACAGGGACAGACACAGGGACAGACAGGGACAGACACAGGGACAGACACAGGGACAGCCAGGGACAGCCAGGGACAGCCAGGGACAGACACAGGGACAGACACAGGGACATCCAGGGACAGCCAGGGACACCCAGGGCTGAGGGCCCTCTCTCAGCCATATCTTCCTGAGGCTGAGCATACACAAATTGATGAAATGTCTTTTCCATTAAGTGCCAGTCTGAAATTCCTATTTAAGCTCCAGAGGCTTTTCCTCAGGTCTTTGATTACCTTTCATTCCACTGTGTCTATATTCAAGAAAAATAGTGCTGAAGAGATCTAATCATATTTTAGCATGTCTGTTATGGAACCAAAGACTGAGATATAATAGAGGGAACAGCATTTATTTTCACTCCAAGCAAATATCTATTTGTATTGCTGTAACCAACACGAAGTCTAAACCCGAACAAGCCAGTCTGTGTCCTTCAGTTTAGGACAGAGCTTTCAACTCCAGCAGCTTTTATTAATCCCTTTTCCCTAGTATCCTTAGCTCCATATAATACCTGCATATGTATTATAAATGTACTTTGTCTCAAATCTCCTGCTGCTGTTGGTGGTCCCTGTCAGTTGTGATCACCCATATCAGTGTGCCTTGGCATTTAACTCCAGCAGTCAATGCCATTAGCCAGCTATCCAGGTGGGAATGTCCACATCAACTCCTGCCTCACCTTCAGCTGAGTGTGGTTTTTGTTAATATAAACTCTCTTTATAGTCACATTTGATTGTTTCAGCTCACATCAATCTCAGCTTCCCTTCTATATCATATTTCTCTGCAGTCACAATATTCCTTGTCTCCACTAAATTAGTTTCCCCTCTGAATGCTGAATTCATTGTCTTGAAAAGAACTGAAAATAGACTCCTTTTTTTGATCTTCTGAAAGCACAAGGGTAAAATTGCCATTTTTCAAACCAAAGAGATTGTAGGAAGGAGAACTATGGATGAGCCATATCATTTAAAATATTTAAATAATTTTTAAAATAAAATAATAGTAATATTATATTAATAAAATGTTATTAGTATTTAAAAATTTATCTTGTAGTTCTCATCCTCTTTTAGACAGGAAAATAAGGAGAATTACAATTTGTTACATCAGCATGCAATTACTGATTTTATAATGACACAAGTAAATGAAGCTATCAAAATGTCTGTTTCTTTAGCACTGTAATCTGTTTTAACTCATGTCCTAGGATGTTAATAGCACATGGAATTGCACATATATCAGAATGCCTTGTACATAGGTGGAGCAGCACATACACAGGTTTAATCTAATATAACAGTGCACATCTACTCTTTTAAAATGCAGTCCTGATAGTTTGCTGAGGTCTGGCTCTGATCATGACAACAGATCATTTCCCAAGAAGCTTCTAGATTCAGGTTTTAGTGAAGACCTGAAGACTGTCAGTTCAGTGTTAGTTACATATATAAAAATCAATACTTTAGACAAACTACACTTTTCTCTTTTTTTCCCCCTTCAAAGGCTAGGATTGAAAAAATAAATATTATGGTTTTGTTTTGTTTTGGGTTTTTTCCTACTATTCCTTTTTTGGGGGGGAAATAAAGCAATGTTTAAATTTTCCAGCTGTTGCTTTATACTGTGATATTTTATGTTAGGTTGCCTCAGCCATGTCAAATGATATAAAGTTACATGATGTAATTATGTGACTTGCATTGAGTTATCTCAGTATGACATAGCAGGCAGGCGACCTGCTGGAAAAGACACACTTTCCTGGAAACTGCAGATAAATTTTCTGAGAGTGGAAAGCAGTTAGTAGTGGCTGCCCTGGGTAACAACATCAGGCCTGACATTCTGCAGTATATTTATTATTGATTTGGTGGATGGCTTGTGAATGTTGCCGATAACAGAAAATTTCTTAGACTAAAGAAAACTTCATAGAATTGTAAGATTTCCCAAAGGATCAAGTCAAACTGGGTGACTGAATAATATGGTGATAACATGGTGCTGATAATATGTTGATAAAATGAAATGTATAACTTTAATACTTTAATGTAGAAGGTAAATAATCTTTTCCAGCATGGCTTAACTCTTTAATACATCGGTAGGTTCAGAATTGAACAATACTCCTGAGACCCTTCTGAGGTCACTTTCTTACTTTCCGAGAGTGCATCTGAATTTCCCTATGGATCATGCTTCTGTTTCCACTAGCATAGATGAATCCTCAATGATGGTTCAAAATTAGCAAAGATTGGAAATACTGTAAAACAAAAATCTTAAGGCATCCTCTAGGAAGCTACTTCATTTTTTTTTCCCCTAGCTCTGATTTTGTTCTGCTTTTCTGTGTCACTTGCTCCCATGTCATCAGTAATATCACCAGAAAAGCTTTGTACTCTGCTGCCACATCATCATAATTCCAGAAAACAAAAGGAATAGACTCAGACAAGGGGAACACTAGCAAAAATCAACCAAGATTTGCATCCTACAGTCTGTTAACCATGTTGTCACCATCAGCATCTGTTGGAATGCAGAATGATTTAATCTTTGATAAATGCTGTTCTCCAGACATGCTGTTCTGTATTTTCTACATAATTTTGGTGAAAAATGTGTTCTCCCCATTTTGGTTAGTTGGTGTGTCTAGTCTGGATGGGGGTGGATGGGTTGGTTTGTGTTGTTATCAAGTGCTGCCCACAAGATATTTTTTCCTATTTACTCCTAGTAGTAGAACAGAGCTGACAAACAAGTGATGGGTTATAACAGGGCTACAGTGGCTCCTTAAAATCTCCTGAGCACTGGCAAATTTTTGCATTAAATTCTTTTACATGTGGTCTTTTAATACTTCATGTTCAGTCTTCCTCGTGGCCCTGGTTTGCTATCCAAAACCTATTTCAACTGATAGTTTATTTCATTTAATTCTTGTTCCAGGTACATACACTCACACAGCTACAGTTGCTGCTGTTTCTTTCTTAGTTATCAAGAGTCACTGAAAAAACCCCACTGCTCTCATTCCATTACATTGTTCCATTGCTCTCACTCCATTTCAAGACACAAAATTGGGAGTGGCCGATTCCCCAGTCAGTGGGGCCTTGACAGCTGGGGGAGATGGGCAGGGAAAAAACATCTGAAGATCAACCAAGGCAAATGCAGATCCTGTTCCTTGGCAAGAACAAGTTCAGCACCAGCAGTGGCTGGGGGACCCTGCTGGAGCAGCCCTGCAGGGAAGGACTTGGGTGTGCTGGGGGACACGGAGCTGTCCCTGAGCCAGCAGTGTCCTGGGTGTGCTGGGGGACACGGAGCTGTCCCTGAGCCAGCAGTGTCCTGGGTGTGCTGGGGGACACGGAGCTGTCCCTGAGCCAGCAGTGTCCTGGGTGTGCTGGGGGACACAGAGCTGTCCCTGAGCCAGCAGTGTCCTGGGTGTGCTGGGGGACACGGAGCTGTCCCTGAGCCAGCAGTGTCCTGGGGCCAAGGGGCCATGGGGAAGAGCCTTGCCAGCAGGTCAGGGAAGGATCCTATCCCTGTGCCCAGCCCTGGAGGCACCTCTGGAGTGCTGTGTCCAGCTCTGGATCCTCAGCACAGCAGGGACAGGAGCTCCTGGAGCTGAGGAAGGGCCTGGAGCATCTCGGTGCCCAGGGGAGGCTGAGGGAGCTGGGGCTGCTCAGCCTGGAGAGGAGCCCCAGCTGAGAGGGGCCCTCAGCCCTGGCTGTCCCTGGCTGTCCCTGGCTGTCCCTGGCTGTCCCTGTGTCTGTCCCTGTCTGTCCCTGGGTGCAGGAGGGGCAGAGCAGGCCCAGGCTCTGCTGCAGGCCCAGCAATGGCAGCAGAGCCACGGGCAGGGGCTGAGCCCAGGCCCTGCCCTGCACAGGAGGCAGAACTTGTGTCCTGGGCAGTGCCCAGCCCCGAGCAGATTGTGCAGAGAGGCTGTGCAGTCTCCTCCCTGGGGATATTGCAGAGCCACATGGACACACTGCTGTGCCCTGGGCTCTGCTTTGGCTCTGCTGGAGCAGGGAGGTGGCACCAGAGGAGTCCCTGTGGGCCCCTCCAGCCTGACCCCACCTGGAGTTCTGTGATTAGAAGAGGAAGCTCTATTTATGGAGTCCAGGATTTCAAATCAGGGAGCAAAATTATTTCAGAAATTAATCTGTGGGCTGTTAAAGTACAGCTTCTAGAATATCTTTTCCCCATAGTTAGTATGTGGTTGATCCAGAGGGCTTTAAAATGAAAGAAATTCAAACTAGGCTTCCAAAAGGCTTGCCCAAACTTTCCATAAACTTTTACTCAAAATTGTCTTCCAGATTTTTTATTTAGTCTTTTACCTACCTGTTAGTGACTGTCAGAGCTCTACAAATGACAAATGTGGAGGCCCAAGGGCCTCATCCCTTGACCCTGGAAAGGTTGTATTTCCCAAGGTTGGGGTGAGAGAAGCCTCTTTCCCACAGGCCTTTGCATTCAGATGTTAATTCTTTCCTAGTTGTTATCCCATTGGCCCATTGGCCCTGACCTCCCCTGTTTGGTCCCCATTTCCCATTTATGTATACCCTCTAGAATGTTCTTCCTTCCTTGAACCACTATTGGGCCTGTTTTGCTGCAGTGCCACACCCTGTCAATCCCCAGTGGTTGTCCTTGTCCCTAACCTCTCCTAAGCACCATTTTGCCCTACTCCCTCCGAACCGCCCCGTCTTACCTTGTGTATCGTTCTGGATCCTCAGCCTATCCTCGTTCCTGTCCCTGGATCTTATTCGGAGCTGTACCCTATTGTCATTTTAATAAACCAGCTTTCATATCTCCAAACAAGAACCCATCCCAACATCATCCTTCATCAGCCTTCTAGTGGCCTCGCACCCCAGACCTGAGCGCTCACGCTGCTTTAGGGACCTGGATGTAGCACATTGCTACGCACAAATGCAAATATGGCTCATTCTGTCTTTAATTCTATCAATATTTTTGTGTTGATCATTAATACAAATAATTTGCTACAAAAGAATGAAGATTTATTACATTTTGTCTCTTTAATTTAGGAATAAATCAATTCAAAATGCTGCTCTCCATATCCTGTTACCAATGAAAATAAAGTTCAAAAGTTTAATTACCATAGCCATGCTAAGTTTGCATTTGGACTCAAAGGAGACAAAATAGAAGAAAAGGCTGATGGAGTATCTGCTGATCTTCTCTCAGGAGAAGGTGAGAAAAATCAATGTAAGGAAGACATAGAAAGGAAATGGAAAGTGTTGAAAGATAAATGAAGGTCTTTCATCTAGCAGTGAATATACCATGACAAAAAAACCCCAGTCCAATCAAGATGAAAATAAAGTGTTGGAAAGAGACATCTATAAGGTGTAAAATATCTGGACCAAAGGTGAAGTAGGAAGATTAAAGAGCAAAGTCAGGCAAGTGCAAAAACACCTGATAAAAAAGTTTAAAGGTGGACAATAAAAAGAATAGTGTCAAAGGTTAGGATAAATAAAATATGTTGCATTGCCAAAAAGAACAAGATGATGTTGAAGGGGACTGTGAGACACCTTAAAAATCCTTCAGAAGTGCCTTTCATAAAAAACATGTACAGTGAAAATAATACACAAACCAAATATATACAGTTTAAAATTCAAGCCTGAATTTATAACTGAACATGTACAAATAGGAAAATTCCCAGTTTGCTTTGTGAGTGTCTGAGTTCTCCCAGCTGCTCACGTAGCTGGCATGAAATCTATTCAAGTAAACTTTGACAATTCTTTAGTTCACCTATCCAGCAGGATGGCATTCCCAAACAGAACTGGAATGCAGCAGGAATGATGGAGGGGATGCCATTGGAAAGTAATTTTCCTTTGCCTCATCATCTGCAATGATTCCTTAGAATCGGGTGTAAGCCAAAATAATTGCTG
This sequence comes from Poecile atricapillus, assembly GCF_030490865.1. Lineage (NCBI taxonomy): Eukaryota > Metazoa > Chordata > Aves > Passeriformes > Paridae > Poecile > Poecile atricapillus. Next base: position 724,850 of record NC_081258.1, read on the forward strand.
AATTTAACCAGGGCCTTATTTTTGCAACAATTTGCAGTGGGTAAAGGGGGTTTCCACTATTAATCTGACTGGGTTTTAAAGTTCAGCTGGTTTGTTTTGCTCTGAAATGGATTAGAGGTGCTTGTACCTGCACTTACCAGGTGGGAACCACAGGGCTGGGTAAGTCTTTCTAAGCACTTCTTCATAATTAAGACATTAAAACACATGAGGATAGATTAATAGGTAAATGAATCAAAATTATTTGAGCCACAAAGGGGTCAGCTGCATACGGAAAGTATTTGAAGTGTTTTCCCTTTTTTTCTCTCACCATTTTATAAATTCCATTCTTTTAGTAACGTGTTTAAAAGTACTTGTAAATTAATCAACAATGTGTCATTGTTCACATTTTTTTATTGGTTTCAATAATCCAGGGTAAAATACAGTATTTAAATAATGTTATAAATAGCCAGAATGGTTTACTTTTTCCCCAGAGGGACATGGCTATATCCCAAAGGTCCAATGCACTCAGTGAGATTGGATGTGGGATAAAAGAGAGAACAGAAATTTCAGTAGCATACAGGAATAGGGGGAGAGAGAAATATGACAGTTTATAGCATGTAGCATCATTTATGCTGCATTTGTTGTTGAAATACATCATTTACCATATTTGCTGCACAAAATCCAGGTTGACAGAATTCTTCCACCTTTTTATACAATGACCAGTGCAAATTGTTTAGAATAAAAAAGAAGAAAGGCTACGAGGGATGATAATAATTGATAGTATTTTGCAATAATGAGATAATAAAATTGTGGGTTTTAGAGGTTACACAGAAAGCGTGTAAAAATACTATTTCTGAGGGAAAAAAATTAGCAACAGATGAATCTTGTATTATTTTTAATACCAAAAAAAAGGTTTTGTTAAATGAAATTTTACATGAAGTGTCAAACCACTTTTAATGGCTTAAATAGCATAATACCAGGAAAAGCTGGTAAAATGACAAGGAGCCCCCATTTATGACTGTGAATAAAAATACTGTATTAATGTAGTTTTTAGAATAGGTTGTTGGTTTGTCTTAAACAAATTCATTTAAATCAGGTTTGCTACTATAAAATGTTTGTCCTTCTAAAAGAGATAATAAACTATGGGCAGCTTTCATTTAAATGAAGGGTTTGAAGGAAGGGTTTGAGTGTCATTGGCTCTGATTGATCCTGTTATTTTTTATTAATGAAATTTCACCAGCTGGCAGAGAATATGACTTCCTCATGAACAGGTTCATCCAAGTTCATTTCCTTCCCCTGGAATATTTTAGGATATGGCTTTGTTTAGACCCCCTAAGTTTTATAGCTCAGAAGAATACAATTTTGTCAAGAGCAATTGTAAGGGAGATGGAAGCACATCTGCCCAGAAACTTGTCCAAAACAGCTATTCCACCCACAAACTCAAATTTGAAATGCCAGTAGCTGTCCCAGCAGGATGCCAGGAACTGTATATACAGCTCTGTGAAATAGCTACTCGCTCTGGTGTTCTTCTTTTCACTTTTCCTCTCTTATTTTCTGCTTCTTAAATCAGACTGTCACAGACCAATCCCCGGGCTTTCCCTGTGAACTTTCCATTACATTTCAGGACCCAAGTTAGTTGCTATAAATTGTGGGTGGAAAATGTGAGAAGATTGAATACAGGCCTGTGTTACTGTGTGTGTGGTATTTGCTGTGTCACTCAGTAGAGACTGGATACAGCACATTTTATTTACTCATCCCCAGGACATAACAACTTCATTATTATATCTGCATTCATCTTCAGTACATTTACTTTAGCTGGTGAGAAAGGTCTTTACCCAGAACTGGGCTCACTCCTAATAATAATATGGATTAGCCATGGAAATTGTCTCCAGAGTTGTCCAAGGAAGGACTAGGTGTGGCACTCAGTGCTCTGGGCTGGGTAACAAGGTTTAGTCAGGCATAGGTTGGATTCAATGATCTTGGAGGTTTCTGGGTCCCAGATCCAGAATCGAGATCCAGGGATTTGGGTTGTGCTCATGTTTCTTCTCTTTTTCTCTATGATACCAAAGACAAAGAATCTTAGTGAGCTAAAGCATATTTAATGGTAAATTCTCTTGAGTTAAAAATACTTATTGGTGCTGAACGCATGTATAATACTCATAGTCTGCAAAGCAGTGTAAGGTAATTAACTCAATTATTTCTACTTCTCCCTGATGATGGGTGAAAGGAGTCCCTGACGAGGTACTTCTGATCTAGGTAGGTTGCTTGAAATTTAGAGCAGCAGCTCTATCAACAGCTGTCACCCTTGATGCTGTTACCATAATCAAAAGAACTCGTCCTACTCTTCCCCAAATTAGAGCAGCTGTAACTGAGAACAAGCATCTGGAAATGTTTAAAACAATGAGGAAAGACTTTGCTTATTTATATTCCTCAAGACCAAATTTTTTTGTTTTTTCTTCTCTTCTTTGGTAAAAAATAATTAATCTTTGGATTTGGAAAGGACCTTCCACAAACTCCAATTGCAAACATCAAGGAATTAATGGATTAAGGAAAACACCTTCTGTTTTCTGTCAGTCCACCCTAGCTGAAATAGGCTTCTTGGCAGTTTCAGTTAAACTGCATCTTTTCAGAGAAAGGAAGAGGAGTTCAGCCATCTCACTCAGTCATGTTTCATTAACAGAGAAGTCCAAACCTTGTTTACATAGAGATCTGCGTGAATTATAATGGTGGATTGAGTGAAAGAATTTTTATATAACTTGCAGAAGGACTGAATTAAGTTAAATTCAAGCTCACAGGAAAAAGAGCAAGTATGACTTCATGCTGTAATTAAGGTCATAATAAAAACCAGGCACATTGTTCTGGTGTGCACTGGAAGCCTGTTTTGCTTTGAAATCAAATTAATTGTTCCGAGTTATCCCTGTTGTGTGATCACTTGGTAAGTTGGTTTGTTTTAATTACAACTCTGAGGGTAATTAAAAGATAATCACTGTGTCACAAGCACAAGCATGAAAGAAGCAGAAGAACACACTGAAGGACATCTTTACACTTTCATAAAAGCAACTTCCAGAGTCCTGCCCTCACCCCAAAATTATTTTAGAACTCCTAAGTTCTTTGGGCTTCTTAATGCAACTGTCTGCTGTAGAAAACCAGAGTGTTCCCAGTGCTCTGCAGCTCTGAGCTTCTCTGATCAGGTGAGACCCCAGCTGCAGAGCTGCCCCAGCCTGGGCCCAGCACAGCAACGAGCTGGAGCTGCTGCAGAGAGCCTAGAGGCGGCTCCAGGATGAGCAGAGGGATGGAGCAGCTCTGCTGGGAGGAAAGGCTGCCACAGCTGGGATGGTTCAGCCTGGAGAGAAGAAGCTTTGGAGTAAGCTCAGTGTGGCCTTGCAGGGTCTGAAGGAGCTGCAGGAAAGATGGAGACAATTGACAAGTATTGAGAAACCGCCAGGCTATTTCACTGAGTCTTCACAGAAGTACAGTGAACGCTGTTTATTTCTATCTTTAGCACACGTTTATAGGGTCCAACAGGGTCTGCGGGCTTAGCAAGCTACTATTGGTTAATACATATGGTTTACATTCTTTCCCCAATACACAAGGCTATTGTTTTTCTTTCATTCTCACTGCTTCAGGAGAGTTTCAAGAACACCACCTTTAATATCATCGCTTATACCAAAGGCTGGCTTGTGCAGACAGGCTTTTACTAAAATCTCATGCTTTTACTCGGTTAAAATGTTTTACTACAATTCCCCCTTTCTCTTTTTGCACAAGCCAGGCTTTAGATGGGATTTGTTTTACACATTTACAGATACAAGATAACGAATAGCTTAAAATAACTATCTCTCTTAATACCATAAGTAAAATTCATTCCGCTTTCAGCACAGGAGACTTCAACCATCTAGTGATGTCCCAGTTGGCAAACCAACTTCCAATGGGGTCACTATCTTCTTTCAGGGCATGTAACCTATTCTGCAGCTGTCTTAGTTGTTTGTGGATTGAGACTGAACAACAAGTAAGGTTCAAACAGCACACATCCTCAAACTCTTCACAACTATGTCTTTGTGCTAAGAGCAAGAAATCAATTGCAGTTTGATTTTACAATACGGTGTGGTGTACACTACTTACATCACCTGAAAGTTCATGTAACATTGTTGATGTTAAATTCAGTTCTTTCCTGGTCTAATAAGCTAGCTTTTTTTAGAGTTGACAAGCTTTTAGCAGCAGCTGCTCCTGGAGTAAAAAAAGGAGGCTAGCTATATTATGCCACGACTTTAAAAGTCTGGGTCTCTAACATCATCACACTGTAATTCATTCAGGCTTTGCTTTGACCGTTTGATGTTTTTTATTTTACCAGCTATATTGAACAATTTGTGTAAGTTTGAATGGAACAAAGTAAGTTTCCCAAGGTAACAGGGTTCTCCATGTGGGCTAGCAGGAATTCCATTCCATGCTCTGTCTCCACAGATTAAGAATATTGAAGCAGGTAATCGCCTTGGTGATTGTCCTGTGAGATTGTACCGTGAATAAAAAACTTTATTTTCGGTGTTAGTAATGAGGTCAACTATAGGGTTAACTGTAGCTCCGTGTTGCATCACTTTGTTGGAGTGGCTTTTTGTCGGGGGCTCAAACATTATCCATCCACCTGAGGTACTGGCGGAGTCTAACAAGTCTAAGTCTTTTGGGGGCCCTATGGTAACACTGAGAACTTCAATAATTTTTTTTGTCAGCAGGCTTCAAGTTGTGTTGACGCGAAGCCAACATGATTGCACTCTCATAACATTGCCAATTGATTCAATCAAATTTCATTGCTAACTGAACTTTTAAATGCTTGAGGATCCCATTCAGGGGCTCCTATGAGACAGGTGCAAAAAGGATGTCCAGGTGTGGCTAGGCTTAGACACACTGATTTTTGGCCTGTTAAGCGTGCCAGAGTGACCCATATGTTCTGTCACTTTTGGGTGTTAGTTAGCAGACAGTTGGTTGGGACTATACACAGTACAGTTACCATAAGCAGTTTGTTCCATGCAAATGACACCATGCTTGCAGAATCACAGCTAGGTTTTAAGGTTAAATGAACTTTCAAATATGCTCACCTTAACTCTTGAAGGGGGAATATTTATACCTTATACTAATATCTTCTCTAAAATTATCAATAACTTATAAATAACAATTATCACACAAACTAAAACTTTTTATCTTAAACTATTCTCTAGCTACTTTTAACACAGGTGCTCTGGTATTCATGCAATCAAAGTGTGAAAGCAATTTGCTGAAAGGATAAAAATACAGTTACAATAACAAAAATACAGTCGAATGGAGTCTCTATACTCTATTTGATCTTCTACAAAATTCTTCTTACAAGCAGACTATGATTTAACGTGATTCAGTCTTGGAACATCTGCTGTTCATGCGACGTCAGCTGGCACCTCATCAGTGACTGACTGAGGGCATCAATGTTTGGGTTGTTCTTCACATCCTTCCAAATCTTAAAACAGAGAATAACTGAAAAAATTGGTTAAGACACAACATCATGATAGCAACATAAAATTTCTGTTGGCAAACTGTCTGTGTTGTTTTCAGACACAACTGTGTCCTGGCAGTTCCACCTCTGATCTCGTTTGGAGTACCAAGTTGGTGACTTCTCTGTTCACCGAATCTCATGTTTTCAGAGGCAGAAGTCTGGTCACATGAACAGGTGACCTTTTTGAACCTGTCAACAAAACATAGCCACTCTCCCCTTGAAGTTAATGAATCATTTTGGCTTAGCTGTGGTACACCCAATTGTAAATTTAGATTATATAATATTTCTAAATTTTTTGTTGTAAATATTTCATCATTGTGATCCAAATTTCTAATGCACATATTACACTAATCAAATGCTTCTAGGGCATCAATTCCCCCCATTTAAAAAAAAAAATAATAAAATGAGATGTACTTCTGTCATACACATCCATATCAACACAAAACCATATACACAATGAATAAAACCTATAGCAGTTAAAAATCAATTAAATAATAAACATTATTAATAACATATGTAATATAAAATTACTTTTATGTAGTAAAATATTTTAACAGAGTAAAAGCATGAGATTTTAGTAAAAGCCTCTCTGCACAAGCCAGTCTTTCATATAAATGACAGTATTAGAGGTAGTGTTCTTGAAACTCTCATTGAGCAGCGAGAATGAAAGAAAAACAATAGCCTTGTATTCTGGGGAAAGAATGTAAACCATATGTATTAACCAATAGTAGCTTGCTAAGCCTGCGGACCCTGTTGGACCCTACAAATGTGTGCTAAAGATAGAAATAAACGGCGTTCACTGTACTTCTGTGAAGACTCAGTGAAATAGCCTGGCGGTTTCTCAATACTATTAACTACTAAAACACTGCACTAGAATCCCATAGTTTGCAAACAAACAAAAAAATCAGTGAAGGATTGGATAACCACCTCCGGAAATGATTCTCCAAGCCCACTTCAAAATTGATCCAGCAGTCATATTAATAGGGTCAAATTGCCAAGTCAGAAAGCAACTCAAATACTGATTTGGTACAGAAAACATCTGGATCTGTTGGCAAACATTCTGTCCAGGTAAAGTCAAGGCTTGGCCAGGGCCTAGGCTTTAAACTGGAAAGATGCCTCTTAACTCATTTCTAAAACAAGGCTCTCAATAATAGCAGCTATGAGATGCTTACAGCATAGCAAACTGTTAAAATGCATTTGTACAAAGCAAATGATCAGAAGCCTTAGGTACCAGACCAATTAAACCATGCAGCAGTTGGCGCAATCTGAAGCCTCTCCCATGGCAGCTGACCCTCAGCAATGATACATTTCCTTGGAATTCTGAAAACACTGAAAAATAATAAAGCTATAAAAAACAAAAACTGCATAGATTGCAACAAACAATAGAACTTCTGATGAAATCAAGGGTGTCACAGACTGCATTCACTTTTATCCACAAGCAGGTGTTCATCAGTGTTCTATCACAGCTGTTTCAGTTGTAGTCATCTTTATCTGTCTAGGAAAATAACTATACTTTCCAGTTTAAACAAGTCTCTCAAATAAAACCTGAAACAATTTAAATTAAACAATATTTAAACCTGATAAAAATTAATTATAAAAAAAGGAAATAACAAAACCTTAAAAGAAAATCAAAGTTATAAAACTTAACTTAAAAACATTCAAACTTAAACATAAAGAAATTTAACTTGGCTTAATTCTATTAACACAATCTATATTAAATATTATTACAAAAAGGCAACTAAAAGTTTGGCATATACCGTTTAAACACAATATAACAGTAACATGGATTTGCTATAAAAATTATAAAAATGTTACAAATACATCACAATTCTATGTCATCTGGCTTTGAGAATAATTCAAAATAACTCCAAATGTTACTAAAAATACTTATTCATAACAGGAATTTGCATAGTATATGCTTAAGTTGGTTAGGATTTTAAAGTGCAGTTTTACTAGAGAAAAACCACAACACCACAGGATTAGGCAAGTTGCCATTCAGCTTTTGTAGCACTTTTCAGAAACATCAAGTCCAATTTTTTAACTAAAATCCAAAGTCCAAATTGATATATATGCACTTATACGTGTTTTTTATAACAAAAGGACTCACATTGAAATTGCCTGATTAAAATTGTGGAAAAAACAAGCAAATATATGCTTTAACTTAACTTTGTCTGTTACAGTAAAGTTCTCCTAGATAATTATTTTTTAAACCATAAATATCTGTTGTAGATAACATCAATTGGAAGTTTATTTCATTAGTAGCTGTAAATCATTCAATATTTTAACATTAGGTTTTAAAACTAATTATTGCAAGATAACTTTTACTTCTGTTAGTATTCACCTTAAACACTTTTTTAAAAATGGACTTTTTGAACTTTCAAAGAATCACAAAAATTTCTCTAGTAAAACTCAAAAACTTGCAACAGCATAAACTCATAATTACTTAAAACAAAAAATTTACTCTAAAATGTTATATAAAAACATTTTAAAAACCCAGTGAATCATGACTTTTTAACAAACTGGGTACTGTTCCGGTGCTTTTTCTTAGAGATGGAGCAAGGGGGTGAACTGCCCGCTCTCCTGCTGCTGCTGTTCTGCTGTTATCTCTAAAAGGTTTGAGTGAAGTCTGTCATCCCCCACATACTCTCACAGAGAGGAAAAATGGAGAGAAAAAAAAACCTCACAAAGTTAACTTAGAAATGCAGTTCTTTCTCTCAATATTTCTCTCGTTGTTCACAGATAGAGGGAAAAGGGCATGATTTTACAAAAACAGGCGATGTTACACAAAAAGCCTCTCATGGCCAGGTGGTAACAATGGTGATCATCGCAATTTATCAACTTTTAATTACAGTGATGAATTTAGAACTAGATACCGTATAGTTAGTGATTTTTTGGCTATTTTGTCTCTCTTTGAAGCTGTCTGAGCCACCTGTTTCTTTTCAACTGTTTCTGTAATTCCTGATATTTGTTCAGTCTGGCCTTGGAGCTTCTTCTGCAGTGCCTCTGCTATGGGTGTGCCTTTGTTCTCTGTGCACACTTCAGTGCTTTCCCCCTATGCCTCCCTGGTTTGGGTGGAAACCAATCTATATCTGGTTTCTCTTCTTCCAGGGTAGTAAAGTTGGAACTGAAATAAGATTGTGGTATTAAAAGTGTCTCCAAAAGTGGAGCAAATAGTTCAGGATGTATCACATCCTGCCGTGGCTGAACAGATTCTGTTTGTTTTTTCAGTGTTTGTTGTGGAGCTGCTTTCTCCTTATTTTCTTCTCTCTGACTCTCCCTCCCTCTCTCCAAGGGTGGCATAGACAGGAATGCCCGCCCAGCAGTGGGATGTAGAGACAGCTGCTGTGACACAGGTAGAATTACGGCACTCGCAGCCTGAGCATATCTCGCTTTCCTGTTCTTTAAGGTATTAATTACAATCTGCCGAGTTGGACCAAGAGACAGAGTGTCCTTGCTTTTCCCTGTAATCGTTTTCTTCCACAACAAATCTCCTATGTCTTTCCATTCTTCCGCTGCAAAAGGCAGCAGCGGGACCTGGAGGCGCCCGCGCCTATTATCTCTAGCCCATAAAACGAGCTTTCCAAGGTCCATATCCTTGACTGCTTCACCTCGTTTAATGATAATGTTTAGAAGCAGTTTGTGCTGCTGCAAACCCATCCATTCTTTGTGGCCACGGGCAGGGGGAGGGTTGCGACCCCTCCTCACTTCTTCTGCCCTCAGTCTCCCCCAGCGGCCTGCCTCCATTCCGCATCTCCCTGCCCGCAGGGTCGCCTACCCAGTACCAATCCGCATCCGCGTCTTCCCGCACACGGATCCACTCCACCGGCTCCATCACCGAATCCCCTCTGCCCACAGGGGGTTCCAGATTGGAGCGCCAGATATTGAGAAACCTCCAGTCTATTCACTGAGTCTTCACAGAAGTATAGTGAACGTCATTTATTTCTATCTTTAGCACACGTTTATAGGGTCCAACAGGGTCCGCGGGCTTAGCAAGCTACTATTGGTTAATACATATGGTTTACATTCTTTCCCCAATACACAAGGCTATTGTTTTTCTTTCATTTTCGCTGCTTCAGGAGACTACCTTTAATATCATCGCTTATACCAAAGGCTGGCTTGTGCAGACAGGTTTTACCAAAATCTCATGCTTTTACTCGGTTAAAATGTTTTACTACAGACAAGGGATGGAAGGATAGGATACAGGGAATGGCTCCCACTGCCAGAGGGCAGGGATGGATGGGATATTGGGCAGGAATTGTTCCCTGTCAGGGTGGGCAGGCCCTGGCACACGGTGCCCAGAGCAGCTGGGGCTGCCCCTGGATCCCTGGCAGTGCCCAAGGCCAGGTTGGACACTGAGGCTTGGAGCAGCCTGGGACAGTGGAAGGTGTCCCTGCCATGGCAGAGGTGGCACTGGATGGACTTTAAGGTCCCTACCAACCCAAATCATTGTCTATTTGTCTTATTTAGGGACCATAATGCAGCTGAAATATTTTGAAGCTAGAGAATCAGCTGTATGTGTCATAACACCTACAATGGAAAGTGCTAATGAAGTTCAAAGGACAAGACAAAAAAAATAGTTTAAAAATTCTATGTCGTTTCCATCTCACAGATGGGCTGAGCTCAGGTTTTCCTTCTTGGGAAGTATTGCAGAACTTCATGGTGCATAGCAGATAACTGAATCCCATCCTGCAGTTGATAGCAGTGAGGCAGCTGAAAAGAGACAGCTAAAGGTCTCTGTGCATCTACACAGGTTTATCCTACTGTTGGCATTTAGCCCCATTCCTCTATTACATGATTATTTAATCCAGTCTTCAGCCTTTCACTGTAATTCAGGCTACAAATTCTTTAGGGAATGGACAGTTGTTTGAGCTGCCCACTAAAATGCCTTTACAAGTGTAAGAGACAGTTGAAGATTCTCCCGTCTCACGACCACCGCAAGGAAAGACCCTGAATATCGCAAGGGACTTGTGGTTGACTTGTGGACTGGCCTGGTTGAGGTGGATGTTTGCAGTGATTGTTTGGAGGTGTGCTTGCTGTGCTACCACGGTACACTGCCCTCGCTCCTGCTGGCAAGCAGAGACTTGTACCCCACACCTGTCCCCCACCCCGAGTAATTGGCCTCATCACAATGGTCATCAACCTCCTCTGGTTTTGGCCTTGCGCCCTTCGCTTTGAAAAAAACTATAAAATATACCCCATAACTTACTTTCCTTTGAGATCACCCCAACAGACGAAGACTCTGCATCATTGGACGGCTGAGTGGACTTTGGCATTGGTCCTTACTCTCTTTCTCTTATGCTTTGCTTTCCCCTCTTTTCCCTCTATCGCATATTAGTGCTAATGAGCACTCAATAAAGTGTGTTTTGCTGTTTGAGTCCCTGGTTTGCTGATAATATTTTGTACTCTAAGATAAAATAAAAGAACCACATCATGAATCCCACCTTGTGAATTGTGACAAGTCACTGAAATAAAAATGCCAATAGGCCCAGATTTTCTTACAGGCCAAGCTTAATATGGTAATCTGAAAGAAACAATGTAATTACTGTGTAAAATACAAATACATAGAGCAGTAATAGCCATATAGTGTAGGGAATTATCCTAAATGGACTAGGAAACTGTACAAGAATATTTTTCTCTTTTTATATGAAGGGTGTTTTCTCTAATAGAGTTACAGAGCCAAAGATTATCCATGGAGCTTTGGGGAAATAGGGAAATAGGAATGTTGCTGCTATTAGAAATTACTAATTCCACCTCAGCCTCAATGAACATTTACTCAACATTGTTAAACACTGAAATTTTAGGGATAAATAGTAAATCTTTCAAAATAGCTTTTAAAATTTATCTGAAGGTTGGGAGGCAACAAAGCATCACCAGCTCCCTGAATTTCCCTGTTGAAATGATTTTATCGAATTTATTCATGTTATGATATTGATAGTGCAGCATCCCAGCAATCTTTGAGTGCTTGGAAATATGCAGGGGATCACAAAGCTTATTGCATTTGTTCACTTGAAAAATATGACATGCTTTAACTTAACTCTCAGTAGTTAAGATTTAATGAAGGAACTACATCCCTTTTTTCCTCCTGGACCACTGTTTGTGTTACTGGTGTCCCCTGCTTTGTGTATTCTTCCTATTCCTGTACCTCATTAAACAGAGAGAAAGAAAATCTCATGGGATTTTAAAACATTTTTGAAATACTTCAAAAACTTTTGGATGTCTGTGTAGTTCTCTTATGCCAGTTCATGGTCAATGCAAAATGAATTCCCAAAACCCAAACTCTCCCAAAAAGTGAAACAGTCCATTAGTCACCACCTCAGTAGAATATTCCTAATCTTCGCTAATAGACCATGATGTCAGATGTTAATGTCAAACCCCATGACATCAACAAGAGTACCAGGATGGAGTGTTAGTGATGTTTCTGTTACACAGGAGAGGAATTCTGGTACAGGGATGTTTTCCCTGAAAATATTTAATCCAGAATAAGATTGTTCCTGTCTAGTTTATTCCCAAATAGATCTTTCAGCACAGAGCATCATCCCAGTGCAGCTTTTCTAAAATGGATTAAAATACACATCAGAAACGCTCTGGCCAGGTTCAAAGTACTTCTTGTTCTTGCTCCACTGACCAATCCCATTAAACAAAAGGTAAAATCTTTGTCCCTGCATCTGCCATGCTCTGTTTCTGATTGCAGAACTGCAGGTTCCCAATGGGAGTCAAGAGGCAGGGCTATGTTATGCCATGGAGTGTTAGTCACACTCTAGCTGGGATCACCAGCCAGCCTGTGGGAGTGGGGGAGCTCCAAAAGTGACAAGAAACTCTCATTTCATTGGAAATACCACAACCTGGCAGAGCTGCTTAGGTAATAGGTGGTCCATGACTTTGTTGTTCTGACAGGTGCCAGCACTGGAGGATTGTAGGTCTAGGAAGGACCTTAAAGGGAGAAATTGAATTTGAAAACAGGCTCTTATGGCTAAATAATGGGTAAATATTTTCCCCTGCTTACTCAAATGTATTAGCGTGTAATCTGGGCTTAATTCATATGTGTAGAAAATTTGATAAATGGATTTTTAGCTCTCTTTGCATACCTGTGACTTTGAGAATGTAAATTTTTTTCTTTTATGAACTCTAGATACAGATTAATATAATAATTTTTCATATGATTTCAATCGAACTAGGATTTACACCCCCGTAAATTTGCACCATTGCAGTTTTTAATTAAACAGAATTGTTGCAGAGTTACATGTGCTGTGTGTAAGAGATGAACATAAGCTAATTCCAGACTATGGCTTAATGAATGCATTTTCATGTAGGAGGAATATATAAAAGAATCCCAGCTTTGCCTAAAATGCATTAACATACTACTTGAGTCTTACAAGATGCTTGACCCAGACTCCCATGGCTAAAGAGATTAATTTTTTATTTTTTTTTTTTGTACTTGCATGGTAGCATGAAGGAGAACTCTTTCCAAGGGCTGCAGTCACCCAGAGTTTCCTGGCTCTGAACCTAACTTTGAATCCAGCATACAGACTGCTCCAAGACAGCCTCTTTCATAAACAGTATTTCCACAGGGAGCAGCAGCGGGGAACCCCATGTACCTGGGCAGTGCCAAAGGCAGGGAAAGAGGCTGTCACACTGTATTAAGAATGATGATAGTAATGACACAGACTCTCAGCTTATTTGCAGAAGAGAGCCTGTTTTATTCTTCCAGATCTTCTTTTATAGACAGTTCTGAGAAGGTCCAAAAAGGTAAAACTTTCATTGGTCATCAAACCAACACATCACCATCATTGTACAGTGAGGAACACCATCCCTTGACTGTTTCTTGCAAGTAAACAACGAGACAAACTGCTTTCCTTCTCTAAGGACTGTTTTGATTTCTCCTTATGATTTCCCAGGCCAGAGTGAGAAAGTTGTGTACTTGACTTTCCCACAGGCTCAAGCCAGTGCCTGAAGCCTAAAAATCACTTATTTGACTACTGTCAGTTCCCACAAGGGGCTACAGTTCTTTGAGACTCCCCAGAAAATGAGCACACTCCTGTTTGTATCTTCTGCCTCAAATGCAGCATGGGCAGCGGGGGAGGGAGGGAATCCCATCCCTGTGCTCTGCTCTCCTGAGACCTGGATTGCTGCATTCAGTTCTGGTGATCCCAACACAAGGAGGACATGGAACTATTGGAGCAAGTCCAGAGGAGGCCATGGAGGTGCTGAGGGAACTGGAGCACCTCCCCTGTGGAGCCAGGCCAGGAGAGCTGGGGCTGCTCAGCCTGGAGAGGAGAAGCTTTGGGGTAAGCTCAGGGTGGCCTTGAAGGGCATGAAGGAGCTGCAGAAAAGATGGAGAGAGACAATTGCCAAGGGATGGAGGGACAGGACACAGGGAATGGCTCCCACTGCCAGAGGGCAGGGATAGATGGGATATTGGGCAGGAATTGTGCCCTGGCAGGGTGGGCAGGCCCTGGCACAGGTTGCCCAGAGCAGCTGGGGCTGCCCCTGGATCCCTGGCAGTGCTCAAGGCCAGGTTGGACATTGAGGGCTGGGAGCAGCCTGGGACAGTGGAAGGTGTCCCTGCCCATGGCAGGGGTGGCACTGGATGGGCTTCAAGGTCCCTTCTGCCATGAACCGTTCTGGGATTCTGTGTGTATTTTCCTGGGATTAGAAAAACATTCTGGAAAATACTGAGAGTGTCCTCTCTTCCTCTCTGTCTTACTCTCCCCATTTTTTCTTAAACTTTTGGTCTTCTCTACTACAATAGATTTGTTTTTAGGTTCTGGGGTGTTTGTAGATTTTGAAACATGAGTGAAAAGCTGTGACTGTCTTGAGGATGTTTGCACTTGCAGTTTTGCAGAATTCTTTTGCTAGCTGAGTACCAGGCTTAATGACTGTGCAGTCTCATCATCCCTTAGACCCATTTACTACAGGCCTTTGTTTCCTTTCCTCCATTTTCCCTGCCTCAGGCTGTTTGTTTTTTTAATTGCAAGAACATTTCTGGAGTGTCTTCATGTCCCCTTCTGGAATAGCTGGCAGTAAAGGAAAATTTCCAAGGAGATATAAACCGAAGGAACATTACAACGATGTATTCATTAATTACTAATATCCATTAATTACTAATATCCTTCTCAGTGCATTGCAAGATGAGAAAACAGTGACTGGTGCAGGTGCATTACTGACAGCAGTGCAAAGCTTGATCATTGGTAGTGCAACCGTAACAAAAGAACCATCTGGATTTTGACATAAAATTTCCTGTTGTAAAATTCCCCAAGTTATGAATTCTGGAATTGTATTTAAATCCTTCATATGAACACAGGAACAAACTCTCCTTGCAGCTTGGAAATGACAAAAGGCTAACAATGCAGTAAACAACCTTGATTCTCTCTCTCTCTGTACAACCTTTTCATGACTGTCATTGCTTTAGCTCCAAGAGGTTGGTGATCTAATTAGGGCAAATTGAATAAGACTGCTTTTATGCTAAAGCGTGAGAAAGTTAATTGAAATCAATCCATGTTCAGTGAAAATGCTGGAGACATCACTGATAATTTAAAGCAATTAAAATATGTTGTCCTGAAGCAAGGCAGAAACATTAAGTATGAGTCTGTTAAAGAAAACTACCTAAAATATTTAAATGATATTATACAGTTAAGATGGACCAGGGATAGCTGAAGCAATTAAAAACCCTGAAGCATAAACTCAGTCACATGTAATCTTCTTTTAGCTATTTCAAGCCATTTGTTTCTCGTAAAGACATGGATATTTTTTTTAAAATCCCATTTGTGACATTTTGTGAACAATGGTGTGCTACACTTGCAAGCCTCCAGTTCTCATTGATGGGCCATTGTGCTTTAATAAAATTTAAATTGAAATGCATTTTCTAGGCTCATTTTAAGGTTTTTGTTCATAGGATGCAAAACATTAATTTGGTAGATCTGAAGGTTAAAATCCAGTCGCTCATTTTTTACAAATTTGTAAACATGGCAGGGTAAACATGATGGGTTTTCTTTCTGAAATCCCCAAATATATCATAAAATCATTAAGGTTGGAAAAGACCTCCAAGATCATCAAATCCAACCTGTGGAACTTGCTGAGGGAATGAGAATTCAGAGCTGCACAGTTCTCATTTAGACGTTTCTTCTAGAATGAGTAATAAGACGTAAGATAAACAACAGAATCATTAGAACAAAAAAATTAAATAATATCTGCAAAGCTGATGTTGCTGTCTGCATTTAGGCTCTGGAACAGACTTGATGGACCTGACTCTGTTGCCTGCCACCTCTGGCAGGGCTCGTGCAGTTCATTGAGGAGGCTTAACTGCAATGACATGTACTGGGAATGCTGGACAAATATGAAACTGTATGAAAGATTAATTCCATAAAACACACCATAGGCACAGGCTGAAGACAGCTAAAATTAATCTTCCAAATAGTAGTAATTATCTTTCATGGTCTGTCACAGCTTGTACTTGCAGATTTGTAGAAATCTTGGTCTTGGCAGTTTCCTGCTTAGCCAGAGTTAAACATATGGAGGTGTAAAAGGACTGATTGGGAATCAACAGCACAATGGAGGTTTCCTGCCAAGGGTTCTCAAAACAAGTATTTGAGCTCTTTTTACTGGTGGTGTGTATGTCCCCGTCCCAAAGCCTGATTATTCTGCTTCAGCTCCAGCCCTGGGTCCTGAGGGGGTTTGTAACACATCCAACAATCCTGATCATCAGCACATCACAGTCTCCCTCCTGTGGAGGCCATGGTGCACACCAGGCTGTCATCCACATCCCAAAATCTCACCAGCATTAGGGATGTCCATCACCTGCTGGAGGCCGGGGTGGATGCTGCAAAGCCCTCCTCCCCACCACACACCTGAGGGAGATGGAGGAAAAGGTGAAGTTAAAATCACACAGAAAAGGAAGGGGACACAAAATTTGGATGACTTCACAGCCTTGGAGTAGATATTAATTTTTATTAATTGTATTATTAACTGTGTTGTTCCTTGTTTTTATGTGTACAAGTGACCTCTGCAATAGCAAAGGCTTTCACTTTTAGAATGAATGCTCCTCATGTTAATAGTGGAATTTGCCTGTTTTCCTTCACCTTCTAGTCTTGTGCTAAGTAAGAATCTTTGGTTGATGCGGCATTTTTTGCTTCTTTTCCCCCTTTAAAAACTAGTGTTTAAGAGAAATTATGCCCATGTTCTTACAACAGCAGGGAGGAAAAAAGCATTAGATACCTCAAGACTCTAAAACCAGAGCACAATTTATCATGTTTGAACCAATTTAATAATTTTTCCTGAGGTTTTTTGTTTCTTGAATTGTAAATGCTTTGACTGTGCAATACTGAAAGATACTTTTTATCCCTTTGTTTATCTGCATTCAGCACGAGATGGAAGGAATCAAATTCTTAGTCAAAAATTGGAAGCAAGTTATTTTAGTATCATTTGTTGATCTTCCATATCCTGGATTACTGCAGAAAACTTTGCCAACCACCTGATCATTCATTATTGACCTTAAATGCTGAAGTTTCTGTGTTTTCAGACAAAGAAAACCCATGTTATTCTCCTTTATATTATGAATATTGTTCTATCTCAAAGGATATGTCTGCTATGGGTGTGTACTGTGGTGCCTACTGGTCCTAACTGGGATTTTGTGTGCAAAAGGTGATGATCAGAGACAATATGTTTGCTGGACAGGGTAGAGAGAACATAGAAGTAAATAAATATTTTATGCCAAGAAATGTATTGATTTGTTTGGGTCATTCAGGAATTATGAACAATGTCAGGAAACGAGGCTGGGAAGCACCTGGTATTTGGTGCCTTAGTAATGAAATCTTTCTTCCTCCAAAAATATTTCTGTGGAAAAATCTAGAAAGGTGAAGAACCAGCTCTGCCCAAAAAAAAATCCTCAGGACTTCTGTGCATGTAACACCTAGAGATCTTTAAAATTCCTGCATTTTTAAATGTGCACCTTATAGTAGTTCTAGAAATAAATAAACTTTTTTTTTTTTTCCCTCTTTTTAGACCTAAACTGCACATGGAAATTTAATTTAAACTAGCATTTTACAGGAAGGTTAGGTCAACCCTCTGGATGAAATGTCCTTTCTGAATTTTGAAGAGCAGTCTGAGTTAAGTCTCGGTTTGGCTGAGCTGGTTTTGGAATTGCTGGTTTTCCCCCATCAATTCCTCTTAACTCTCTAGATCACCTCTAACAAGTTTAGCTTTTATGCGCTTTCATATTGCACTATAAACTCACTGTGAGGATGCCATGCCTTATTTCCTCTGCAAGATATTTAATCAAAAATGACCCACAATTTCAAGCATGAATGCCCAACATCTCATTATTAACCACTCCCTGGGACTCCTTAGAGTGCTCTGACCTCAGCTGGAATGTGGTGACAGGATTCAGGAGACCACTGTTATACAGTTTAGGTCATCTTTTAACTCTCCTTGTTATTTGGTAGGAAAAAGCAGGAGGAAAGTAACCTGGTAGGTTTCTGTATCAGCAGTGAAATTGTTGATCTATGTGACCTTGGTCTAAATTGAGACCTTAAGAAATCAAGTAAGAGGCAGCCCAAAGAATGGACTTTTGAGTTAATTTGCTTCCCCTGCTCCTTGACTTCTCAAGGGTTTCACTACAAGGACACTTTCCAGGGAGTTCATGAATTTTTCAGACACCTTTCATCACTGACCTTTCACTTCAATTTGAAGAGAATGGCAAAGTCTGGGCAGAATGACATTGTTACCATTGCCTTTTAATTTGTCTGGTGTCAACCAAACACAACTACCCAGCCTTTGTAATCATGTTGATCTAGCAAGCCTCTCTAGTCTGGGCAGAACATTTCTCCCCATCTTAATCTTTACAAATGTGGTGTTACTTGGTGAAATAAAGCTTGAAAGAGGGTCAGGAAAAATGATGACTAGAGCTGAAAGTGGTTTTTTTTTTCCATAGCGCAGTTTTTTTGAAGTTGCTCAGGGATTGTTTGCTTTCTTTTTTTTTAAAGAATAAGGTTTGACTCCCATTCATTTTTTGGAAGAATGCAGATAGCTGGATTTTTTTTCCTAATAAAGCCAGAGATAATCCTTTTACATAATGGCAGCATGGGCTGAACTGATAAAATGGTGGGAATGAGGAATACAGCCTTGCTAACACATAAAGCAAGAAATGCGTGGCCATTCCTGGGAGCTGCAATGTTTTTACCACATCATTTAGTCCTAGGTCTGTGCAATACTGGTGCTAATTAAGTAAGATTCCAGTTCACATCAGGCTGCTACAGCAATAATCATGTCCAGCTAAAGGTCACATTAAATGATTTGGAGCTCAGCTCCATAATGGCTAATTCCAACAACACAATTTCAAGACAGTGATACTGTTTAAAATTTGTTTTAAACACATATTCTGGCAAGGAAGCTTTTGTGTCTCTAGGGTGAACAGCTTGCTTTTATGAAGATAATTATTATTTTTCTACAGATCCCCTATTTTTCCACTTTTACATTTTCAGAAAAAGTTCATTGAATTGTAAACTCTGAGTCACCATTTACAGGTTGCAAAGTAGGGTGGTTTGGTGATATCCACACAGAAACAGTGAACAAATACATTAAAAAGTGAAGAAAAAAAGCAAAAGGAATCTGGTTATATTGTTGTACATTATGCTCTCAGAGTGTTTTGTTGCTACACGTGCTGTATCCATAGAACTTTGACATGTAAATTAAAGCTGCTGAATCCCAGCTAAAGTTTATTACATATTTTTATCAGTTCTGGGTTTTCAGATTTGCCCAATTATGCTTAAGAACTACCAAAAAAACCCCACTGCTAGTATCAGAACGTGTTTTTTGTTCCTTTAACAATATTTTATGTGCATTTAGAACGTTTTGCAATTCTTAGTGTGTTTTAAAGGGTGCAGAACTTCTCTTTAACCCATTGTCAATCAAGCATATCTCACATCATTATTTTATCCTAATTTAGCATGGTTTTGGAATGTTCTGGGCCATACTATTAAAATAATAGTGAAATAAGAGTTGCTGCACACCACCCATGGGATTAAAACCACCTCTGTATCCATCAGCACAAATCCTGAGAGAACAACTTTCCCACCTGGTGATCTAGCTCTGGCCTGTCCTGTGGGCTTGCCTCAGGGAATTCTGAGCCTTCCCTTAGGAGAACATATAGGAAATGAGATGTCTATATTCAGGTTGAGGAAAATATTAAACAGAATGTCTTTATCCATTGTAATCTCATGCCCTCAACTTTGGGGAGCAAAATCCCCAATTCTGTTACACAACAGACTGATTTTTCTTTTTCTTCTGTAACAAAACAAAAATCAATTTTTCTCCTTTCTAAATGCAGTAATTTGAGATTTGCTGTGAGTTTCAAACAGTGTTAAATAAACAAAAATGTACCTTGTAAGTATTTCCAGTTTGGACAAAGGTTTGAGTTTTGAGTCTGGGTTTGATGCTAAAAATTTGCTCTTCTCTGACTGATGGGAGCCCTGGGAACTGGGGGTGACGGGAGCTGCTCTTCAATCTGCAGACAGAGAATCAGAGCTGCTATCTTTCACTTTCCATGCATGTGTTATTTTTAATGTAGAACAGGACAACGACATTTTTCTTCCAAAGTGTATGATGTCAGGTGTGGGTAAAAAATTATGTATGTATATTTTTTTCTTTCTAAAGTAGGATTATGAAAGTTTGAAAGTTCCTAAGACACTTAAGGTGAATTGTTCATTATTTTTAAAATTACCAATAAGTAGAAAAAACTTCTTTGCTGAGTACCTGGTATTTTTTCAATGACATTTTGTTTTGCTTTAAATATTGCTTCTAATTTGCATTATACTGTTTGCCTACCTAGTGAATTTTCATGGAATTTCTATCTTTCAGCACCTAATTTTTACCTATTAGGTTTAAACAAGATGAAACCATTCTCTGTGTAAGTCATCTGTGGAAAAGCTGCATGTAAGTGGTAGTGGCAATTATGGTGAATGCTGAATGCAGCATCTCTGTGCTTGCTTCAAAAATTCTCTATAAAATAATTCATGTTAATGTTAATCACATGGTCTGTGTTGTTTACCTGGATCTCCTTCCATGAAAACAGCCACACAGAACTAAAAAAAATAAGTAAACAGAGTCTTTGCACTTTAAATGTTGTTTGATTTCTGTTACATCAAGGACTGTATTGATATAACAATGTTTAAAGGAAACAACAAGATGCTGTTTGGCTATAGTAGATCATCTATGGGAGAAAAATAATTTGAATCAGTTTTACACTGATTTTAAGATTAAGGTTTTTCTCAGTCAGCACAAATTCCAGTTATGCTGGTTTGCACACCAGACTGTTCAAGAGCATTCTGAGGTATAATTAATTGATGATGCATGTGTGACATATCACTCCACAGTCATTCAGTCCCTCCAGACTGACAAAATTATGCCTGTTTTATAGATAAAATCAGCCTTCTCTTCTCTCCTGGGATCATTGTTCTGGTGACTGAGATTTGATTTGTTTCTCTTAGGAAGTGGCATCTTTCCAGTTGACAATTACCTCTTGCTGGTAGTTTAGCAATGGAATATAAACTATATTTTATTTAGAGAGTCTTTCTACAGTGTCTTGGTGATCATACTGAGCTGAAAATGAAGCAGGCTCTGATTTATCCTGCAACTTGTTAATGAACAAAATAATGAACAAAAAAATTGTGTGTTCTTGTGTAGTCATTAACTTACACATTCAAAAGTGCTCCACACTGGCCAAGCTGCCAAAGCCTGAAAGGCAGGCGGCTCCTTTAATATGAAAAGTTCAAGCAGCTTATTTTTGCATTCTAAAGGAGAAAAACCTTAACTCTCCCTTCTTTAGATTAGCTAGAAGCCTTTTCCTATCAGTTTGTATTGCTTTAGTGTTCATTCCTAACAAACCTTTGTCCTTGCAGTGTGTAGCTCCTAGCTGTCAGAAACCATTTCTGGAGCTTGTAAGTTTAATAAATTCAGTGTCTGCTGAAAGTAATAAAACATCATTGAAATTCTGGTTTAAGAAAGTTAATGCACTAACTGCGCCCCGTGTAACTGCAGACAGCTAAACTATAAGATATGGACTTTGTATTGTAAAGCTCTTTAAAAAATTGCACTGATATCCTTGCACTTTAACTCGTGGATTAATAGACCTTTAAATTTGAAACCAGCTCATCACCTTGCATTAAATGAAACAAGTCTACTTTGGGAAGTTTTTAACAAAGGGTCAAGATAATATTAAAGGTAGATAAAATCAGAAAATTTAAAAACTTACCTGCATGGGCAGCCCAAGGCCTTTGTCTCTAGGATTCTACCCCCCACTTCATATCTTTGGCAGCAGAGTCTCTGTGCAGGTTTTCTGTAGCAGTTCTGGACTAAATCTTCTGCCTTTTTTAGTCTCTGTGTGGTATAAACTTGAACCCTGGAGGGTGTTTCGGCTAGTAGATCACTGCACTGTATTGTTACTGCATGTTATCTTTTCTGCTGTTCCTCTGTTTTGTTTTTTTTAATTCCGTGGTACAGCTCACATCATGACATTTATTGGCCAATTTAGTGACCTAAAGAGGGGTCACGCAATTTTTTTGTCAGGTGATAAATAGAAGTGATTTCATCCACCAGCATTAATCAAGCAGGCTGGAAGTGCAACAAGGGGTGTACTGGTAAACTCTAAGGCAAGAGGAAATTTTAAGCTCATGCCAAAAGTCAGAATATCTCCAGAATACAAGCACTTGATTCTGAAAACCAGCAGTGAAACAAATTGGTGAATTATAGACCAAACAGCAATAACACAACAACAAAGCTGGCAGGAACTGGGGATGGTAGTTTGCTGGCAATTGGTTGAAAACCTCTAAACTGCAAGGATTTATTTAAGAAGATGTGAAAATAAATCACTGAGGCAGTGTCCTGCAAAGTGTATTGACCTTCACACCAGTACATACAAATTACAACACTGCAAATTACAACAATAAAAGAAGAAGTGGGAAGGGAAGAAATAGAGGCTAAAATAAAGAAGGAATGCAAATGTGGACAGTGGAAAGCCATCCATTACAGCGTGTGAGTGGCAATCAATAACCTCTTAACTAGGCAATGGAGAGAAAATAACTCCACATGGTGTGTTGTCAGAGGGTGGAGGACCTTAGGCTCTTTCAGAAAGTGAGAACAGTTGCAGTGTGCTATGGATTTGCTAATAACTAGGCAGGGTGTTTAAAACCTCTGTGTGATGAATTTCTGACAGAGCAGAGAGAATAAGGTACATGGGAGATAGAACTCAGAGCTCAGATTCCATCTGCCTTCATCTCTGGCTGCCTGGAGTGTCAGGTCAGAATAAGGGGCAGAGCACTTCAGTCTCATTTCAAATGTTTGAGAGAAGCCCCTGAGAGAGAACCCAGCATGCAAAAGGGAACCATGCAGAATGAGCCAGGAAGGAGTGCTGGGAAGCTGCACTTGCCACAGGCAGGTCTCTCACTTGTTAAATGGATTTTAGTTGGTTTTTCCCCTCTTTTTCAAAGTATGATCAGAAAGAGATCTGGTAACATAATTTCATGTACTGAAACTGAAGCAGACTGTGCCTCTGCTCACCTGCACCACCCCCCTACCAAGGCAGGGACATTTGAGCATGCTGTACAGGAACACATCCAGTCCAGTGGGGTGGAATATCTTCAGAGAAGGAGCCTCTACAGCTTTGTAGGCCTTGTGCTACCTCTGCCTCTGAGATGAAAATGTTTGAAAATATTGAGGCTGTCAGTGCTTAAAAAACTAAAGGAATAATGATAATTGGGAAAAAAAAATATTTTTAGCTTCTCACTAATCTCCCAGGCTTGTCAGAATATATAGTTTTTTAAGTCCCATCATGTTTGTAATCTACCTTGTGTTTTTTTGGCATAGTGGGTCACTCAAAACAGCTATAAGGTGTATTTATCTCAAAGCCAGATCTTTTTTTATATGTTTTGTGCAAGAAAGACAGTGAATTGCAGCAAGTTTTAAGGAGCTTTGCAATTCTTGCTTTTTATTTTCTATGTTCTTGTCTTTCTTTCGTATATTGTGACAGATAAAACAAAATAAAGGCCTTTCATATAGAATGAAAATATAAAACTACATAAGCACCTCTTTCATCAGCAAATGAGAGAATAAACCATTTTGGGGTGTTGTTTAATCCACAGAGCACAGTCAGACATGAAAGTGAGGAAATGAAAGTGTTCTCAAATACAATCTTCCTCTTCCCTTTCTTTGTGTTTCAAATTTTCCTGACAAAAAACAGCTGAAAAGGTGATCAAGGAACTTTGTATGTTTCCCAAATGGTATCACCCGATGGCTACCTAAAACTGGGGAGAAGTTTGCAGACTGTACAAGTCTTAGCTATGTTGAAATTCATGCTGAAAATGTAGAAGTGCTCTTAGGAGTTATTAAGGATGCAGTTCTCTGGAGTTCTTAGCTTGAAGCCTTTCACTAAAACATTTAGAAAATAACACAAAACAGGTAAACAGAAGGAATTAATTTTATTTTTTTTTTTTTTTTTTTTTTTCTGCACACAAATACTTGGGTTTAAGGTCTTTCTATAGAAACTTCTAGCGCGTCTCGCCGGAGCTTATCTGGCTCTATCACTTGGGCCGCACCAGGAGTGGGTCACACCCCAGGAGCAGGGTGACCCCAGGTGTGACTGGAGCACTCACTCCACGGCTTTTGGCTGTCAGTCTGCACTCTGAGGAGACAAGGACAAGAGGGAGGTCTTTTGCATGGGATAACAGAGGATTTATTGCTCTGGGGAATCTTGGGGGCAAAAGACAGAAAATGCGAGCGTGCAACAGCTGAAATAGGGAGGTGGTTCAAAGGGAGGGTACAAAGCATCAGCTAATCAGAGATGTCCTGGGGAGGGTAAAAGGCAGGGTTCACAAAATCATCATCTGATGAGGGAGGTAGGGGGGGAAAACTGGGTCACATGGACTAATCAAACATTGACATTTAGGGGATTTCCGAGGTGTAATTCCAAGCATGCGGTGGGCCTAAGAGAGATTGACAGGAGACCCAGGGTAGATTGACAACGTGGGGTGGGAGGGTCTCATTTCGACCAAACCATCGACTCAGGCAATTACAGAACATGCCATTAACAAGGAACACACTGCAACAAACTGCTGAGCATTGTGCTTGTAACTCAGCCCATTTCCTTAATATTTTGTCCTCCTCTGTGATGTACGTGATACGCAGACACTTCAAACAGGACGGTTCTATGTTTGCAGCTCTTTTAGCTGTAAGGTACATTACATTATACATTGCTTTTTATCCAGATATGTATTTGGCTGGCTTACAGATCCATACAGAGCTGAAAATGAATTAAGCATTTAAGATGCTTTGTTATGTTGTGATCACTCCCAGTGAAACACCCATGTCACCAATAGCTAGGAGAGTTACAGCTGAATTCCTGATGAACTTTTCTTGACCTCCTGTGCAGTGTGTCATTTTTCCCTGTGGCTGGGTTATGTATAGCTGGGTTAGTGTCCACCACACATTGTGATCATCCTGGCCTTGTCTTTGCTCTCAGATAAAATGGCAGCATAATCACAGAATCCCAGAACTGTTTGGGCTGGAAGGAACCTTAAAGATCATTTTGTTCCAACAACTTCCATTATCCCAGGCTGCTCCAAACCCTGTCAAACCTAGCCTGGAACACTTCTAGGGATACAGGGGCAGCCACAGCTTCTCTGGACAACTTGGAAGTGCCTAACCATTCTCACAGGGAACTCTTTTTATCCATGAAATAATCCTTTTTTTTTTTTTTTTTTGAGTTGGGCTGGTTTTGTGCTTGCACCTCTCCTATATAAAGTGCTTAATTAAAGCAGTTCTAATTTTGTTTCTTTCAAAAGGATCTTGCTAGATAACGTTGTCAGTTTTGAAGACTGAGGAATAAATTAAGAATCCTCCTCAGAAAAAAATATAACTAATTAAACCAAGCTAAACATAATTAGACTCATATCTGGAGTAAAGGTAAGAGAAATGATTATATAAATGAAGCCATTCAGCTCAGACTGTGATATTGTTGCTGTAGATTTGAGAATTCCCAAAGTTATTGTTTCCAATCCCAAGGAATATCATCCTCCTTGAGAGGCCTTGATGGTGAAAGCCTAAAAATCAAGTGTCCTGAGCCAGTAATTTTGGAAGACAGTGGCAGTTTTTCTCCATCTCAATCTTTAGGCTCTGCAGAATCTTTCTCTTTGCTGTCTGATATATTGTTTTCAGGAGTCATTACTGCCAAGAGCTTCTAATGTAGGTAAATTAACAGCTCCAAATGATGTATGGGAAGGTTTCATGGCAAGTGTTGGGGAAGATCTAAACCTCAGAAGAGAGCTGAGGACCCAACAATTTTTGCTTCAACTTCTGAATAAATGACCAGATTTTGAAGAGAGCACAGTGCCAGCTTTCCTCTGTGCCAGCTTCTCTTCATTTTCCTCAGCCAGAACTACTGGTTCCAGGGAGCTTTCATATATTTTGGATAAGTTCATAAATGGCAATGTACATTGTAAATGATCTTATTCTAAGGAAAAGAAAGACAAGGTCACAGTGGAGGTTATGACAGCAGGAAAAAGAAAGCAGAAAATATTATTGAAGCAATATGACAAGATAATGCAGTCTTTAAGCATGGTAAATTTGCACATTTTTCTCTTAATTCTATCCAAGAGCCAGGTCAGTTAAAATCAAAAATATTCCTCAGAAACTGTTTGCTAAACTTTTCTCTCTAAACTACTTTCAGTTCCACAGGGCAAGGAGCTGAATGTAAAGCATTTCTACTTATGGTTATTAAATATCGAGACTGTTGAAAGCAGTAGTGAAATGCCCACTATATTAAATGTTCTTGAAGAGTTACTAGAGCTGATTGTTTTATCAGGTTTGAATATAGCTAAGCAAGTTGTTATTTCCTGCAACTGCACCTGTTAGAATTGTGCTCACAAGCAGTTTGTGAGAAGTGATTGCAGTGGAATTGCAGGGAGCAACACCCCATACTGTGGTTTTCTTTTTGTTTAGATTTGATACTAATCCTCCAAGGACAGCAAAATCATTTTAACTTGCAGTGATGCCTGTTTAGTTTAATTCCAAACAGACTTTTCCCTGTGGAAGCAGTTAGTATAGCAAGAGAGTTTGGTAGGTTCTATTCTGCAAACTATAACCCCTGGGAGGTTTGTCTCCTTTCAGACAAAGTCTTGTCTCCTTAAAGAAGAGTTTGGAGAAACAAACAAGAGTTTGGAAAAAATAATTTTTAGTCGTCTGTCATGTCTCTGCTGCCTTCCCCTCTTGCTGTGTGCTCAGTCTAATCTTTGTGTCTAGTTAGGAGCCATACATCTTGATGATGGAGCTGTCAGACAGGGAAGTTAACTTGCTTTAATTTTCCTTTCAGTATCTGGTAGCTCCATCTGAGAGCAAAGGTTTGAAAAAGTTCTGGCAGTTCTCTTCCTTGAGCACATCACTGGTGCAAATAACAGCAAGTCCAGTAACCTTGTGGTGGAACAGGATATTGGATGATATATCTCACAGGAAAATCCCTGACCAGGAGATTAAAAAAGCTTCCTGGAAACTGCATAAATTAAGACGGTTTCAGGCTGGGAATATTCTTATTCTACTCACCTCACTGAGGCTGGTGACATTTGACCTTCTGCTTGGCTGTTATTGCTGCCTTTCATAGATTTTTGGAGAGATTGCTGTTTTACATTTAACACTCCCTCTCTGCCTGCCTAACAACTGAGGACTGATCAAGCCAGCCAGGAAGACCAGGCAAGATAAATTAGATGCTTGATTTGCACATCAGGAACTTCAGACAGCCTAATTTTAAGAGGACATTTTTATAAAGTAAAATGGCACTGTGCATATATTAGTAATTGCCAGTTTCACAAAATTATTAATGATAGATGAGCTCTGGGATTTGAATCTTTGCATAAATTAGTGTTTGAAGACTGTGCCATGAAACACAGACAACAAAACTCATTAGGAAACTTATCACATAATTATCAATATTATTTGTAATTTATATTATTTTTCTCTATCTCTCTCCATACTCACAAATGTCCTATATAAAAAAACATAAACCAACAGTCATAATACAGATTAGTCACATTCTCAAAAAATAAATTGATTTTAGCAAATCTGAAAACAGAACAACGTACTCCTGGACATGCTACTGCCTCACACTGTTCAGCATCCTTTAAGGGTTCCCATTTCCTGACATGGCCTGAACACTGCAGGGTTTTTGGGTGAGTTTATGTTCTTCCATCTCATCTCCTTGGTTCTTCTATCCCTTCTAGACACATTTTGCCTTTCCACACCTTTTATCCTTTATTTATCTTGGGAGCAAGCAGAAATCTAAGAAGAACATCAAAAGTATATGTTCTGCAGGTGGTTTAAATATCTACTTGATTTTGGTCTGATGTATCACTCTCCCACATACAAATACATGAGGCTGCTTTCTCCAGACCTGCTCCCAGACCCTGGTTCCAAGCTCTTCTCCAAAGTTTTCCAAAGACTGTTGCCAGGCACAGAATTAGCCCTGTGAGGGTCTGTGTGTGTGAATATAATTCAGAACTGCTTTATCTTTTCCAATAATCCTTAGAAAAAGTGTTCTTGCATATCTTTTATAACAGACAGATTTTCAGATACTTTTCCAGTTTTGTTTTTTTCCAGATTTTTCTCGGTTTGAACTTTCTACTACACATGAAGACAAACCTTCTGTTTGTTTAGTTCTTATCATTGTGAATTTTAATATCAGTGGAGATGATAGACTGACAAATTTTTGTTGCTTCACTTTTGTGTACACCTTGAACATATATGTCCTTTTATGAATAAAAAATTATATGTGGATATATATTTTTAGTGGTGTTACTGATTTCAAAATCTTATGAAAACTGCCTTGACAACCCTTTAAATCAGATTCTTGTGTGACGTTTCCTAAAATGCTGAAGAGATAAAATATTAGCCATCTATAAAATTGTGCACATTCTTCTTTTCTGTTTCACAAACAGGTTTCATTCTTTGCATCTCATTTACACAGTGCTGAGAAATGTAGCTGGCAAATGGCAAAGAGGAGCATTCTCCAGAGCATTTGCATCCTCTGTGTCAGCTTGGATGAATATAGACATATGTGTGAATTTTGAAGTAAAATAAAAAAATTGGAAGGAGTAATATAAAAGAAAGAACTTCCCAATGTTTTAGCTCATTATATAATCTTCATTTCATAACAAATGCTCTGGAATTATTCTGGTTTTTTGTATCAGTAAAATGCTTCAAAATTTGCAATGGATTTGTGGGGACAGACAAAAATCTGAATGCATCCCACTGACCTGGGAGTATCCCAAAAGGTAAGATACCCAGGGACAGGGTATGAACATGAAGAAACCCTGGAGATGCTGAGCTGGAAAGGAAATACAGCACCTGCACAAACTTCCTCTTTTCATCATTAAACTGTCGTCTTTCAAATCTGCCTTCTACAATTTGGGCTGGAGAAAAATGCTTCCTCTTGATAGGGGTGTCACTCACACTCTGATGGGAAGCTTAGATATCCACAATTTAGTCCTCCCCTCCCATTGCCTTCCCTCTCCCTGTTTTCTCTGCCCCTCAGGTGAGACCCCAGCTGCAGAGCTGCCCCAGCCTGGGCCCAGCACAGCAAGGAGCTGCAGCTGCTGCACAGAGCCCAGAGGAGGCTCCAGGATGAACAGAGGGATGGAGCAGCTCTGCTGGCAGGAAAGGCTGCCACAGCTGGGATGGTTCAGCCTGGACAGGAGAAGCTTTGGGATGAGCTCAGGGTGGCCTTGCAGGGCCTGAAGGAGCTGCAGGAAAGATGGAGAGAGACAATTGCCAAGGGATGGAGGGACAGGACACAGGGAATGGCTCCCACTGCCACAAGGCAGGGTCAGATGGGATATTGGGCAGGAATTGTTCCCTGGCAGGGTGGGCAGGCCCTGGCACAGGGTGCCCAGAGCAGCTGGGGCTGCCCCTGGATCCCTGGCAGTGGCCAAGGCCAGGCTGGACATTGGGGCTGGAGCACCTGGGACAGTGGGAGGTGTCCCTGCTGTGGCAGGGGTGGCACTGGATGGGATTTAAGGTCCTTCCAACTCTACCCAAACCTTTCCATAATTCTGTGATTTTACTTGTCTGCCAGTGGGCCTTGTTTAATACTGATACCCAGAGGCCACATTTGTTTCTTTCTTGAACAGAAATAAAATCCAGTTTTACATGAGATATTGTCTGTTTGCCTCTCCTATGGATGTAAAGAGGTGTTGTAGTTATTTCAGTACCCTGAGGACATCTTTTTATAATGATTGCTCTTGGGCTGAAGCAATTTAAAAATCCCACTGCATACACTTGATGTTTAGTATAATGAATGAGGGCAAATGCAAAAAGAATTTCAATAAATAAGCTAAACATTGGAGAATACTGGATCTAGTCTACAATTAATAGAAGTGCAGCCATCATAGAAAGATTTCATATTTATAAAATACAGCTGTGTTTTGTTCTTTTAACAAATCTTTGGGGCAAGCTTGTCTTGAAAGCTGAAGTTCTAAATTCACAAATTTCCCATCTCATTTCAATTTCTGCCATTCCAATTAATGCATTTTACTAAATGTCAAACTATAAAGCTAGTAAGAATGACAACAGGAGTTTGTCTGAGCATCTCGTTCCAGGATGTTGTAAACGAAGTGTGTAAGTGAAAGAATTAAACCTCTCCTTCCCCTTTAGCTGCTCTTGGTGTGGTCAAATCCACAGTTGCTCAGCTTTGGGCATTTCACTCCTTGCATTCCACACTTACTGCTCAGCTCTGCACACTGCTCTTTGATGATTTCCCATTCTTTTTGTCTCTCTCTATGGTAGTCTTGGTTTAAGATGGTGAATCCTTTTACAATCACATTTTGGCTTTTTTCTTCCCTCTCCTCACATGTTTTTTGAAGTTTGATTGGCAGCAGCACTGGGCAGCTCAGGAGGCCCGTGGGGATGCAGTGGAGCCCTTCTGTGAGCTGGATGTGTAACCTCAATTATCTCAGTGTTGTTTGGACCCCTTATTCATTGCAAAGCTGTAGTGGATCTGACAGGGCTCTGTCTGTCCCATGCTTCTGTAACCCCAGCCCTCCATCCATCATTTTTGGCTTCATCCCAGCAGGGCACAACCTGTTTATGTGTTTAAGAGATCTTTCTCCAAGGAGAGGATATTAAATGTTCAGCTGCACAGTCAGGATGAGAAGTCTCCTTTATTAGCATGGTTGGATAACCTTTGGTCTTTCCATGGGTACAAAGCCTAAAACGGAACCTGCAACTGGTTCCAGTACCAGGCCTTTGTCAGGAGAAATCACATTTAATTAAGATGGTGTGTTGAGCATCATTCTACCACTGACTGAGTTTTAACAGCAATTTTTTTGTATTCTTTAGAAAGAAAACAGAATTGAAAAGCAAAATTTTTCTGTGAGCTTTAACAGTGGAAGAAGGAAAGCACATTAGTAAGGAGACAGCACATTGCAAATTAATGTAAACCTTATGGTTTCTCAGCAGTTTCTTGGAATTTTAGTGCTCTGACTGTTTTTGTATCCACAGTTACACTGAGATTTCTTGAAATATTTAATGCAGTGCTTTATTCATCATTTATATATTTTTAGACATAATGTGTCTGAGTGGAATAGATTTTTCTTGTGATTACACCACTTCAGGTGAAAATACCAACATTTAAAGGGAGGATGATACAAGCCATGATTTTTTACAGGAATTTAGATTTACATATGAAGAAATACTGAAGTCATAAAGCAGAATAAGGTGATTATTAATTTAAATCTGGTTCAATTTTTAAAATATAATTTGCTCTTCAGAATAAGAAACTATTTGCAGTATGATACAGGCAAAACAAATTCTTTTTCCCCCTAACCTTCTTTGATAAAATCTTCTAAACTGAAGGAAAGAAGATTTAGATGGGATAAAAAGAAGAAATTTTCTACAGCTAAGGTTGGGCAGGCCCTGGCACAGGGTGCCCAGAGCAGCTGGGGCTGCCCCTGGATCCCTGGCAGTGCCCAAGGCCAGGTTGGACATTGGGGCTGGAGCAGCCTGGGACAGTGGGAGGTGTCCCTGACATGGCTGGGGTGGCACTGGATGGGATTTAAGGTCCCTTCCAGCCCAAAACCTTCCATGATTATAAATACAGCTCCTTCAAGAGCATTATCTGTGCAGAGATGGCAGTTGTTTTAAATGGCCTAATGCTCTCACAGCCAATTACAATTCTTTGCCTTTTGGTGACTGAAATTGAAGCTGATTTATGAAAGTTGTGCTCATCTGTTGTTTTTCTGTGAGAAAAAAATAAACTAAAGAAGACAGAGATGTGTGGTCTAATGGACCATAGGAGAGAGCACCCAATGCATTCATGAAATATCCTACTATTAATCAGTAAACTCAAAGAAGCTGCTGATTCTTTGTTCCCCTTGTTCATTGCTGAACCAGAGATAATTCTGCTGTAGTTGACATGCTGTGGCCAGTCCTGACTTCCCTTTGTCTGCTGGCCCTGCTTCAGGAGCTCCTGTCCCTGCTGTGCTGAGGATCCAGAGCTGGACACAGCGCTCCAGAGATGCCTCCAGGGCTGGGCACAGGGGCAGGATTACCCAGTTAATTCATAAACTTTTACTGGAGACTTTATTTTACCAGGATTTATATAATTTTTAACCAATTCTTAACATTCTCTCATTCATTTCTTCTTCACTAACCATTGCTAAGGAACTGTACTTGCTAAATAAGAAGGTGTCCACTGCACAGATTTTTAGAGCCCTTTTGATTAAGAGCAGCATCTAAAACCCTTTGAAATGAATAGGAGTCATAAACTCACAGAATTATGGAAAGGTTTGGGTAGAGTTGTAAGGACCTTAAATCCCATCCAGTGCCACCCCTGCCATGGCAAGGACACCTCCCACTGTCCCAGGTGCTCCAGCCCCAATGTCCAGCCTGGCCTTGGGCACTGCCAGGGATCCAGGGGCAGCCCCAGCTGCTCTGGGCACCCTGTGCCAGGGCCTGCCCACCCTGCCAGGGAACAATTCCTGCCCAATATCCCATCTGACCCTGCCTTGTGGCAGTGGGAGCCATTCCCTGTGTCCTGTCCCTCCATCCCTTGGCAATTGTCTCTCTCCATCTTTCCTGCAGCTCCTTCGGGCACTGGAAATCCATTAGTTTTTCTTCAGACTTTAATGCAAAAATGCTTGGCTTTCTACAGAGGCAAATTATTTGGAGGAGGATGGACAGATATGATCAGCCAAGAATCTGGAGGTGTCACTCTTGAGAGTGTTGATGTTGCATCTGTGCTCAGCTTAGTCATGAGTTTTAAGGGCAGGAACATTGTGAGATCATTTGGGCTTTCTGCTATGGAAGAGAATATGCTTGTTTAGCAGGTGTTTCCCAGGATTTCTGAGGCCAAGCTGTGTGCACTACTGATGAGAGAGCCTTTGGAATGCCCTCTCCCAGTTTGTATGGCTGAAAGAAATTCACCAAAATTCAGTTACACCTGAAATAAAATAAACTAAAATCTAGCCAGGAAGCAACTCAAGGTTTATTATTTCAAATGTGAAATCTCTAAAAATTCTCTTTGACTTGGATCGAAGGAAAAGAGATTTGAAACTTTTATTTCAGGGTAAATGGTCAGTGTATTAAAATTTCATTCTCTCTTTTTTTTTTTTTCATATTATCCATTTATCTAGATCATGAGTTTCTGTTGTGCATGACATATTAATACATATTAATAGTGACTTATCAGAATTTAAGCTAAAATAGAGAAGTCAGAACAATCTATTTTAATCATTAAATCTGGACTTTGCTTTGTATGTACTAAAACATTCTTCTATTCAAGTGACCGCTCATGACTGGTTTTTTAACAAATCAGAATTTATAATTTTATGAAGACCAGATCAAGGTTCAGTTATTAAAAACATCAGGTGATTTCATAACCTGTCAGAAACAGCCAGGCTTTGTTTATCTGAAGCACTGAAATTTGAACACAATTCTGTGTGAATTCAGTATGGATTAATATTCTAAACACTGAGTATTTGCTCACTTCCTACCTCTAAAGGGAAATGAAATTAAGACACTGTATCAGACTGGCTTTATAATAAAAGTATATGGGTTTTATGACTCACAGCTCTTGAATAATTTCTCTCAGCATTCCTATTCAAGATGCTAATTTAATGGAACCACTTGAATCACAAGTGTGGTCTTTCCACAAGTAAGATAATTAAAGAGTTTGAAAACTAGGATTAATAAATCATTATAGCAAGTTTGGTTTCAATTAACATTATGAATGCAACTATTTTAGTAAGTAATTGACATCTAATTAGCATGTTGTTGGGTATAGCTGTTTAGATATTAATCAAACTTCCAAACCTTGCTTACAAGATCACTGAAAGATGTACATAATTTCCCTTTATTTACATTGTAACTAAACTTATCTTTTATGTGTGTTTGTTCAGGGCCACGACTTGGAGCATATGTTAAGATTGTTATTTATTAATTATAGTCAAAATTGCCAATACGATTCAAAAGTCCATGGGGCAGCACTTCTGCCTTTTTTATATAATTTGTGTAATCTCAACCATTGCAGAGGTTTTTGGCTCTGTGGCTGTCAGCTCACAGAACTGCTTGACTTTGTGTCTGAATCTGAGCAAAACAGTAGCTTCATTTGGAAAGAATGAATGAAACCAATTTTTTAGCAGCTTTCCTTTGAAAAATGAATGAAACTAATTTGTAAAAAATGCAGCAATGAGTCTTTCTGATGAAAAAGGTAATAAAATTGCAAGGCATGAAAACATATTTTGTGCTCAGATCCAGTTAGTTTGTGCTTGAGCAGACTAAATTAAATACTATAAATTCTGCCCAAGAAATGTAAATACTAGGAGTTAAATCTGACTAAAATGTCAAGCTAAAAAGGAGAAGCTAGCTTTAAATTTAATCTCTTAGATTTGAAATCATTTGCTCTAACTGAAATGATGCATGGTCACTGACGTGCTTGTAAGCATTAAATATTTGTGAAATATGAAAAAAACTTGCTTTAAAGACTGCCACAAAAATGCTTCAGTAGTAGAAGAAAAGATTGTTGTTTCTTACATTGGATATGAATCAGAAGGAAAAACCTTGAACTATGAGAAAATGAGTGATTTTTCTGATGGGGTGATGAATGAAAATATCAAATCTCTCTCTTTTGTCAGACAATTTGCTCTCCTGAGACACCCAATGCAGTAAACTGGGTGGCAGAGCAGGGCCTGAGAGGGCACAGTGCAAAGGCGAGGATCCTGCTGTGTGCACTCATGAGAAAGGGAGAGCAGGAGCTCCAGCCATTCCTAAGGAAGATCTGCAGCCCTCCATGGGGAGGAGTTCACACAGGAACTTTAAATCTAACTTTTTATTTGATAGTGTTTCATTTCTCCACTCCTGTCCCTGACTGGCATGAATGGCTCCACACCAAAAGACTTTAGCCTTCTTTGAGGAAGATGAGGGCACAGTTCATCCCTCTGCAGGAATTCCACTCAGGAGACTGACTCAAAGTGCTTTGGCAGCCCTTTGAAGCCACTAAGGAGTCAGAGCTCCACATCCAGGGAATGCAGAACATGGAAGGTCATTGGGAAGAACTTTGAAGCACTTTTAGAATCTTGAGAGTCTCACTGAGAGCCTGTCAGGGTTTATTTTGTTGTGAAATCAGTACTGCCCAGGGGATGGCTGTGCTGGCTCTGCATTGGCAAGTTTGGTCCCTCTCAAATCCATCCTGACAGGGGGTTCCCTGCACCCCAGGACCCCTGGAAGGAATGAAAATGACCCAGGAGTGCTATAAAATAAACATTCAACCTTGCTGAGGAGGGGCAGCACCTCCTATCCCAGCAAAGAAACCAAATTTGCCCCATTTATTATTTACAGTGAAACGCTTCCCACATGTGAGCTTTTATTTGCAGCATTTACAGAAAAAAATGAAGAATTACAGTAGTTGAACAAATCTCTCATCCTTATTCTTTTGCATAAACGAACAAAAAATAATTTCAAAATTTGAATGAAATGGGAAATGGCGGTCAACCAGGCAGTAAGTGAAAGCAAGCTACAGCCTCAAGCACCTTTGTAATTAGGCAAGTTACAAACACTTCAGTAATGAGAAGGATAATAGAAATTCTGACGGGTCCTGTACTGGAGAGAGCTCGTGGGCACCACTTTAATAAATGAACAGAGATCTATTTGATTTTTTGTTAAAAGTGAGAAGCCCCAAGAGTTTTGTATTACTTCATTTAGTGCTTGCTGAAGCTGTTTATATGAGACTTTCCCCTACATTTTAAATCACTTATTGCTGCCTTGGCAGTGTCTGTTAGATTCCATTAGATTCATTAGCTCTTCTAAAGAGCATTGCTCTGTGGAAGTAGCTGAAACAGCTGCCCTGTGTAATTTTGTTATTGCTTTAATTTACTCAGAATTCTGTTTTAACACTCCAGCTGTCAAATATAAAGAGAAAAAAACAATCAATATTAAAGCACTTTCTACCTCAGTATTCTTATGTGTACAGTTTGGGGGAAGATGGCTGAGAAACTAAACAAATATAAGGCTTGTTTTGTTGTTTTCCAGGAGATTTCTTGGAGCTGCTGGAAGTAGATAGCACTTCTGAAAATGTCAGCGATGGAGCACTTCACTGTGAGGTGAGTTCTGCTCCTCTGCCAAATTGTTTCTCTCACACCATGAAACATCTGTTAGTCTCCAAACCCATCTGCCTTCTGTCCAGCACCACTTGTTGTTCCCTCTTCGATCTTGGCCAAATTGGTGTCAGAAGATCTAGACATGTGCTGTGCTGGTGTCCTCAAAGCCTTTTTTATTTCCTGCAGGAATATGGGATAAGGTTTCACTGAGCGTCCCTGTGCAGCTGCAGACCTGCTGCTGGAAATGGGTGAGTCCATTTGTGAAACTCCTTTGATTTGCTGACAGAACCCTTTACATCTTGTAGTGCATATTCCTGTTGCTTTCAAGAACACAATTGCTTTCTTTTTAAGGTTCCACCCAGATCATCCAGTGAGAAAATTCAGAGATTTCCTGTTGTTATTAAATACTGATTAGAAGCACAAAACTGCAGAGCAGGGTACAACAACAACAACCAATCTGGCAGCAGTTCAGGCTCAGTATCTCTCACAGAATTTGACTGAGCAATGCCAACCTAAAACTTTGGGCTTTGTTACCAATATCTTAGAAATACAGCTACAGAAGGATTAAATTCATAAAAGAACGTTTTGTCGTTTTGTTTTTTTTTCCAGGTTAAAAGAGTGGAGCAAGAGGGAAAATAGATTATCTTCCATCTTTGCTTCTGTTCTGATGTCTTTAGTAAAATGAAGCAATCTTCTTAAATGGGACTTTAGGATGAGATCTAGTGTAGCATTTTCCCACTGCCAGAGGGGAGGGATAGATGGGATATTGGGCAGGAATTGTTCCCTGGCAGGGTGGGCAGGCCCTGGCACAGGGTGCCCAGAGCAGCTGGGGCTGCCCCTGGATCCCTGGCAGTGCCCAAGGTCAGGTTGGACATTGGGGCTGGAGCAGCCTGGGACACTGGGAGCTGTCCCTGCCATGGCTGGGGTGGAATGAGATAACCTTTAATGTTCCTTCCATCCCAAACCATCCTGGGATTCTGTGATTATCTGCATGGGATGACTCTTATGTTCCCCAGCTTTTTTCTGCCAACTTGTGACATTTGCCTGTAGAGATTTGCATGTAGACTGTAAACACACAAGGTCCATTGCATTCTTTCCAATAGGCAGATCAAACAGTATTTTCTTGAACAAAAATACCAATTTGAGCACAATCAGCCAGTTGTTGTGCTTTAAGTTATTTTGTAGTCTGTAGGGAGGTAGTGAAAATTCTGGAGTTCTACTCTAGAAAAGATACTGTCATTGTTCTTTCCTAGAGGGAGTTGTTCTCAAACACTCTTATCTCCATTACCTGAGTTTTAACCCATTATCTATTACTTAATTTTAAAAAAAAGTCAATTTTTTTAAACAGTCATGTGATTTCATGTCCCAAATCCAGTGAATTAGGAATGTTACTGTTGTTCCATCTGATAGTAAAATGTATATCTTTCAAATTAAGTTCCTTTGAAAGCTGTTTCTGATATCCCAGCGATGCAGAGCACATAGAAAGACCTTTTACATCTCATTGTTAATAATTCTTCAAATGTTAAACTCTAGATTTCTGCTATCAAAGGCAAATATTTGTTTATATCCTCCTCAACAGCTGTCATGTTAGTGTCACTCTTTCCGTATTTTTTCCTTTAATTACCTTGCAAAATATATTCTTGAAGATGAAAGGCCAGGTGCCTTCTTTCAAAGGTCAGGCTTAACTGTCATTGTTGCTCATTGCTGTTTTCTGAAAGTCAACTCCATTGTTTCAGCTGATGAATATGTTATCATATATATGCATAGCACAGGTATGCAGCACATCAAAAATACTATATTTTGTACTGTTCTGCTCTGCAAGTTTCCAGCATGTTATCTTTTAACATTCATTTACAGCCAGAAGACCCACTTAGTCCCAATATACTCAGAATTAAGGTTAAGGTATTCCTAGTGTGGATAATGCAATAATGGACATGAAGCTCAATCGAGTATTCGCACAGATATAAATATATTTTTCCCCTGTTAATTTGTTTCTAAACACATTAAGGGTGCCTAGCCTTTGACTGAAGGCAGAGCCTATCTAAGAATTCTGTTTTATTAGGCATATAATATTTTTTTCTCTGTGCTGTTTATTCCTCTGCTGCCTGCTAGCAGCTAAACAAGCAGGCGATGGTGCAAAAGGAAAACACACCACTGAGAATTAACTGCATATGTTACAACATGGTCCAGTCTTTGCTGTTGGAATAAATCATTAGGAAATCAAGTGGTAAACTAAATATTGATTGAACTGCTTTCCCCAGGACTGCTGTTGCTGATAATCCCAATATTCTTTTCAGCATTAGCTAATCACATCCCTTGTTTGAAATAAACTCCTCTCAGATTGTCAAAGGACAATCTGAGTATGGAAAGTTAAGATATTTAACACTGTAGCAGTTCCCTGGTCTGCATTAATTGGGGAATTTGGAGAGTGTTAATTATCAATTTATATTTGCTACAAACTCATCTGTGGCCAGTCCTTTGGGATTCAGGAAGTGCTGATCATGTTAATCATGGTATTTTGTCATCACCAGACCAACTAGGGCAAAACTAAAGCCAGAGAAAGCTGCATCTGCTAAACTGAGACTGTAATTTGGCACCTGCAGCCTCATCCTGCTCAGAAAGGAAGCCCTGCACAAAAGGCAGGTGTATGAGAATCCCCACAGAACAATAAACTTCTGAAGAACTCTTGACCTGAGAGCCTTTTCTTACTTTACTACTACTCACAGGTCTGTTTGGGAAGGACATGGTTGCTTGCATTATTAACAAGGCTGGATTTAAGCAATTTGTCTAGTCACTGGAAACTTAGAATGGATCAGTTCTTTTTTGCAGATATTTCTAGCCACAGCCAAAAATAGCTCAATAATTTGTTTTAAAAGTTTTTTGTTTAAAATACAGTAATTAGATTTAATTCTTTAGATGGCTTCTTCCTGCAAGGTATGACCAAGGAGTCCCTTTGAGGATAAAAAGCTTTGTTCAGAAAGTTCTTGAGCTTCCATTTCTGGCCACTACAGACATCTTCGAGGGTAATACTTAAAGGATACTTTCACAAAGCCCTTCTCCACATCAGGTGTACTGTTAAATGCTTTAATAACATCATTAGCTTTTCGCCAAAGACTTCAGCCACACATGTATAAACACTAAGTTTGATGTTCAACAGGTCACCAAGGTGGGAGATGAAATTCCTCTTGCTCACATGTTCCAGGTAGTTTTGCAGGTTTTGTACTTTACTGAGGCAGAGCATTCATATTGTCCAGTGATCTCTGTAAGAATAATTCCACTTCAATGAAAGAAATGCCCATTTAAAAATAAAGATCTATTTGAAATACTTTCCAACTGAATATGATACAACAGAAAAATGAGTGTCCACTTCAGATATTTTACCATCAGTTCATAGAGCAATGGTAAGTAGGATATAGGTGTCTTCCAGAAGAACAACAGAACTACCTAAAGACATCCATGACTGAATATTTCAGGAGTGTCAGAAATCCAATTCCATTCTGTACTGGCAGAATGGTGTATTTTGGAAGGTATTTGACTTGGAACCTGCCCCCCAGAAACACCTCTCCAGTGGCCAGCACTCATGGCACTGCCACTCCTCCTCAGACATGTTCAAAGACCCAGCAGCACTGTTCTGGCAGTTTGCTGCAGTAGATCTTGCTGTGTTGATCTAGCAAATAAATGGAAGAAGTTTCAGACTTGTGATAGTTATGAAGCATTTTCTTCTCGGGAATGTGAAAAATTAAACTAGCAAATAAATCACGAGTGCTATATTGGGTTGGTGTGGCAAGGGGTTTTCTTTGGGGGGGTAGAGGTATGCAGGGAGGGCAGGTACAGGTGTGGATTTTGAGAGAAACATCCAGAAGCTTTTCCCATGTCTGACAGAGCCAATGCCAGCTGGCTTGAGGACAGACCCACCCCTGGCCAAGGCTGGGCCCATCAGCAACAGTGGCAGCACCTCTGGAGTAAAGTATTTAAGAACTGGGAAAAATCCCTGCAGAACTGAGGCTGGGAGAGAGGAGTGAGAATATATTAGCAAAACAGCTTTGCAGGCCCCCAACTCAGAGCAGAAGGAGTGCAGGAACATCTCAGTTCTCTATTAGGGCAGTGGTTTAAATAACTTTTTTTTCTTTTCTGCTAAACTTGCATTTTTCTTCTGAAGAACTTTGGATATTGTACATAAAAGGATAATCAGGAACCTGCTGTTTTTCTTAAGCATTCTCAAAATGGAATGGAAATGTTCTTTTGCTGCAAAAGATTGAGACAAATTTTGGAGAAAAGAAGTAATCTGAGAATTTTTGAATGATTCTTTCTAATATAACTGAAACTGCACGGAGGACAATTGAGCAGAGGACTGTAATTATTTTGAATAGTGATGTTTTGGAGAAAAATACTGAGCCTGGAGATTATAACCCAAACTGAACTATTTGGCAATTTACATAACTGAAGAGGTGCCTGGGAGATGACAGAGACAACTGGAAAACAGGCTTGTAGAGTTTTATTTTAAAATTATTCTTTTTAATGGCAATTTATTGAAAAAAAATAGTATTTAAAATATTTGAATATGCATTTGATGCTACATATTCTGAGCATGTAAGATGTTCAAGGACTACATTCACACTTTTATCATGTTTTAAAATATGGTTCATCAAATTGTGGTAGTTCGTCACAGAAAACAAGGAGCTCATAAAATATGTCATAGATGCAGGTGAAGAAAATGAAAAGACTTGATATTGGAAGTTAAAATCTTGCTCTGTGACTGTGAAGAAGAGTTAAAAGATAGATACCAGCAATATTTTGAATTCCATAAGGAAGGTCTTAATTGTACTTGATTCATTATTCATCAAAGAATGAATCTGACCATAAAACCTCAAAGGTAAGTTACTCACCTCTATTTATTTATTTATTTGTATTCCTGGTCTGATTTTTAATTTCTCATATACTCTTCTTCAAAGTATGTAATGATTCTACTCACATGGTGTGTGTAAGATACTCCTCAAAGATTTTGAAAACCTTGATTTTGAAAACAAGCCCAAGCTGCTGGTTGCAGTGGAGGGCAGTCAAATATCCAGTGACTACATGGCTCAGGTTATCTTGACAGGAATCCATCTGGATACAGACCTTGGTTCCCAGATTCTGTGTGTCACAAGGGGAATTGCTCATTCTACTCACCAGAGGTCAGGACACGAACAGGAAGCACAGAGAGGGGCTCCCAGCTCATCAGATTTTTGTTCCCAAAGACCTCACAGGTGATGGTTTATCAAGGTTTGGACCACTCACCTTCTCATCCCCGTGTGACAAAGGCTTTTGTCAGCTGTGAGTCGTGCTGCTGTTTCATCAGAGCTCTCCACACTCACACATGGTTCTTGTATCTGATTTATTTCTGCTATGCTGTATTTCAGTAATTTTTCTGTAATTGCATCAGATGGGGGAAATACCAAAATAAAAGGTTTTTATTAGCTAACGCACAAATGTTTTTGTCCAGAGCCAGGAGATGTAGCAGGATCATGGATCTGTCAGGATTTTGGAAAAGTGTGTGACCAGGGACAGAATGGTTAATTTATGCGTAAGTTAATATTGTTCACAGAGTCAGCACTCTACATGGACTCAAATACCTTTCCCAAATCTGAAAAAACAGCATCAGCAAAGATATTCCAGCTTCTTCACTTGGATCTGATTTTTCTAAACCTCAGAATTTGAATTTACCCATTTGGGTTAACCTATAAGAGCAAACAAAGACACCCACAAGGCTAGAAATTTAAAATTCCAGGAGCTTGTGGTTACACTGATGAGTATAGAATTTAGGGATCTTCTGAGTTTTAGGAAATTTTCAGCTTCTAGGTTACTGCAGCTTTCACTAATAATTTTATACTAATTTAACAATTTTTTCATGCTTAATTGGAAATCTCTGTTAAAAATAAAATATTAATTTTCATGTGTTTTTAAATTATATACAAGTCATTGAGATGGATAATAATTGTTAATTAAAATGCTACATTAGCTTAAAACACTTTTAAAGAAGAGGTAATAAATTGAAAATTATGAAGAAAAATGACGTGTATTATTTGGACAGCATTTTTTTTCTTATGCTGAAAATGCAACAACCATGATCAGCCAAAGGGAAGGGATAGAGACTACAAAAGGTTGAGATGGCATAAATCCAACAAGGTGAATCAAAAAATTGAAAAGTTTTTCCAAATTTTCCTGCTTGGATGGTTCAACTGGTACCCACGGTAAACTGTGAACTGACCACACAATTTCTTTTGTTTGTATGATACAGAGCCATGAAAGCCAATTTAGTTTTTAAACTCAATCAATTTTTTCTCCTAAATGAGCTGAGGTAGGGTCACTCATCAGTAAACCTTTGTGAAATGAGCTTTTTTTAGACTGTCCAGCTCTGCTCTTTAATGGCACCAGTTTGAATTAGACCTTAATGTAATGTCACTTTAAATTAGGGGCTTCAGCTTGAATGTGGCCATAAAGAATATTATTGAGGCAGAGTAAACAGATTCCTATCAAAACAAATCAGTCTAGGTTGGAAATAGCAAAGTCACTGACACTTTGGAGGGCTTACATTTCATCATGGGCTGTCTGCTCAAACCAAACAACAGAATGTCTTCAGGTGACACAACTACTGTGTGTTTAATGTAATAAATGCAAAAAATGTACAAAGATACTGCCTCGTGCTGGCTTGAACAGGTCTCTCCTCTGATTAATGCTCCCATTTCAGGGTTCTAAACCAGGTCCCTGCTGTTCCCCTACAAGCAGGAGCTGTTACATTGCTGTGCTCAGTAAACCTCGAGTAGTTCTCTCCCTTTTGCCACAAATTCCTTCAGCCCATGCAGCCCCCTGTGCTCTGAGAGGCACTTTGGCTGTGCCAGATGTCACAGGAATCACTGGGGCTTTCTTAATGTCATTATTTAATTCTAGGAAACCTGCTGACATCTTTTTCTTCCCCCAAAATAGCATCTCTATTTATTTCCAGAGGCATGAAAGATGAATGTGTGTGTGCACACATAATCAGATATTGATTTCTGGGCAAAATGTTCGAAATTTACTTATGGGAGAAATAATCTGAAGCACGTTTCACAGGGATAGTTAATTCTAAGGGATGAGTTATTTATTTTGGAATTCTGTATCTTTATGTAGTGAAATCCAGCAGAGAATGGTTGTGGGTGAGTTATTTGCCAGATGGCAAAATTTCTCAGCCTACTCCAAGTCAATTGTTTATGTGCACTTCCTACACACTGCAGGGAAAAAAATCCATGTAACCTGCACTTGGCAACTGGCAGTCAAGGGAGAAAATCAGCTGAATTGCCATTTGTCCATCTGAATAGTCCCTAGCAAAATAACCATAGCCATTTTGAGCTATTAGATAGCCATTAGATAAATAATAGAAATCAATGGAAATTAAATTAATGTAATTTTGGACTC
This sequence comes from Poecile atricapillus, assembly GCF_030490865.1. Classification (NCBI taxonomy): domain Eukaryota; kingdom Metazoa; phylum Chordata; class Aves; order Passeriformes; family Paridae; genus Poecile; species Poecile atricapillus. The sequence continues at coordinate 768,395 of NC_081258.1, forward strand.
AACATCTATGTGGAATTAAAAATACATATAGGATCTGGTGTTTACTAAGAAAACAAAATCAATGTGAAAATCCAGTCCTTAACTGAATAATTGTCAATGATGGCCTGATCTTACAGAAGAAGGAGCCAGATGGTACAGGACTAGTCTTGACCTTCAGCAGCTCATATCACTCTGGGTTCTGCCACTGACTTGCAGATTGGAAAAAACCCATGACACAAACTGTGGGGGAAGAGGTAAACTTGTGAACTTTTAAGTGGAATTATTTCATTTTTTTCCATTTACTATTAAACGCTATGGAGAGTATAAGAGAAGTTTAATACCAAACAAGTTTATATGGGGAAAAAATTAGTGGAGACAATGATAAGAAGCAGAAATTTTGTCTATAACTCTCTCCTGACTCTGGATCCGGAAGGGTTGGAGTCTGTTTCCCACTATCCTGAGGCCATCCCTATGTGCTCCCTTCAGCCCCAGATCTCCTCCTGGGCTGCTGAAACTGCCCAATGATTTTCCAATTCAGGAGATTAAATCCTGCAAGAAAATAATGTTTTTTCTTTCTGAAACTATCATTTATTTTGGCCACATTCAGCAATTAAAATATAGTAAGTAGGTCTGTGCCGCGGCGGCGGAAAGCCCGGAGCACCGCGACTTCTCCAGAAGCAGCCTTGAGAAAGGCTGGCCCGAAGCGCATGCGAGCAGCTTCGAGCAGTCGAGTGATTCCAGCTCAGCTCAGTAATAGTATAGTGATTTCAGCTCAGCTCAGCTCAGCAGCAGCGGCGGCAGGCAACACAGGAAGCAGGGACGAGATAGCTGATCCAGCGTTCCACCGAGGCACAAGCCTTTATTCAGGCAAAGCTTCGGCAAAGGGTGCCGGTAACAGCGAATCTCCTGAACAGAGGAAAACCCGGGATATTTATGGGGAAGGAGAGGGGCGGGGGGAAGCCCGAGATACCTGTATCGGGGTGGGACAGCAGGGGGGAACACCAATGAAACACAACAGTTTAACATAACTAACTCAAAGACCCCTGGGAGCGACATTGTGTCGCTCTTACAGAGAAGTATCTCCTCTCCAGGGGAGGGCCAGTATCTCGGGCCCAGCGGGCTCCTCCGTACCCACAACTCCCACTTCTTTATTTATTAAAAAGGCATCCCCTAGAGAGTTAGCTGATAGCTTCTTAAAACATGAAAACATACTTAGGAAGATAATAACAACTAGGAAAACCCAAGAAAAAAAAAATATTTTTGAGGAGGGAGGCAACCCATCCTTTGAGCCCTTAGTTCCCAAAAAGGTCCTCAAGCCACTGGGGCTCTTTTTCAGTTTGGAGTTCCTGGACCGTGTGTTGGAGTCTCTGGATGCGGGCGTGGATGCCTTCACTGGGGCTGGAGAGGTCAAAGCAGCACAGTCCGTTAAATTCCTCGCAGCCATGTCCATGGGCCAGGAGCAAAAGGTCTAGAGGGTTGGTGGCACTGCCCATGGACAAGCACATGTGTTCTTGTTGGAGTGTCTTTGCGAGGGTGATCCACACATTCTCCTGGGGCTGTGCTACTAGCCAGGCATCCACAGCTGATGTTTTCAGGAGCATCCAGATAATCAGGGTCATCAGGAACTCAAGGATGGTTTTGCTCTCCATTTTCTACAACAGGACATAGAAGATTAGCTCTAATTTTTGGAGAGGGGGGGAGCTATTTTCTTTCTCCCTTTCCTCTCCCGTCTCCCCCCTCTTTAAAAAAAAAACAAAACCAAAAAACTAAACAATTATAAGCAAGGTTATTCTGTGTATTGGGGACACAAGGCTCGACACCAGCAGCAGCAGAGGTGCACTTGGGTGTAAGCTGGCAATTTGGGCTAGGCAACGAGGGCAAGAAGGGGAAGGGGGAGGGAGTTAAGAAGACTTGTGTACTGTCACGGTGTCAGGCGTGACGTTGGCAGTCGTCTCGTTGCAGCTCTGGTAGCAGGACAGTTTGGCCTCTGTCTGGTTGTTGGTCTGGTGGCAGGTCGGTTCTGTGGACTCCGACGACGTCTCCGTTTCCAGGCTGCAGTGGGCTGCTGTTTTTCTGGAACTGTGTGGGTCTCAGGAGACTTTGAAAGTTCTGAATCTGGTGCAGGGTTTGTAGGGCCTAAGTAAGGTTTTACATTTTTCCCTGGGAGCCACTTAGGTCCTGATGGTGTGGACACACACGCATACCCTCTCCCCCAGCTAATCAACGGGAAAGGTCCTGATACCAGTTGTGATTCAGGATCTTTGATCAGCACCGGCGGCTTCTCTGTGAGTTTGGCATGAGTTGAGTTAGAGAAGTGCCGAATTACAGGGGGGTCAGGCTCTGTAGGTGAGCAATTTAGAAAGTTCATGACATATAGAGCCTTACAGAGCCTCTCAATGGGAGGAATGATTTCTGTTCCTCCCCGCTGGTGATCAAGGACTCTTTTTAGGTTTTGGTGGGTCCTTTCTACTATTGATTGCCCTGTAGGGGAATGAGGAATGCCCGTGGTGTGTTTCACCCCCCACTCATTGAAAAAGTCTCTTAATTTGTGAGCGGTGTAAGCAGGTCCATTGTCTGTTTTAATTTGTTCTGGGACTCCCAGGGTAGCAAAAGCAAGGAGAAAATGTCGGATGGTGTGCTTGGCATTTTCTCCTGCATGGGCTGAGGCAAACACTGCACCAGAGAAGGTGTCTACGGAGACATGTACGTATTTGACTCTCCCGAAGGATGGGACGTGAGTGACATCAGTTTGCCATATCTGGCAGCTGTTAAGTCCTCGGGGGTTAACCCCGGAGTTAACAACAGGTATTTGGAACGATTGGCAATTAGGACAGGTGGCAACTATTGCCCTAGCCTGGTCTCTGGGTAGTCTGAACATTCTCATCAGTGCAGGCACATTTTGGTGGAAGAACTGGTGGGACAATTTCGCTTGTGCGAAAATGTCAGGGACATTGGCTGCTCCAGCAGGCATGGCTAAGGCGTCTGCCCTCCTGTTTCCTTCGGCAATGGCACCTGGGAGGTCGGTGTGCGCCCTCACATGCATGACATAGTAAGGTTGCTTTCTGTGAGAGATAAGATATACTAATTCAGAAAGCAATTTGTATAAATTTGGGTTAGAAACTTCTTTTAGAAATGCATGTTCTGCTCTCATAGCTATTCCAGCCACATAAGCCGAATCAGTCACCAGGTTGAAAGGTTCTTGGAATTTCTCAAAAGCTCTGACAACGGCTGCTAATTCAGCAATTTGTGGTGATCCTTCGACCACTTGGACATCAGACTCCCATTTCTGTGTCCTGGGGTCCTTCCAAGTCATGACTGACTTGTGGGATTTCCCTGAGCCATCTGTGAAAACCGTCAGGGCCTGGAGCGGTGTTTTGCTCTGTAATGATTTGGGGACCAAATTAAATGTGGTTTTGAAAAGTCTGTGGCCAGGTGGATGTATAGAAATTTGGCCTGAATAGCTATCGAGAGCGAACTGAAGGCTCTCATTGGTTTGGAGCAAAGGCTCCAAACTTCCAGTTGCCAATGGGAGGAAGATGCAGGTGAACTCACAGGCTGCAAGAGTGCGGAGACAGACTCTAGCTCTTTTAATGAGTTCAGCCATGATTTCCTGTGGAGTGGTGATAGTCTTAGTGGGCTGGTTATGTGTAAAGATCCACTCAATGATAAGGAGAGGATCCTTCAATGCAGTGTCCCATTGAAAGATGAGTGCGTGTAAGCGCGGGGCCTTACCCAGGACAACCAGCTGGAAGGGCAGGCTGGGCTCATAGCGGTGGGCTTGCCGTGAAGACAGGGCCTCCTGGACCTTGGTGATGGATTCTCGAGCCTCTGGTGTGAGGGAGCGTGGTGAGTCGAGGGCTTCACTGCCACGGAGCAGGTTGAATAGGGGTGCAAGGACTTCTGTTGTTACCCCAAGCAGAGGGCGTATCCAGTTGATGGACCCGCAGAGCTGATGCAAGTCCCGCAGGGTCTTGGGGTCATCTTTGATGCTCAGCTGCTGGGGCACGATGGTCCGCTCACGGATCTGGAGTCCTAGGTAGGTCCACGGGCAGGTGTGCTGGATCTTGTCCTCACGGATCTCAAATCCAGCGTCCTCGATCGTCTGGATAGTTTTTTGTAAAGTCCGGTGCAGATAGCCATCGTCAGCAGCACAAACCAGGATGTCATCCATGTAGTGGAGGATGATGGCATCCAGGAACAGGGTCCTCACAGGTGACAGGATGCGGGCCACGTACCATTGGCAGATGGTAGGAGAATTTTTCATCCCTTGAGGAAGGACTAACCAATGGTATCTTTTTAAAGGTGCTCGTCTGTTTGGAGAGGGAACCGAGAATGCAAATCTGGGGGCGTCCTGAGGGTGGAGGGGTATGTTGAAAAAACAGTCCTTTATGTCAATGACAGCCAGCTTCCAATCTCGGGGGAGCATTGAAGGGGAGGGCATGCCAGGCTGGAGGGGGCCCATGTCTTCAATGACATCATTGATCTTCCGGAGGTCCTGAAGGAGTCTCCACCTGTCTTTGCCTGGTTTGCGTAGGACAAAGACAGGGGAGTTCCAAGGGCTATTGGTCTCAGTGATGTGGCCCTTGGCAAGCTGCTCTTCCACAAGGGCTTCCAGTGCGCGCAGTTTGGTCTCAGATAGGGGCCACTGATCAACCCACACTGGATGGTGCTGTTTCCAGGTGAGTTGGGGGATGGTAGGCATGGCGCGCTTCTCAGTGACCCCCACTAAAAATCCCTGCTGGGAATCCTCAGAGAAGCTCCCCATTGGGACAGGAGATCCCGTCCCCAGAGGGTGATTGGTGCTCTCACCACAAATGGCCTGATGGTTGCCATTTGTCCCTCAGGTCCTTCGATGACAATATTCCGTTTGCTCCTCATGGAGGCTGTCATCCCTCCAATTCCTGAAATCATGCCTGCTACAGGCTGTAATTCCCAATTGTCTGGCCACTCGGAGCGGGCGATGATGGTAACATCTGCTCCAGTGTCTATCATTCCTGGGCGCTGAATCCTTTCCCCATAACAAAACATGCTACAGTCCACAATGGGTTTGCAGGAGCCCACAACCTGTGTCCACATAGCACTGGGGTTGAGGGGAACATGATCTGGGCAGTCACTAGGAAGTAAAAAGGCCTGTGCCACAGGAGTCTGTTCCTTTAAATAATAAGGAGGGTCTATGCAGGCCAAAGAGATGGAAATTTCATCTCCAGGGTATACAGTCTGGACTTCAGGAACAGTCTGAATTTGTCCTGGACAGTTAGTTGGATCCCCAAGTATTAAGATGTTAGAGGGACCGCCTGGTGGTCCACGTTTCCCTGTGGGGACTTTGTAAACACAGTCACCTTTCATATGTAAAGAGAGTCTAGTTACCAGTTGACGCCAGGTTCCCATCTGAGGCGCTCCACCTGCTGGGTTTAATATCGGGGCCCCCGTGGAGGCAGGATGGTGGGTTTGGCAGGAGGGGTGGAACGGTGCGGCATTTGATTTGATGTCGAAGCGCGGGGCCGTCCCGCGCTCTGCTTGAAGTTTCCCGAATGCCAGTTCTGTCTGGGGAATCGTTGGTGGGCTGGCGGTTGTATAGAATGTCTCTCCGGACAGTCTTTGAAAAAATGTCCAGGCTCACCACAATTAAAACAACAATTTCTATTGGGGTCTGCAGCATAAGCTCCAGATATCGCTTCTGCCACTCCTTTAGCCACTGCAAGTGCCACTGTATTCTCACTTGAGGCAGAGGAGTGTTTGGTGCAGGCTTCAACCATCTGATCTATGGTTGGTTCGGGGTCCAGAGGGAGGGCTCGCAAAACTGCTTTGCACTCCTGATTAGCATTGGCCATTGCTATTTTTACTAATAATTCCTTTTGTGCCTGAGGGCTCTCTATCTGCTTTTCAATGGCTATTTTTAACTTATCAATATACTTAATAAAAGACTCAGTTGCCCCCTGCTTAATATTGGTGAAGCACTGCGTTGGCACTTTATCATCAGGGGTGGTAAAAAGAGATATCTTGGCAGCATCAGCTATATCCTGTAAGGCTGCTTCAGGCAGATCCCTGGCCTGATCTCGGGGCTTTTGGAAATCTCCTTCTCCTGCTAATTGCTCTAAAGTAAAATTGGGTCTGTTAGCATCTCTTGCATAAACATCTGCCAATTGCTTTAAATGTTTTTTCCACTGCCTCTCCCACAACATGTATTCTGCTGGAGAGAGGAGGCAGTTCATAATATTTTTGATGTCATGAGGGACCATGACGTGGGCAGAGAAGGAGGCTTCCAGCAGGTGTTTAAAAAAATGTGAACTCCTGCCATGTTCCTCGGCAGCTTTGCAAAGTTCCTGCAGTTCCCTGTAGTGAAGGGACTCCCATGCAGCAACCTGTGCCCCTGTCCTGTCTCTCCTCATTATTACAGGAAAGGCAAGTATTTTCTGGGACAGAGCAGAGTTCCCCGGCCGTGTGGCTTCCCTCTGCACCTCAGCCCAGTGATCTTCATACTCAGAATCTGAATAAGAAGATTCACTGCTCTCATCTCCTAGTGGAGATGGGGGGTGTTTGGTGGCAGCGCGGTGCCGGCTCAGGTGTCTAGAGCTGGCCCTTTTGTGGCTGCGTGGGGAAGCGGGGGTGGCCCCGCTCCGGCCGGAGCCGTCCCGGCCTCCGGGGCACTGGGACCCTGGAGCGGGAGCGCCGCTGGGGACGGGGCCCCGGCACAAAGGGACAGGAGCGGGGCCCGCGACGGGGAGGGGTTTCCCGATGGATGGGGGAGGGCCCGACGCGGTTACACCCAACGACGCAGTGGGGGGGGAGGAGCCGCAGGACGCGGCAGGAAGAGAAGGGGTGAAGGCGGGAAAGCGGCCATTTTGGGCATCGAGGGCGGGAAAACCGGGGTGGGAGTGGGACAAAATGGCGGGGCTGGCCACGCTGCCGGCGCCATCTGTGCTAACGCTAAGAACTGGGGGGGACACAACCGGGTGTGAGGGCATAGGAGAAAGGGTAGGGGAAAGACCCAGAGCGGCATGGCCACTGCCACCCTGGTACGGGTAGAGAGACAGTGGGAAGGTGTCAGGGAGTCGGCAGCAGCTCTGTGCCTGGGGGCAATGTCCACCCGCCGACTGGCTCTCAGATAGGGAAAGGGGTTCAGGGACACCTGGAGGGGCTGACGGGGTTGGAGGATTTAACTGGGGACCCAAAACTCCCTCTTCTTTTTTTCCCTCTTTTTCCAATGAGAAAATAATATTTTGAAACACAGGAAAAAACTTTGCAACAGAAAAATCCCCTTTAGCTTGAACTGTATATAACTTTCTCCCCACATTATCCCAAAAAATTCCTGATTTAGCAGAGTCCGAATTCATCTTAAAATGTTTAAAAACCCAATGAATAAATCTTTTTAAATCCCCTTTAGAAAACTTAAAATTTCCCGCTTTTAAGGTAGTTACAACTTGGATATAAAAGTCCCTCTCAGGTGGGGTCAGCCTCAATACAGAGGACTCATTCCCCATCCTTTTTCACTCCCCACCCAGCAGTAAAACAGCAAAAAAAAGAAAAAAAAGCCCGAAGAAAAAACCTTTCACGGGATACACTTACAGTTTCTCTTCGGCAGATGCCGGCGGGCGAAAACAAAGTTGCTGGGTGGGTGGTCACCTGACGACCGGTCCTCAGGGGCTTTCCCTTGCCCCAGATGGTCAGCGAGGGTCCCGGTCGCAGCCTCTTGGATCGCTTCTTGCTAGAACGCAAGCAAGCTTCCTCGAGGGGCGGCGGCTCCGACGGCGGCTCGCCTCGTAGCTAAAGGTGCGGGCGGACGCTTCTTCAGGGCTTCTTCAAAGCCCCACGGTCAGGCGCCAGTTGCCGCGGCGGCGGAAAGCCCGGAGCACCGCGACTTCTCCAGAAGCAGCCTTGAGAAAGGCTGGCCCGAAGCGCATGCGAGCAGCTTCGAGCAGTCGAGTGATTCCAGCTCAGCTCAGTAATAGTATAGTGATTTCAGCTCAGCTCAGTAATAGTATAGTGATTCCAGCTCAGCTCAGTAATAGTATAGTGATTTCAGCTCAGCTCAGCTCGGCAGCGGCGGCGGCAGGCAACACAGGAAGCAGGGACGAGATAGCTGATCCAGCGTTCCACCGAGGCACAAGCCTTTATTCAGGCAAAGCTTCGGCAAAGGGTGCCGGTAACAGCGAATCTCCTGAACAGAGGAAAACCCGGGATATTTATGGGGAAGGAGAGGGGCGGGGGGAAGCCCGAGATACCTGTATCGGGGTGGGACAGCAGGGGGGAACACCAATGAAACACAACAGTTTAACATAACTAACTCAAAGACCCCTGGGAGCGACATTGTGTCGCTCTTACAGAGAAGTATCTCCTCTCCAGGGGAGGGCCAGTATCTCGGGCCCAGCGGGCTCCTCCGTACCCACAGGTCTGATGTCTTTAAATGTCTGAAATTTTTTAATACTTTTAAGATCTGATCTAAATAAACCTTCTAGTGTCAGGATAATAGAAAACTCAGGGGGAAATGTTATTTGTAGTTACTGTGGTAAAATCCAGAACAGCCCATTGATTAAACCATATCATTACAGTTTCTGTAGGAATGTGTAACTTTGCAGACTTTGGACCAAGCTGTCTGACCTGAGTCAACCAGGGCTTCGGGGTGTTTACAATTTATCTTTTGCCACATTGAGTTTCAAAAAAAATCCTGAAGAGCTTTTAAAAGACACAAAAAATTACAAAAAGAATAGAAAAAACAAAATGGGGAGGGGGGTGGGGAGAGAGAAAACAGCATAATAAGAATATGAATTCAATTGACTGTACAGGGAAAACTCAGCGTGAATGGAATCACAGAAACACAGAATGGTTGGAAGGGTCCTTGAAACCCATCCAGAGCCACCCCAGCCATGGCAGGGACACCTCCCACTGTCCCAGGTGCTCCAGCCCCAATGTCCAGCCTGGCCTTGGGCACTGCCAGGGATCCAGGGGCAGCCCCAGCTGCTCTGGGCACCCTGTGCCAGGGCCTGCCCACCCTGCCAGGGAAGGGAAATTTATCACAAAAGTCAGGAAGACTTTTCAGTGTTATAAAGAAGAAGCCACCTTATTGTCACTTTCTAAGTAACAACAACCTGACTGCCACTTTCTTTTTAATTACCAGAGGAAAAGAGCACCAATAGCAGATGGTTATGAAAAGGCTAAAAGGAAACATAAGCAGCATGAGACCTGTTTTTTCACTAATTCCAGTCATGCTGGATTTCAAGCAGTGCTGCTTTTTATCTCAGTAAAACTGAAGTGACAAATCACCAAATGAGAAAAAGGAGAAGGAGAGTTAGCAAATTATGTCACCAATGAACTTTGTGTGGAATATGTTAACATTTTGGAACTGAGATGAATGATTTTATTGAAAGTCTGAGAATACTTAAAAGCATATTTTAGAGCCTAATGTTAATATCTCTTGCTATCTTGAGTCTTCAATTTATATTGGTTCTGTGCTTTGCTGTTGTATGCTTAAAAATAACAATAGCATTTTAAATTATAGAAATTTATTTCTCTCTCTCTTTCCTTTTTTTTTTTTTTTAATGGTATTAATATATGAGGAGCAGGAATAGCGAACTCTTACCAAAAATTCTTTTACAACTCCTATGACTTCTATAATTTTCACATTTATAACAGCCAAAGCTCATAATTTCTAGGCTACATAAGAAAATGGGAAGGCACACTTGGAGAAAGCTGTGGAAACGAGACACCAGTCCTTGGCATCTTTTCCCAAGTCTGTGATGCCAGCCTAAAATACCATGGAGAATTGTAAGAAATGGTAAGTGATGGAGATGCGTGTTTGCAAAATATCTTTTCTATAGCAAAGTTGTTAATCCAGCCTTGAATTCTGGATGAGCAACTGGTTTTAATGGCTCATTCTGACAGCAATTTTTTAGTGGTTGATATTAAAGTTAGTGCCCTTTGGTCCAGTATAGTGGCATACAAAACACTGCCTGAGTGTTGAGGGTTAGGTGGGAATTTTTACCCATTATGTGCTGGGAAACCTAACTACCGGTACTTAAGGGTGCTCACAAAGGACAAAGAGTAGCCGGGCCCAGGGTGGCGGGGAAGGGGGCAGAAAAAGGAGGGTGGGGACAGTTTTTAGCTGGCTTTTTCCTCGGCTTCGGGGAAGAAGGACGTTCGTGCGCTGGGTCGCGGAGCTGCTTCTTCTCCTTCTCCCCTCTTGGTTGGTGGCCTCGCACCCGCTGTCCTGCCAGGCATCGCCGTGGAGCTGCTGATCCACCTCATCCACCAGCCCAGGATCTCAGCTCATCCCTGCTGTTCCAGCTGACTGTTTCCTCGGAGCCCTGCAGGAGCACCGGGACTGACTGCCCGAGGGGTTTGTAAAAACAAAGCCTCTCCTCCATCCCTTCCCATCTCAGCCGAGAAAGCTGTCCCGGGGTCCCTGGTTCTGTTTTCTTGTTATTGCTGTAGTTATTGTTTGTTTGTTTACCTGGTTATACTAGTAAAGAACTGTTATTCCTATCCCCAGATGTCTGCCTGATAGCCCCCTTGATTTCAAAATTATAATAATTCGGAGGGAGGGGGTCTACATTCTTTCATCCCAAGGGAGGCTCCTGCTCTCCCTAGCAGACACCTGTCTTCTAGAACCAAGACACTGAGCAATAAAAACTTTGGAAAAAACCATTTTCTTTTTACTCAGGCTTTCACCTGCTGTTGTTGTTGGGTCCTTTTGCAACTAATTAAGATGTATTGTACTTAACAGCTATAATAGATTTTAAAAGTGGAAAATCTTATAATAAACACAACCAAGTAAAAGTCAGAATCATAATATGATTTTTTCAATGATTTGGATAAAATACAAAAACCCCAAACTGTATTGACAGATGCTGAAGGAAATATCAGAAGTGCTTAATTTTTGTTTTGTTTTGGGTTTTTTTGGATCAGAAGGGAAATTTCAGTACTCCAGCCTGTACTGTCATGTTTCAATATATTTTTTTGTGTTTCATTTAAATTATCCAGCATTGAATGCTGATCCCTGGGACCCCTGGCTAATGGGACGAGTTGTTTAGGTGCACCTATGAAAATTCCCATTACATGATGGAGATCCTGTTCCTCAAGGATATAAGCTTAAAGGATTAGAGGTATGAAATTGGTCCATATGGCAATAATAAATTCCATATTATGAATTTAATAATAATGTGCAAAAAATATGGAGAAATAAAGACTTCCATGATGTCTGAACAATGCACAAGTTATTCAATATTACTGTGGATAATTTTATGAGCTACTGTAAACAAAACTGCTTCTGAACTACCAGAATATTGCCACTTTTCACAGGAATTATTTTCACAGACACCTCAGTAAAATTTCAATAGAGCATTTAAACTTGTCTTCGTAGAAACCTTCCAGAAAGTGTAATTTGTCCTTGGACATTTAAGGTTGCCTATTATTTCTATCTATAAAGTTGTAATTACAATGTTAAACTTTAATTCTGTGTAGTGGTCAGTGTTCACCCCTAAATCTCCATTAAGCTGATTTTGGGTTTGCAATATCAATTTTTTTTTTTTCAGTATCTGATTTTTGGTTTTTCAATTTCATCCAAATATATTTTCTGTGCAAGTGAAGAAGTTTTAATTCTTACATCTCCTACAGACCATTGCACAGTCAAGAGATTTCAGATGATGTAGCCTCAGCTCTGGTTTTAAAAGATTTTACCAGAAGAAGGTCAGAACTAAAAAACATTTCCTAAAGTACACAAAAAGGCAGAATTTTCTCTGGAAAGGAGTTAGAAGTCTTGCTAGTACATATTTAGTCATAGAGGGAAGACTGGATTTATGTCAGTATCAGGATGAATGGATTCAGTTGGAAATTCCTCAAGTAAAATGAAATTGTTGCTGAAACACGTTTTGATTTTAGCTCCCTGTCCATGGAGATAAAATACTAGGCAATGTGGGAACAACTCTAAAATCCATGGTTTAATTTACTGGTTTTAATCTGACCAGCTAAACGCGTTTAATTAATACCTCTGTGGTTTGTTACATTTCACAGCAGGGGCTTTTATTGCTTGATATCTCCTGATTTCTCTCCCTCTCCATGCAAACATGCATGGGATTCTCAGTTACAACTCCTTAGCATTAGCTGAATATGTTGAAAAAGTAGCAAAGCTTTTCTTCTTCCCATTGAACTGATTTTGGTACAAGAGGTCTCATCAATATTAGCCAAGTCATAAATTAAGAAGACTTCCTGAGATGTAATACATTCATGTGAAAAAAGAGGATATTTCTGCAGTGTCCCTGGTTTCCCGAGTTCCAAAATGCTTTTAAATAACTCAAATTGAGTTATCCCACCACTAGCATCTGTAAGGAATGAATAGATTTTATTCTTTTTCATGTATCTTGTAGCAGTTCTTTGCCTTTAAAAACACCAGAATGTTCTAAGAGGTGAGGAGCCCAGCTCCAGGAGGTTCAGGAGTTCACAGGAGGAAAATACTGAGTTGGTCTTGCCAGAGCATGTCCAAATCTCTTTTTTCAGCTCAGTATTCTTTGCTACAGTAGACAGAGAAATATGTCCTTTGTTTTTTATAAATTTCAAAGGAAGCTCTATTCTGTTTCATATTTTCACGTTCTGGATATTCTCAAAGTAAAAAAAAAATACCACCTGCTTGTATATTTTTATATCCCTTTATGGCCATTAATCTACGCAATCTTCTGTGGCTTTGCTTTCTTTCTACAATGAGTGGCTGCACCCAGGCCAGGTGAATTGAAAGCCAGCAGAGTTGGTTTGTGGTGCTATTGCTGTGGTGCCTGTTTGTCAGGCACAAGAGAACCCATCCATACAGGGATGTAGGTGCTGAAAATCCCCCTGGCTGTGCTCAGTTCCATCTGGGATAAGGGCTCTGCTGTGCCTGGCAGACCAGCCCAACTGGTAGGGGGAAGTTGGGTTGCTCCTGGTGCTGTTATGGCCAAATTGTAAAATTACAAACAGGTAATTAATTGTTAGAGTTGAAGGAAAGCAGTGTGAGTTTTTCAGTACATTAATAATCATGGAATAGTTTGGGTGGGAAGGGATTTTAAGCCCATCCAGTGCCACCCCCTGCCATGGCAGGGACACCTCCAACTGTCCCAGGTGCTCCAGCCCCAATGTCCAGCCTGGCCTTGGGCACTGCCAGGGATCCAGGGGCAGCCCCAGCTGCTCTGGGCACCCTGTGCCAGGGAACACCTCTAAGGCAACTCACACAATGCAACATCTTCCTATGCATAAATTCCTGTGTTTCCTTGATTTGCATCATCCTTTCTAAGCAGGAAATCCTCGTTAGGGTCACCTGAATAAGAAAGGGAAGCAGCACACCCCATTCAGAGCCCATCTCTCTCATCACTGGAACTGGAAATCATAAAGTAAATCAGCTTTTTTAAATAGTGAAAGCAGATTGTGGATATGAGATTTGTAATTCCCCTGAGAGTTCTAGGGAGCAACATCAGGCAAGCAGCAGGACAAATTTGTGAGCACTCCCAGAGTAGAATGTACCATCATTAACCTGATTTAAAAATGCACATGGGGGTCTGATAATGTGAAGAATGTGGGTTTATTATCTCAGGATATATAAGTGGTGTTTCCTTTGAAAAGTGGGATGCCTTAGGACTATTGTTTTTCAGGACCTGGAAAGATTCTGCAAAAATCATATAACAATTACTATTAGGAGATGAATTATAATGGGTTTTCAGACTCTTTGAGGAGAGCTGAAGAGTGTGCATCACAACACAATTCAAATATTTTGTAAACAAACTCATTATCACAAATGCATTAACTTTAGTATAGACTTGGTTTCAATCCGGTTTTCTCTCTTTCCCCATGTCAAAAATTGCTGCCTGGTGACTTTTCTTTTACCATGAAGAATTTTTGCCCAAACTAGGAGAGTTAATGCTGCACATCAGGTACACCCACAGCCTTGATCCCTTTCCTACACCTTCTAAATGTAGAAGTTTGGTGCTCTGTACTCCTGCACTGTTCTCTCTCTTCTCTCCAAATGCTCCAGCTCTGAGCCTAAAAAGAGAGGCAACTTTCTTTCTGTGCATCAGCACATTAAACAATCAGCATAGTCCATTCAAAATAATTAGGATTAATTTTCTCAAGCTTCCATGAAAACAAAAAGAAAATTAATCGCAAGCTACCTGCACAGTGCCAACTTAAGTGGGATAGACTAAAGTCATTATAGGTAATTTAATTTAAACAAATATTAGCCAGGCTTTGTCCATGTGACAAATGATTTTTTTGGAAGTTCAAGTCAAAACACATCTTTCTGAGAACTTTTCCAAATAGATAATGCACTTGTAAAGAGCATTTTTTATTGGGAAAAACCTGGATCTGATCAATTTACAGGTGGCTTTTGACAGCCAAAATCTATCCAAAAAATCAAGTCATATTCTGTCCAAAAAGAAAAGGGTTTTAAAAATGAATGCTGATGTTTCCAAATATACATAGGCTACTTATAATGAACTGGGTGATTATTTAAGAATTCTATGCAAGCAAATGAATTGCTGAGTTCAAAAGTTAATGAAGTTCAATTGATATAATCAGGGATATTGAAATAAGGCTTGAAGGGTTTTATTCTTGATTAATGGAAATCTATTTAGTTCATGTATTGTTTTCCTAATGTAATACCTTTGGAATAAGAAAGGGTTTAGGTAAAATTTAGTAATAAATAGAAATTATGAAAGGGTTAGAGACTGGAATCAAACTTGGAAGGTCCCTTCTTTTCTTGTCCTGTAAAATAGGAATAAACACCTTCTGGGGGGAAAAGAAATGACGTTCAGTAATCAAAGGAGCTAATTAAATAAATATTCATGTATTTTCTCAGAAAATTGAGAAAAAATACACCATAATTTTTTTAAGAACTGATAAAAATTCACCAATATCTTGTCCCCAGATCTGGCAGTCATCCAAATTTTAATCTTAATTGTTTAGCAGCAACAAGTGTTGCCCATGAGCTGAAATTTGCTCTGATTTTCCATGCAATGTACAGGAGAAAATGTGAATGAGAAATGACGGTATAAATGGGCTTGTTAAAAGTGCAAAGCAGACTAATTCATTAATAAACTTGCCTGAAGTTTAAAGTTTGGCATGTCAGTTACAAAGATGAGAGCAAAAATAAACTTTCTCTGTTCCCCACTGCTGTACCTGAGCAGTGTCTAATTGACAACTGAAAATCATTCTTCAATGGGATTATTTTTCTCAGGATCTGTGCCCAGCACTGCTATGTGCTGTCAGATTTATTAGGTGCCATAATGCCAATTACTTCTTGTGACTCTGTGATCTTTATAGATCTGAAAACATTAAGTAGTCTCCCCAAAGCCTGATTTTATTTCCTCTCTGACCCTTTGTCTGCATTGGGGTGGTGGGGCCTGGGATCAGCAGTCCTGGAGAACAGCCAGAGCCAGCACTGCTCACTTTTCCTGCCTTTCCCTTCCTCTCCCAGCCTCCTCTCCACAGCCAGACACAAACCTCTGTTTGTCACTAGCCTCGGGTTTGTCCCCTAACGCTGGTGCTTTTTTGCTGCTCTTGTCTCCTTTCCTGCCACTGCCTTTATCATTTGTCACTCACTCCTGTTCCACCCCAACTTCACATTCCTGTGTCAGGAGATGTGAGTGGCCCTGTTATTCAGAGTTCTACAAGTATTTCTTGTGTTCTGCTGAGATTTGATTTTTCCCAGAAAGCATGCTAACAATACATTTCAGCCTAACTCAGGAGTCACTGGAGAGAGGCAGTGGGACTAAACATACAAGTTTTCTCCACCTTAATCTCTTTTATTAGAATTAGCTCTTGGAGAAAGAACCAATCTGTACTGAGAATGAGGCTTTTATTAATGCAGGAAGAGATTTTGGGCAGGAAGGAGCCAGGCAGGTATCTGCTGTCAATGATTTATTTATATTCTTGGCTCAAGATATATTTGTAAATAAACCAAGCCATTTTTGCCTTAGCTGCCTGTGACACATGTACTGTGTGTATGCATGGAAAATGTGTCATCTGTGCTCACAGCACTGAATGAGGCAAAATCACTGAATCCCACTGGCAGTGCAGCTCCCACAGAACCAAGACTTTCCAGGACGAAGTTCTTCATTGCTGAGCTGTGTTGCTAAACCCAGAGCTGCTTATCCTGCAGTCTTTCCAAGGGGGAGCAGCAGTGGTGCTGTTGTAAAACCCTCTGTAAAACACTCTAGGCAATTATGGAAGCTTGTGTTGAAGGATGGATAAACAACCACCATATGGGTGGATAAATAACCACCATCAGATTCTGAGCAAAAGAACTCTTGTGCTTGTTGTTTTTTCATGATTATTGCTAAGATCCACCCACTGAAAGGAGAGTTTCCAAGGATGCCTGGCCTGTTCCTAGCACATGGCATTAGGGCAGGTGTACACATTTCAGCTGCCTGGTACCACCCATCCAGTACAGTTGTCCCCACTGGGGCACAGCATTCCCTAAAACACAGGCTTCATATTAAAAAAAACAACAAACCAAATCAATCCTGGAACTTAATTAATATTTTGTATTTTCTTCAAAATCTTTGTTTTCTGCCTCTTTTGTAGTCCCCACCTGTTCCACAGCACTGACTCCTGGCCAGGGTGCAGTAACAGCTTTGGCTTCAGGACATTTGTGTGAACTTGTGCCTGTCTTCAGTTACCCCGTTCTGATTGAGGTATTGATACTGTGATAAAAGAGACTTGGCAGATTTCCTCAGTGAAATCTGTTAGCCTGGAGAAAAGGGGGCCCTTCTGGCTCTGCACAACTCCCTGACACGAGGGGACAGCTGGGGGTGTTGGGCTCTGCTCGCAGGGAACAGGGACAGGAGGAGGGAACGGCCTCAGGCTGGGCCAGGGGAGGCTCAGGGTGGACATCAGCAGGAATTTCTGCATAGAAAGGGGGGTCAGGGCTTGGCAGGGTCTGCCCAGGAAAGTCTGGAGTGCCCATCCCTGGAAGAGTCCAAGGAACGCCTGGACACGGCACTCAGAGCTCTGGGCTGAGTGACCAGAGGGATCAGTCATAGGCTGGATTGGATGATCCTGGAGATCTTTTCCAACTTTAACGATTCTCTGTGACCTGAGAAAGGCAAATATGTATAAAATCCTCCTTTTGAATGCCTTAAGCAGTGGCAGCTCTAATCCAGACAGCTCAGTGTGCACCTTTGGGTGCTGTGGGGCCAGTCTGTGCTGGTGTGTGCCTCATGTCACCATCCCAGCCTGGTGGAGAGGAGGGAAACTCAGGGCTGGAGTTCACTGAGACAACCCCTAAAGTTTTGGGGGGATGGATCTTCTGCCCTCAGTGGAAGAGCTTGCCCAGAGCCAGAGGCCAAGCACATGGAGCTGAGTGATTATCCAGACTTTCACTCCTCCCTCCATCCCATGGAGACATTGAGGGTGTCATGGGGTGACTTTACCTTTAAGGTGGTTTTGAGAGCTAAGAAAGTTGAAGTTGCTGGGGACTGATGGGAGTATTTTCTCCTGACCAATTATTGGTCATTACTGGGAATTGACAGCCGTTTTAACCATTGAAAAGGGAGATCAACTTGTGAACCCTACCTTAAGATGTAAAGTCAGTGCACTTTAAGTCTCTTTGTTTCCTGGCTGTGAAGGGTAGCAGAGCTCCGGCTGGCCTCCCGTTCCCTGCCCAGGCCATGCGGCCGGGCGGGGGCCGGGCTGGGCCTGCCGTTCTCCCGGCCGGGAGATGGGGCCTGCGGGGCTTGCCCCGAGCCAAGCCGGGCCAGGCCGGTTCCTGGCTCCGCTGCAGGTTTTGCTGAGACTGAATTCACCAGAAACTGCGGAGTAAAGAAAGAAAGGGGCTCTGAACCTGCGGCGGGCTGAAGAGGCAACTACACTTTTCAGAGCAGCCATGAAGAATCTTCCATCGCAGACAACTCCAGCTGCTGCTCCAGCAGACATCACAGAACCATCTACAAAAGCCTGGGCAAGATTTTAACCCTTTCATTACCCAGATGAGACTTGCAGATTAATCCTTTTATCCAGAGAGAAGAAAAAAGAGTGATCAGCATGTAAAGAGACTTTATGGACTGTCAGAGACAGTAAGGAAAGAGAGAACAAGGAGATGCTTTACAGCTGAAATATCTTTCTGTTAAAGCTATGGAGATGGACAATAGTAGTTTAAAAAGACTCCTTTAATTCATGACAAAGTATGGGGAGGAATAGAATGTTCAAAGTGTAAATTTTGAGTAAAAAGTAGAATAATTGTGATACAGTGAAGTGCTGGAAGATTTGAAGCCTTGAGAGGAAATGAGAAAACTGTTTTCTAATAGAGCTCACAAAGACAAATGAAGAAGACTTTTGCCTTTGAATAACTCATCCTTAAAATGACATCCGTAAACTCATGGCCCATACACACCTCCGAGTGATGTGAAATGGGAGGAGTGAGCTCTGATACCAGCATTTCTGAGCAGCTGACATCAAAGAAATAGAAAACTATAACAAAAATAGTTTTCTTGTGAGAAACTCTATAGATTAACAGAAAGAGGCTTCTGTTTCTCTACAAAGATTGATGAAAAGACTCTAGCAAGAATTGAGACTGTTTTTAAACATCAAAGTTCCAAAGTTTTTGTCTCTGTTGTCATGTGAACAAAGGAATGGTGAATAGTAAGAGATAAAAAAGGTTTTCTGGAAGTTTATTCTGGTGTTCTTCTTATTATAGTTTGTTAATAAACTTTCTTTATTCTTTTTAAGTTTTAAGCCTGTTTTGCTCTTGTTCTAATCCATATCTCACAGCAAGAAATAAGTAATTTTTTTTTAGTTACTGGTTTAAAACCACGACAGAGGGTTCCTGAGCTGTGTCCTTGTGAGTTGGGGGTTCATCCCGCACTTCAGCCCAAATTCACAAGACAAAGCACATTTACTCACTGACATGAAGCAAATCTCGGAGCATGGGAGGGAGGAAACCCCTGGTTTGGGTTGGGCATTTGCCCTCAGTATCCTCAAATCCTTGTGCCCTTGCAGAACTGTTGGATCTCCCTGTCCTTCAGAAGGAGAGCACTGGAAGAAACAATTTGAACACCAAGTATTGGATATTCTGCATTTGGATGAACCAGCTTTACTCTGCCATCCCTTCTCAGCTCCCTGGGCTATAGGCAACACGGAAAATTATTCTCAGTCCCACTTTTAGGTACCTTTTTTTAATGCTGTACAATAACCTGTGCAACAGGTTGTACAACAATCAATGTCCAGCTCTGTCATCTAGCATTTTTCTTTCCTCTTGGAGAATACTATAAATATTAATAGCAGTAACCATGGATATTCTCTTTTATCTGACATTGTACAGAAGAACAAAGTTTCTCCAGATGAAATTGACTATTGATCTTGATGTGTCTATTTGTGCAACCACTGTCACTGTAATTTCAACACTATAATTAAAAATATATGAAGCAAGGTGACCTTACTCAAACTCAAGAATGGTAAAAATAGATAAAACTTGATGGATGGACTATGGATGGACTTCTTCTCTCTTACAGAACAAGGGTTAACTAGGAGCTAGAGATGAGACTACAGGGTAAAATCAGTGCTAAAGTAGTGTCAGCCCTCTAATTTACTGAAGTGAAAAAAAATTGACGTACTGTGAAAGAAATTACTATTCTGTTAGGATCAGAAGCCTCAACTGAACAAACCTGAAGCAAATTACTTGGAAATGAGTGAAGGCTCAAACCAGACCTAACTTTGGTTATTTTCTCTCTGCATCCATCATGTTTAGTGATTATGCTTTGTTTAATAACAAGGACAAACAGTGGTTTAGCACAGCTGTTTTCTCACTTGCATTTTCCTGCAAATAAAACCATTAAACAGGCTTTTTTTTTCCTGACTACCAGCTCTGTCTATGGCAAGAAGAAATTATTGCCCCCATACATTCCCTTTTCATTCCAAAGCACGATGATCTCCCTTGGCTGCTGAATGGCTGAAAGATGGAACAGAATGTTTTTAATGTGACTCTGATTGACCTTTGTGTTCCCCACACTGTCTGGCTTTAATTCTTCTTAGAATGGCATTAACATTTGTTGAATACATATGCAATTGTATTTGCTGAAACTGTTGTATACAAAGAATGCTCTGCTACAGACTCTGTTCTTCAATAGAAATGTAATGTCTTTATGCCAGCCATGAGGATTGCAAATCTCTGATTATGGGATTACATTTTCTGCAATCAGGAGGCTTTTGTGGCAGATTATTTTTAGTTTTGTTGCATGTTTTGTCTCCCTGTTCTTCATCAGTAAATACATCCCTTCTCTAAATTTCCTTCTTTGTTGTGTTTAATGCACAAAGAATTTATGAATGGCTGACACATTCATTCATAGATTTTAACAGCTTATTCAGGCTCTCTCTTCTCTGTCTTTGTAAGGAGAGACAAATTTTCCACTATTGTGGAATAGTGGAATTAATTCTTAGATTTCTGATTTCTGAGAGTAGAGGCACATGAGACAGTTCTGGAAACTGAGCACATCTCGCTGAGTATTTTCCTTTGGTCTCCCTTGAAGGGGCATCTTTCTCATAGAACTCACCCTGTACTGATGACACTTAACAAGAGGGCAGGGTTTTATTTTTCCAGCCATACAAACTGGAATTTTAATAGTCTTATATTCTTATTCCAGGATTAAATGGGGAAAAAGATATAAGAAGCACAGTGCTCTGGGAGTGGGATGGACAGTGTGGAAATGGAGAGATGGAGATGCTGAGATCTCTGGGCTCATCTTATGCAGTAGCATTAAGTCACCTGCTGACTCAGCTTGGGAATTGTAACTCATAGGAGGGTTACAGTCCCCTGATGCTGCCTCGGGAAAGTTGTGGAAGATTCCCAGATTCCCACAATGTTGGTTGTGACATTTTGTTGCTTTTTTTTTTTTTTTTTTTTTGGTGAAGAGGTTGTTTCCATTTCCAGGTGATCAAATAAAGGTGAAGCTCGTGGAGAAAGGTGAGGTGGGAAATGTGACCAATATTACCTATAGATGGAGGACTGATCATTATAAGAGCAGAAAATATAGGGAAGTCAAATATACATATTCACACCTTCTGATTCCTAGAAGTCCTTAATCTTACATAAATGAGGCAAAATCTTATATAAGCAATCATAAATATCCCAGGAAGCCACCGAACCAGAAAGGTCTTGAAGTGGAGAGAATCTAAATTATCTAAGGGGATCTCAGTTGTGTGGAGCACCTACTGCTCCCTCTGCAGCACCCAAAACCTGCTCATGTGATGTCTTTGGTGCCAAACAATGCAGCTGGCAGTGGGACCTGCAGCTCTGACTTGGTTTATACTTTACCTACTGACGATGTGCCCTCCCAGGCAGGGAATTTGCTCAGTGCTCAAAGTCACTTCAGAATTTTGTTTCTGATTTGTGAACTCTGAGTCCTAAGCCCATATGAAGTCTCAGTGTTCTTTGTACAGCAAAAATTGGACTTTTATTTTGACTCCAGTGAAAATATATAGATTTTCCTTTATATTCACACCTCCACCTTTAACCTTCAGTAGACTACAACAGATTATTTCCATGGTGGGGGAGCACAACCATCAGTTACTCCAGCTGCATGAGCAGTTCAGGGCTGACCAAGCTAAAGCTTGTTATCAAGGGCATTGTTCAAATGGCTCCTAAACCCTGACAGACCTGAGGCCTCAACCACCTCTCTAAGAAGCCCTTCCAGCGCTTGCTCATCCTCTCTGGAAAGAAATGCCTCCTTGTTGTGATAAGGGTTGTTAGTATGTTACTAGTGTTAGGGACTTTTGTTTATATTTGTAACTATTGGTTTGTTTTTCCCCCCCCCCCCAGGCCGCGGGTTTTCCCCCTCTGCCCCCCGCTCCCTGCCGGGGCCGGGTTTCCCGTGGCTGCCGGAGTTTCCTTCCTCCGGACCCCTGTGTTTGTGTCCCTGCGGCTGCCGGAGCGTGTCGGCCCCGCTCCCGCTCTGCCCCGCCGGGGGATGCGCGGGGAGAGGACGGAGAGAAAGCGCCGCTGTCATTTCCAGCAGCCGGGACCGCGCGGGGGACCCGGCCTTTGCTTTATAGTGAAGTGTGACCGCTGTTGGTCCCCGGGGCATTCCCGTCTCCTCTGTGCCATCTAAACGAGCTCGGACAACTGCCCTCACCCCTTCTCTTTCCCCCCGCGTTCCCAAGTCCCCCTGTGAGTTCCCTCCTACACCTTTGTAGGTTTACTCTCGACTGTCCAGCATTCGTAGGAGTCTGTGTTTGTTATTTCTTATCTTATTTTGTTTAACCCTGATTTGTAGAAAGTTTGTAAGTTTGCTAGCTGTGAAGAATAATTGGTTCTTTCTGAAACTCCCACCCTCTGAAGAAGTCCTGTTAAAAGAAGCAGCCCAGACCCCCAAATCCTTTGTCTCTTCCTGGTGTTCTCTTTGCAAGAATAAACTGTGAAATATAACCCAGAAGAGTTCCCCCTCCAACTTCTTTACTTGGTCGATAGACTTGTGCTCAGAGGGAACTGGCATGCTCAAATCCTGAATCCAAACCCAGACAGCAGTTCTGGTCAAGACCCCTCCTAGCCTTGGGCCAGAGAGAGAAGAAAACCTATTTTTGAGCTAGCTGGAAAACTGTGGCCTGAGTCACTTCCTAACGTATGGTAAAACCTCATCTGGAGGAGCCCTGAGCTAATCCCATGTCCCATCAGTAGATACCATGTTCCTTCCTCTGTAGAGGGCAGTGAGGTCACCCTCATCCTCATTTTTCCCATGTTTAGCAAGCTCGGAGTCCTCAGCTCCTCACAGGACATCCCTTCCAGCCCTGTCAGCAGCTCTGCCTCCTTCTGAGTGTATCAAGGACTGGAGAGACACTGCATGTCCCTGACTTTGATCAGACTCATTAATGTCTTGTGTTTGCATTTAGAAAAGGAAAATAATTTTGGAAGGGTTTTTTTGCTTAGTCTTCACCCTCACCAACATCCTGCTGAAAATGGAAACAATGAAGAGGTGACTTCATTGCCAGAAATGTGGTGTGGGGGCAGCAGTAGTGACAGCTCTGCAGCAAATCCCTCACAAACGACTTTAATGTAGGTCAGAGTAGCAATAGATATTAGACAAGGTCCAGAAAACACCCAAGAAGCCTTTATTTTTCATATTTTGTTTCTCTTTAATTTTTTTCCTCTCAAATATCAATCATCACTTCTTGTTCTGTTGTCTTAAGGACTCCTGATGAGTGAATGTCTGAATATCTCAAGGTCCAGCCATTCTACTTGATTTTCTTTCCCTTTTCTATTCTGACTTGAATGAGTGCCAATATAATCTTTGCTGTAATTGGGGGCACTTCATCTCAATATTCTTTATTGCTGGTGTCACCAGAATGAACCTGTGGCTGGAAGGACCATGACATATTCAATATTTTAAAACACTCTCCTAACTAGAACTTTTGACCTGTACTTCTGGACTTATTTTTCTTGGAAAGACACTCAGTTATCTATTTCAAGTACCCTTATTTAAAATGAATATATTTCATGGAGGCAAGTTCTCAAACTTAGAGCATTCTGAAGAAGATTTAGAAGTCAGCAGATTTGAACAATTCAAAACTTAAGTGACCTCTAGTGACTATAGAATTCAGTAGGTCTTCCAGAACAAGCTTAAATTTGTTGTAAACCCAGTATTTTGTAAAATGGCATTATATTATTTAAGAGAGGGAAATTTGCTTTTATGTCTTTTTACAGATGAAATTCATGATTTTTAGCTAGAACTGATATCTGCTTGAATGCTTCTTTCTTAATAGTCCTTGAAGATATTTTAATACCTTTATTCTAGTCTAGAAGTAATTAGGCCTTATTTGAAGCACATCTGAACTTCTTAGCTGTGTTTTCTCTGGCACATAGAGGAGAAAATGAGAATATTCCAAATTACTTCACACTTCATCTCAGACCCTTTGCATGGGTTTAATTTTACAGATCCTGTCTCCTGTGGTCTGAGTCTCCATCTAGGTTTTACTAAGAACTTCTTAAATGGCTTTTTGATTTATCTGGAGATAATGTTGATTAAAAAAACACAAAATATTGTGCTTTTAATGCCATTTTGTCTAAGAGTTAATATCTCCCTGCTGGAAATACTTTGGATTTCATGATGCTCTGTCCTGACCTCACTCAGAGCACCCAGTGCTCAGGTATAGAAAAGTCATAGAATTGTTCAGGTTGGAAGAGACCTTCAAAGGTTTTCTAGTCCAGCCCTCCCCAATCACTGACACCTCTTTTGCTTGTCACTGGATGGCAGATGTAAATTTTATTTTATTCCTACTATTCAAATAAATGTGACACGGGTCAGAGGTGGCTGTGATGGGTTATCAGTGGGACTTGATGGTCTTAAAGGCCTTTTCCAACCAAAATGATTCTATGATGGTGCATAGAGCAATTTATTACCCAGTTACCTTCTAACATTCCCAGTATTCTCCCACACAATTACTGCAACAGCTGCACTAAATAGTAGCTGTTTATTTCTTTTACTGATATGCACTGAATTTTTATTTTTTTTTTTTCTTTTTGTTAAATATGCAATTTTACTTATGGGGTACAATACAGTATTACAAGGACACAACAGAATATTATATAAGGGATAGGGGATGAAAAAATTTGAAAAAAGAGGAAAAGAAATGCATATTATATTTAAAGCTCACCTCCACCAAGAGAAATGGCACTAAAACATAATCCAAATGAAAAGAGTAAGTCTTGCACTTGTCACTTTCACTGTTTCATCTAGATATTACTGAAATGAAAAGGTTTTTTGGTCTTTTAGTTTTGTTTTGTTTTGTTTTGTTTTTTCTTTTTGGAGGAAATTAACTGAATAATACAAGGAGCTGGAAATATGACAGGTCAGCAGGAAGCAGTGCCAGAACACCAGGTTGACCCTCAGTGAGGCCCTTAGAGAGCAATTTCCATTCAGTTTCAAGGAGGTGCTGCAGACTAAAAAATCTGCTCAAAGATGCTGATCAGGTTTTTATGTAATCAAAGGCATCTGGCTTGCTGACAGAAGCTTGGGATGCAAATGTTCTGCTGTGCTGTAACCTCAATGAGGTTATATCAGACACACCTTTTATCGGGCTTACAAATCCATATATTGAGTGTAACTACAACTCCTGTCAAGCAGGGAGTTTAATGTTGCTGCTTATGAATAGCCTTGTTCATTACTAAGCCAGGCTTTATTCAGATGAGGTAAATTGTCTAAAATATTTGGAGCCATTTAGATTTAAAATCACTAATAATCTTAGTCTCTTTAACCTTCGACATGCACAACTCATAACACAAATCCATGATTCATTGTTCTGTTCATATTTGACAGATACAGTGTTTTCCTGGTTTGCTAAAGAGATTTGCTCTTGATAAGTTTTTCATATCCTTCCTGTACTCTGATATTAAAAACTCTGCAGAGATATTGTTTCAGGACGATTTCAGTGTCTGGTAGGAGAGAAATGTTGGGTTATTTACTGTTAGATTCTGTACTTTTATGTAATTGCTAACCTGAGACTAGACCTCTCATGTGTGAAAAGAGGTGGTTGCTTGATTTAGTGTTTTGGTTGTGGATCCTTTTGCATGAGAAGTTATTTTGATTTTATGGTAAAGAGATTTATGTGATGGTGTTGTGGTTCTATAGCAAAATTTACTATCAACAGCAAAACTCTTAATTTGTTTTGTGGGTTGATTTTTGTTTTTGTTTTTGTTTTTTTAAATTTGAGAATGATATTAAAAGCAACACCATATTTTCCAGAGAGTGAGTCTTTAACAGAAGTTACAGTGCTGCTATGGCGAAAAGCTATGGAAAAACACATACTTTTGAAATTTTTCACCTCCACTGAAAATTTAGGATTTGAATTTCAAAAGCTTGGTTCTCGTCTAGAAAACAGACATTTCAAAAGCGAGCAAGATTGTCCAAACTTTCTTGCAGCACCTTAAAAATTCAACCCTTCGAGGGTTCCTCTTGCAGGCTGTGGAACTCTGCAGCAACACGGGCTTTTCTCACCCCTATTCTCAAAGAATGAGCCTTGATTGATATTTTTCCCTTATTTGACTTCAATACCATCTCTTAAATCTTGTTTGGGGGAATAAAACTCAGCCATTGGTTTATATCCATGGTGTTACCTCTGTTACCAAGGTTGGGCAGGGTTTGGAGCAGCCTGGGACAGTGGAAGATGCCTCTGCCCATGGCAGGGGTTGGGACTGGATGGGCTATAAGGTCCTTTCCAGCCCAAACCATTCTGAGATTCTACTATCACAGAACTTTTTCCAAATTATGTCAGGGAAAAATATATCTAGAAAACCCTGATGAAATTTTAAAAATGGAATAATTAAAATGTATATCCTAGAATAATTGTGTCAATGGGAAATCTTGGAATAAATTGTGGTCAAAAGGGACTTTTCTTTGGACAAACTAGCTAACATTTAACTCTGAGGCTTTATTTTTAACTCTTAGCTTTAAGCACCATTAATGATATGATACAAATTGTTTTAAGAAACTGGTGTTGCAGATACCTAAATTACAGAAGTAAATAAAATGTGAGGCATCTGCCTCTATGTTGTGTGGGGTTTTTTCTGAGCACTCTCCCAAAGCCAGAGTCAGTGCTGATAGCAGCACTGCCTCCTTTTTGTTGTACCCCTTTTGTTTATTCATTTGTTTGTTTGTTTGTTTATTTCTGTTCATTTTTAACCTCTACTGACTTGTTTGGGGTAGCAAAGCTTAGGGGGAAATGCAGGCTGATGCTTCAGATGTGGAGAATTGCAAAGGGAAATTTTTGCCACCTTTCAACGTTATTTACACCTCTCATTCTGAATTCAGTATAATCATTTTGAGGGTGAATTATAGGGGGTGATGCTCATCTTATGAACTTTCAGCTTTAATTGAAGGCTCAGATGTGTCACATACTGGCAGGGGGCAAGGCACCTCCTCTTTGGGGTGTGCAGGGGTTCCTCTAACAAATATTGAGGCAGAGAGCGAGTGCTCCATGCCCTGCATGTCCTATTTGTAGGTTGTAGCTGCAAGCAGAGCGTTCCCTGGCAGAACCTATTTAGAGATCACATCCTCACTAGGCTGGAGTTGAAAAATACATAGTGCTGCTCTCTATTTGAATTTTCTGCAGTTCATCTCTGAGGTGACACACAGCTGCTGGAACAAGGCCTCGGATTAGATCCTGTAGGCAGGATCTGGACTAATAAGATGCTGTGCTATGATTATTTCAAACTCTTCTTTGCCTGTCTCCGTTACTTTTGTATTTTTCTGCTGCATGTAAAATGAGAGCCAGATTTGAAGGTTATATTCACTTATCCAAATGTCAAGTTCTGTATGAACATCTCAGCTGACATTTTTCTCTCTGCTTGGTGAGGAATGATCCAAAAGTCTGACAGTAGTGCCGCACCACCTGCATCCCACTCGCCATGTTCAGACATGAAAGTTCAATTTGGTCTTTGTCTCAGAGAGCTGATAAAGACCTGGGGTTGGAAAATGTTAACATAATAGCTTGACATTTTGCTTTTTTTTGTTCAGCTTGGGTTGAAAGGGACTTCATGTGTTTAATCTAAGGGAAATACACTGTGTGTGAAATATTTAATGGAGTGATTACTTCTACTTCAGCCTTTGCTTGCACACACATCTTTCAGCACAGTACAACCCCCCTATCACCAGCAGTTAATGCTTCCAAAATGAGAGAGGTGATTCCATTTCTGTCATACTCAGAAGTTTCTGGTGTGTATTTGATGTCAGTTTCAGAAAGGGCATGAGAGTCAGTAGTGTCTAATTAGACACCTAATTAGTGGCTGTGACTTTCTCTGTATAGCCATGTAGGCTTAAGGCTGACCATATCTATTTTATCTGAGGTTACTTTATGGGAAGCATATGAGGCAGTGTGCAAGGGAAACTTCTTGTCTGGGTGCACCAGTTCCAAATATTATCTCAGGCAGACACCAAGCAATACCTCCCAGGAACAGCAGCAATGGTCTGAGCTGTGTCAGCTGTTTTACACAGCAGCTGCTGCTCCCAGGAGATTAAATGGATTTGTGCAGAACTGGAATCCTACTCTGAAGCTGAGCCAGGCCTGCAGGCTCCTGAAAAAGAAGGAAATGTCAGTGTCTCACTCCAGCTGGAGGAACACCGAAGGTCTCAGGGAGATTCCCTGGCCTGGGACAGGGCTGCTGCTGGCTGGGAATAGAATCAAAAAACAGGGCAAAAAGCCAGACTGAAAACTACCTTGTCATGAGTTTCTTTTAAAATACCAACAAGGGCTTTCTCTCTCCCCTCTACCCTCTCTCTCACCCCCCTTCCAGGGTGTGCGAACCCAGCACAGCCAAAATGGGATATTCTGTTTAATGGTGTCTACAGTGAAAAGCTACACTAGGTTAGGAACCTTGGAGATGATGCTTCATATTCCTTCCTTATGAGCAAGACCGTGCCAATTCTTGGTTTAACAAAAATTGCAAAATAATTTACATTCCTTGATGGATTTTTTTTCTCTCATTTTCTCAATATTGTTTTTATTTTTCCAGGTTAACTTAAGCATGCTGAGAAATTTTACACAAATTACTGAAAAAGTCTGAAAAGTTAGAGGCTGTTAAATAGAAATAAACCCAAGTTTATTGAGTCAGACTTTGATAACAATCTGCTGGACATTTTATCCAGGCAAAGGAAGCCACTGGCACCAGATCAAGCTTTTCAGAACCTTCTCTTTACATTTGAAGTATTATCTATTATATGTGATCCAAAGCCTTATTGAATAAGAAAAGGATGTTAAAATTGTTTGGAAGGAATTTATCCCTGATGCTGTTGCACAACAAATGACAGGAAGAATCAATCCTCAGGAATTAATTTATTTTAGAGCTCTGCTTGGGAGAAAATTCACTGAGTGAAAGTCTGCTGTTAAAATAAAAATATTAAAAATATATATATATATAAAATATCCACAGAAGAACTCTTGCACTTCTCCTATTAACTCTAAAGAAAGCTTGTAAATAGGAAACACTTGGAACAGATTTTGATGCTGGATTGAAAGTAAGAGTGTGGACAAATACATTTTAAATGTTGATTTTTATTTTTTTTAAAGAAAATGTGAAAGAAAATTTTCTGAGCCTTTTTTTCCCTCCATTTGTGAGACTCACAAGGGAAAATTATGTGATCCAAAGATGAGCTGTATTGTTGGGATATCAGTCAGAGGATATTCAAATAATGACTTTCACAAAATTGGTAGGTGAGCAATCTCTTTTGACATGATCATATTTTGCTGTTTAAAGCCTGCCTGTACATAATGATATACTCAATTCATACAACTGACAATGGTTATTTCCTTCCTTTAAAATCTAAGCACATAGTTCAACAAGAACAGAATGAAACTAATTCATACTTTCTGTTATTATGATTATGAAAAATAGGTTGCAAATATATAAAGAGTTCAGACAAATTATAGCTTACCTGATAATTCAACTGAGATTGTTTTGGACTGTTTCCATGGACTATATTGCTGGAATTAACTGTGCTTCTATTCAGAAATTATCCACATATGATTCCACTTTTTACTTTTATTTCTTCAGTTAATGTTTAAAAGTTATGTAACTGGAGCTTTAGATTTTGGAAAGACTCGTTGTAGAAGTTCCTTTGATTCTGCTTCTGTTTGGTATTCTTTTTCTTTCTGTCATTGTTGTCCAAGTTGCTCAGTGCTGTTTGAACTTTTACATTGCATACATTAACTTAGATAAACTGAGAATCTCAGTGACTGAAAGCCAAGAGACTTAGGGATCAGCAGCTGAGTCATTGGTGTTTAGTGCTATGCTGAGGTCCTGTGACAACAAAAACTTCAACAATGGTCTGGCAGGTGTGATGCAGGACTTAGAGGACACCCATGCCAATCTGGATCACCAACAAGAGGCTGGGCAGGGGACCTCAGGGTATCTGAAATGGCAATAGGCAGGTGAATTTAAAGAATTAAATCCAGCCCTGACATTTTACTGAGAGGAAGAAGGGAGTCCAAAATCTCACTCCATGAATTCATAGAATTGTTGGGGGGGGGGAACGGACCTTAAAGTTCATCTCGTTCTACCCCTGCCATGGCAGGGACACCTCCCACTGTCCCAGGTGCTCCAGCCCCAATGTCCAGCCTGGCCTTGGGCACTGCCAGGGATCCAGGGGCAGCCCCAGCTGCTCTGGGCACCCTGTGCCAGGGCCTGCCCACCCTGCCAGGGAACAATTCCTGCCCAAGATCCCATCTATCCCTGCCCTCTGGCACTGGGAG
This sequence comes from Poecile atricapillus, assembly GCF_030490865.1. NCBI lineage: Eukaryota > Metazoa > Chordata > Aves > Passeriformes > Paridae > Poecile > Poecile atricapillus. The sequence goes on from NC_081258.1 coordinate 798,557, forward strand.
CCATTCCCTGTGTCCTGTCCCTCCATCCCTTGGCAATTGTCTCTCTCCATCTTTCCTGCAGCTCCTTCAGGCCCTGCAAGGCCACGCTGAGCTCACCCCAAAGCTTCTCCTGTCGAGGCTGAACCATCCCAGCTGTGGCAGCCTTTCCTGCCAGCAGAGCTGCTCCATCCCTCTGCTCATCCTGGAGCCTCCTCTGGGCTCTGTGCAGCAGCTGCAGCTCCTTGCTGTGCTGGGCCCAGGCTGGGGCAGCTCTGCAGGTGGGGTCTCACCTGAGGGCCAGAGGGGCACAATCCCCTCCCCAGGGCAGGGGGCTTTGGGCTCCCAGCGCCCATGGCCGGGGCAGGGCCAGCTCTGCCCCACAGCTCCCCCAGGGCCTTCTCCCAGGGCTGCTGCAGCTGCTCAGCCCCAGCCTGGATGGATCCCAGGCTCTGCCCTGACCCAGGTGCAGCTTTGCACTGGATAGAGGAACTTGCTGCCCTGCATGGATTCTTGAGCCAGAAAGAACAATTCCAGCTCTGCTGAAAGAAGTCAAACTATTGAAAATATAAATCTGGACCAAGTACCATTTTTATTGTCAATCCCTTTTTATTGTGGATAATTTCAACATATTTCTATTAAGAGTAATTCATATAACCTCTGAGATTTTTATAAGGATATCTGGGCTTCTTTCCTGTATTTTGTCTGCAGCTTTCTGTTTATAAATCCCTTGTTTTGCGCTTGGGCTGCAGGCTTGGGTCGCCTGCGCTCTGCTGAAAATGGAGCCACCAGGAGTCAATTAGGATCAGCTTCTGTGGGAAGAGTCCAAGGGATGCAAAGTTAAAACTTTTGTGACATAAGCAATGGAGCAGCACAACTCCTATGGTATGAGCAGACCTTTTTATACTTATGCTGCTTCAGCACTTTTTAATTAGCTGGTTTTGTTTTCCCAACCGTGTCTTAACCCTCCAGACAGTTTTTTCTGTAGCCACAGGCACGATTCCATCTGAAATGTGCTTTTCTGTCTTTCAATCATACAGAACACCATTAGAACCTGATGCCACAGCCAGGTTAAGGAAATTACTCTCTAATCCTCCTAAATGTTTTAACCCATTGGATGAAATAAGAACTAAATAAATTTTCAACCATTTAGCAGTGATCTGTATCTGGAGAGGGAGTGACTCAAAAAAGGAGAGACACCTCCCTAAGTGCTCTGGAGTTTGCTCCCTGCTGAGCTGAGCTGCTGCTGAGGTGAGGGGATTTTTGGAGATCCTTCTCATTTCACAGGCATGGCTGGAAATGATCCCCCCCAGTGAATTCAGTACTTATTCAAGTACTTCCCCTATTTTGTTTCCAAAGGAATGGAAGTAACTTCTGCCATCTGGGTTTATTATCTTGATTTCAGGTTATTATTTATGTGCAGAGAGGATATTTTATACAAAATGAAGCTACTTAATATCAACCTAAAACAATTTTCTGGCTTCTTATTACAAGTCCTTTGTTCTGGGCTTTTTTTACATACAAGTTCTTTCTCAAAAGGAGAAAAAATGTTTCCATTCTGGAGAACTGTTCTGACAATTTACTGAATTAAATAAAACTGGGATCTACATTACATGAACTAAATGTTTTTAATGGAGCTATTTTATTTGCTGACATGTGACACTGCCAATGTGTTTGCTTTGCTAACTGGAATTTCTGTACTCTGTTATACAGTATCAAGCCTGATACTATAATTTTCCAAAGGATCTCTGGGTATCAAACCAAGTTTCCATTGATTTTGAATTGTCTCTGTGATAAAATAGAGACATTATTAAAGTATTTACTTCCTGGAAGGAGATACCTGTCACTATTTTTCACTGCAGTCATGCTTGAAAAATTGCTTTGCTCCTTGTTCTATCTAATCTGTCTATAATTAATATTCCATAATGTATAGGAGACCAAAATACCTTTGGTAACAGCTGGATCGTGTGTACCTAAATTTCTGCCATCTGGTCCTGCAGTCATGGCTAACAACAGGGGCTGAACTTATCACAAAGCCAGTATTCAATAGAAATACAAATTAGGAGGGCTGGTGAGCAGAAGAGCAAAGGGAAAGAGATACATATAGCAAGAAGATGGAATTTTACACTTAATTCTTCACCTAAAACACTTTCTCAGTGTGTCTTTATAGATTAGTTGGATCACAGTTCAGCACCTCAAACAAGAAGCTGAACTACTTTAATATGCTAATGGATTCAAATGCTAATCAATACCCCATCCTTTCCCTCTGTCCTCTCTGCCCTTGTCAGTGAAAATGTGCCTGGACTCCTACCCTGACATCCCACCTCTGCCTCCAGCTGGCCCTGCTATTCCTGTTGCCTGAATACAAGTGGAACATTAGGAGGAATGCTCCTGAGCTGCTGTGGGATGGCCACTTTATCACAGGGATTTATCCATGGATTAGCTGGGAAGATGGCTCAGCCTTTTGTGCAGACACCTGCTGGAGGCAGAGCTGGACTGGGCTGCTCCCACAAGGGGCCTTGCTCTTCTTTCACACCAGTGACTGCTGCCAAGGTCAGTAGTCTACTGGAAAGAATTATCCAACTCCCAGGAGCGTTAAATTCCAACTGGATTTATGCACATTGCTCATAGAGTCCTTGGGGGTAGTCTGGCCACCCTCATCCCAAATCTGTGTTTTTTTCCAAATTCCCTTTAACAATGGGAAATGAGGATGAACCAAGATAGAAAGGAACTGTTGCAAATGGACCAGGCTATTTCCTCTTGCCTTCCCCAAACAAAGACTGTTTTGAAGTCTATGCTGAGGGACCAACAGGGATCTCACAGGTTCTCACTCTCTTCATTCTCCATATTAGCACAACTTCCCAATTTAATCACTTGGGGAATGCTCATGTCTTGTGCTGCAAGAAGATAACCCAGAACTCTGTGATCAAAATTATCAGTAGGTGTGTTTATTTTCTGAAATTTCCCTAATCTATGAGAATTGCAACAATTTTGTTGTCACTTTGAGAGCAGGATGGTCACAAGACTTATAAAGCAGGGTGTTCCTGAAGTTTTTCTAGGTGAAAGGAAATGCCAGTTTTTATTGCTAGTGAGGAAAGAGTCCATTCTGGTTCCTTCTCTCTACTGTTTGACATTTCCCAGCATAGAAGAAAAAAATTATTTACCAAAGGTAAGGACTGGTGATCAAAACTGGCAAAAAAGTGTCTTTTCTGTTTGTTTATGTGTTTATTCCACATGCATTCAGGACCTTGGGTCATAACAAAGTTATTGTCCTGGTAGCTGATAAAAGGTGTATTTTTTAGACATACCAGTGGTACAAAGCCCATCCCTAAGCAGCAAAATACAAATTTACCTAGTTCTTGTATTTAATCTTTGTAGGGTTTACAAAAACTGAGCCTTTTCTTGTGTATATTTCATATAAGTAGCAGTTAGGTTAATGTGTTGGACTTATTTGTTTCTCTGGAACAACATAACAGTTTAAAAACACAAATAGTAAAAAATCCATGTTATGCATTATGCTACTTTAAAAGCTGCCACTGACTCATGTAAGAACTTCTATTGTTATTCCATAAAAAGCAGTGCTGCTTAAAATAATTTAGATAATGGAAGGCTTTCTCACAGAAACTCATTACACCACAGTCTGTCAAAAAATCATGTTTTGCCTTGTAGTGTTTCCTCCTAATTCTCAAAGCCAAGAGGACTACACAACTTGGGCTGGCTTTGTATGATTATGCAGAAAGAGTATTTAAGCATTAGGAACTTCAGTTATGCAGAAGCTGTACTGAGGGATTTTAAAATAAAAGATTTGGGCACATCATATTATAATGAACAAAGTAAATATATTTCTAGCACTTCTATGAAATATTGCTGTACTGAAGACAGGACAATTCAATCAATAACAATAAATGGTTTGGGGTTTTTTCTTCCTCAGATACCAGAATTTTAAATCTCTGCTAGCTCCATGTAACTTTTCAGAATTTCTCAGAAAGGCTGTGTGGTGTTTCCCTCACTGCCTAAGGAGCCTTGATTACAGCAGGAGTGTTGATGCAGGTAAGTGGCCACATCTGTTTCAGTCTGGTTCTCCATCACCTGCAGTCCATAGTTAGGTGCCAGATGTTCTGCTCAGCTGGGTAAGACCTGCTTGTTAGCAGCTCAAAAACATTTTGAAGAGCAAAAAGATACAAACAAAAAAAAAAAGCCTCTTGAATCTCACTTCTTGAAAAGTCTCAGAAAAATCTTATAAATCCCACAGGAGTGTTTTCTGTTACCTTTCCTAGAATTTAAAAAGGCCCTTTAAAATGGCATCTTTGCTGGACTTGTAGCCAAGGCAACACTTACGATATTTTGGGTCCCAGCTGTTACGAATGAGCTCAAAACCTGACAGAAAAAAAGTGCTGCTTATTTTAATTTTGGGGGTCACAATAAAGATATGATTATAATAGGCAACAATTTAGAAACCAATGAGGCAAGGCTCTGGAGGTGAAGAGTGCCACCTTGAAACACCTCACAGTTCACATCACAGTCCCTCTTAAGCCCCTATCCATTGAAATTTACATATAAGTAACATGTATGTGTTTCAGTCCTAATTCATCAATTTATTAATTTTATGACTGTTATTTAAATGTTGCTGCATGTCCCTTTATGAAGTGCATTAGGTGTCATTAAACTGAAGTGCTGTGTGTGAAATCCTGTGTCTGTGAGCTGGGGGGAAAACCACATTATTTTAGTGAGATTTTCAGGTTTAATCATGTCTACTAAATGGTGTGAATTTCAGTATGTGCTATTACCTTTTGCATATGGACATTTGAAATTTAGATCTGTGTGTTATGAGGAATGATTGACCCACAGCATTCTGAGCAACTTTAATGAACTAGCAAGCAACATTTAAAAATTTTATCTCATACATTCTAAAAAGAGACAAAGAGTTTATGATGTGTAAGATGGAGAGAGACAATTGCCAAGGGATGCAGGGACAGGACACAGGGAATGGCTCCCAGTGGCAGAGGGCAGGGATAGATGGGATCTTGGGCAGGAATTGTTCCCTGGCAGGGTGGGCAGGCCCTGGCACAGGGTGCCCAGAGCAGCTGGGGCTGCCCCTGGATCCCTGGCAGTGCCCAAGGCCAGGCTGGACATTGGGGCTGGAGCACCTGGGACAGTGGGAGGTGTCCCTGACATGGTAGGGACTGGAATGAGATGAACTTTAAGGTCCTTCAAACCCAAACCATTCCATGCTTCTCTTCAATTCTAAGATATTATAATCAAATATCTGATTGTAGATTGCAATTTAATAAGCACTCACACTATTTCCCACATGACTTCCAGAGAGGAGTCCTGTGTCCCAAACGCATTGATTTGGCAGGTGAGTCTGGAGCAACAAGGAGGGGTACACTTGGTTTCTTAGTATGCCTTGACTGTGACCTAGGAAACTATTTTTGACTAAACTATTCATTAAGTTGTTTGAGTGATGTCATTTACAAGAATGACCACAGCACTACAGTTTGTTCCTGTTCCACACAAAAATAGGGGGGTATGTCCCCAAGAAAGTGCAGCAGTTGCTTTTCAGCTTTGGGTGATGGACACACAAAATAAAGAGCCTTCTTTATTTTGTGTGTCCATCCAGCCTTCTTCTTCCACACTCTCTTTCTGATAAAACTCTATTTTACAGACCTTAACATTTACAAAAGAAGAAACATATGAGAACAGAAGAGTAAAAGGAAAAGCATTGAAATACATAAAAAAGTAAGTACCTCTGTCATAACTCTGGTCTGAAGTGAAAAGCCCTAATTACAAAGAAACACTCTTTTTGCTAAGTATAGATTACTATTGAGTCATATTATCAATCATAGCTGTTCTTAGAAAAATATAAAATGCTGAAATAACAGTAATTTCAGAAGAAATCTGCTTCTAGCAAGATCTGACTCTGTCCAAGGGAGGAATCAGTGGTCATTCACTATTTCTGGTTTCTCCTTTACAAGTTGCTAGGAGGTTTGGAATTTTTTTGCCAAAACTTCCAAAAGTGTAACATGAAAATGGACTTGTTTTGTCAAATAATTTGTTTTAGTCTAGATGAACAGCATCCCTTGTCAATCAGCATTTTGACTTTTGTGTGCTGCTGATACTGAGCACAGCAACAGCAGAAAAACATGGACTCTGTTGGTTGCTCTTCAAAATGACTGTTTTTATTACCTTCTTGGATTATAATGTATGGATTTAGATAATTACACACATGGACTTGAATCTCAAGTATCTCATTATTACACTTGGACAACACTAAATTTTATAGTCAAAAGTTGAAAAACTTTTTTCTTAAACTGTATTACTGAGTTACATTTCAGCAGTTTCAAATTTTTTTTCTGTATTGTGATGACAATAATATCTGTTTTGGCCCTAAATATGTACACGTAAATCTATTTTGGGGCAATACTTCACTGAGGTGTAGGGAGCCTGTGGGGACAGCAGTGCTGACCATTTCTTCCTCCAGACTTCATCAGCTTCTTCTATTTATTTGTACAACATAGGAAAGCTTTTCCAGTACCAAAACTTTTTCAGAAAAATCTATGGATTCGATTTTCCATTGTAGTCTCCTGGGACTGTGAAAGGAACATGAACCAATGGATACAGTTGTTTTCTCAGTCCTTAAGTCTTGAAGAGAGCCCAGGCTTCCTCTTGGCCTACAAGCGATTACCTGGTGCTTTTCTGGAGTTGTAGATCCTTGTCCAGCCTTTCCACAGCTCCATGTGACATTAAACACTTCAGCTCTTGCTTCTTCTGAAGAAACTCTCTTTCATGAATAATAAAGCTCACAGTAGAAGAGAAGAATTAGTATGAGGCAAATTGGAGTGGGACAGGGGAGAGATGCTTCCATAAGAAATATGGCATGATTAAAAACACAGCACATAAATCATGGGCCTGCTTAACAAAAGGAAAAGTGTCTTACAGTGCCATGTTTGGGATATTAGGAAGAAACTCTAGTAACATGGGCAGGGACACCTTCCACTATCCCAAACTGCTCCAATCCCCAATATCCAACCTGGTCTTGGGCACTGCCAGGGATCCAGGGGCAGCCCCAGCTGCTCTGGGCACCCTGTGCCAGGGCTTCCCCAGTCTCACAGGGGACAATTTCTGTCAGAGGCAGAGTGATTTATGCCAATAAGCCAGACTACAGTCCAGCAGCTTTTTTGCTATACAACATTGAAGACCAGTGATGGTACTTTTCAAGTTTCTGTCTCTTTTTCTGAAGGAGGACATTTCAGTCATTGTGGGCCATTTCCACTGAATATTGACATGTATTAGAACATTCTCAGAAGAGTTTTGTGGCATGCATTGCAAGCTTAGAATGAAAAGAGAGGCCTGAACCATCCATTAGTTACAACTGATGCATATTGAGTTGTTCCTATGTTACTTCTGCCTTCAGTGGTACTGTTTACACAGGGTAATGTAGAAGCTGTTGCTTTAAAAGCGCTGTGCAAAGTTCTATGCCCATTCCTGTGTGTGCACACACACTTTTCTGCTACAAACCGAAGTGGAGGTATAATTGCCTTTTCTCAGTTTGGCTCCCTTTCAAAAATGATGCAGAAAGTCACTTCTTAAAACTGTCCTTAGCTGAACTTCCGAAAGTCCTGAATCTGACTTCCTGGGAGCCATATGTATGGTTTGGGCACACATTGCTATTTTGCTGTGTGTTGTGGGAGGCATGCACAGGAGGACATAGAAAGAGCTGCATTTCCATATGTAGGATGACTTTTTTGAAAGGCAAAAACACGTATGACCAGAATTTGTCTCCATAGTTTTGGGGAATGATGCAAAAAGAACACAGCAAGATGAGAGACATATGAGCTCAGGCAGGCTCTGAGGAGGGACATGGGGGAATTACTGATTAGAGAAACTTGTTTGTCTGTGCTGGGATCAAAGGGGCAAAATGGAGACACTAGAATTCACCATTTTTTAATTATAAACTCCAATTAAGTGATACAGAATAATCTTCAGCATTCCATCTGGCAGCTATGAGGAGAGAGAGAGAGAGCAGCAGCTAATGACATTAATCAAGGCTTGAAGGAGACAAGTTCAAGTACTGCATGCTTTTCTTAAAAAAATGAGCTAAGGACATGGTTAGTCATTGAATAACATTCCAAAAAATCTTCATGCAGCCCAAGAAAGAGAAGCAACATGAACCTGGGCCTCTTCCATTAACCCTTAGGGTGCTGGCCTGTTCTAACTGCAGCCACATGACCAGAATGTTGTCATTGAGTACTGGTGGTTCAAATCATACAGGGGGTTAATACTGAAGTGTGAGAAAGCTCTTTTAAGAGCACCAATGCCAGGCATTGGCGTCTGGTTAGGGAAGAAATTGTGAGTCTGAATGTCACAATGGGCTCAACAAGCAAAACATAATCTTATTTTAAAAAAAAAAAATAAATTAACAAGTGATATAGGAAATCACCAACCCATTTTAACATGTAATGTGGTAGTTGGGATTGGACATTTCTCCCAGACTACAGGTGTCAGAACAAGGGGAAATGGCCTCGGGAAATGGCCTCAGGAAATGTGCCAGGGGAGGCTCAGGTTGGACACCAGGAGGAATTTCTGCACTGAAAGGGTGGTCAAGCATTGGCAGGAGCTGCCCAGGTGCTGGGGAGGATGAAACAAGAAAACCTTAGGAATGTGATTGTTTGGCAGAAGATTCTGAAAATATGAAGCCTAGAATAGAAACAGAAATGAAAGCCTGCTTTGAGTCATGATGCTGAGTGCTAGTTACTATGACCAAAGAACAATAGCCTAGCCAGCTATAGGAGAATCCCTGGTTGATGAAACAATGTCCTTCTGCTGATAGAAAGTCCAAAGGTCAAGAAGCAAGGAAAGAACTTGTAAAGCTTTTAGTGTTTAAAATGCAACTCTGTATGTTAATACGGTCATAGGCTGTATGTAAATTCTTTAGTGGGTGTATCTCATGGTGATTGGTTACTGGGAATTAGAATATTCACTACAGAAAAAGATATATTGTATTGTAACAAGAACTTAGCTCTCTTAGCTCTCAGCTCTTAGCCTCTCTCATCTCTTAGCCTTTCCCTACCTCTTAGCCCTTCCCTGCTCCTACCGCTCTCTTAGCCCTTCCCTGCTCTTACCCTTCTCTCAGCTCTTAGTTCCTACCACTCTCTTAGACCTTCCCTGCTCTTACCCCTCTCTAGTTTTCCCTGCTCTCTCCCTCTTGTTTTTCCCTCTTTCCCCCTCTTAGCCCTCTCTTGTCCTCCCCCTCTCTCCTAAACCTCCCCAGTTCTCCCCGCTCTCCTTCTGTTGCTCTTGATCCCTCCCTCCCCATCTCCAACTTCACCCCTCCTGCTCTCCCTGCACTCTCTCCCCTGCCCCCGGGACCACGCGGACGCCGAGGCTGGCGGCAGACACGGGTCTCTCCCTCTCTTCACCCTTATAATAAATTGCTTATACCTGAACAGCTTGACCCTGGAGAAGTCTCTCACCACGAGCAAGTGTTTTGAACACAAATACCCAGGGAAGTTTGGAGTCCCCATCCCTGGAGATGTCCAAGAAAGGGCTGGACATGGCACTCACTGCTCTGGGCTGGAGATAAGGAGGGCATTGGGCACAGGCTGGACTCAGCCTTATAGGTCTTTTCCAATTTTTATGATTCTGTGAGATTTTTCCAATAGAATCTTTGATATTGGGAAAGGATGGAACCACAAATCATGGAAGAAAATAAATATTAAAAGACAGAATGCATTACTTTTCTTTCTATAATTATATACCACTGGTGCTTTTGTGTGGTCTGGTTTGTTACGTTTTAAACCACAATAACAAATCTGAATCCTCAGAAAGAGGCTTCATAACTTCTGTAGCAATAAGGTGTTCCTATCAAATATTAAGAAATAACCAAAAAAATTATATTAGTATTTGGATGGATAAACGTTCTTTTCATTACTGAGTTAATAACTTCAATTTCTATTATGCTAAAGTTTTTGAAATTTTTGAAGCTACAAGTTTATATCAGAATTGAGAATTCTCCAGATCCAATGGGGAACAGTAACAGGCCCTTAGCTGAGGAGGGATTGTTGGGGCTTTTATGTGACTTTCTTCCCTACATGTTTGAGTAAAATCAGATTATTCCCATCAAAATTACTTATAGATTGAAGAATTTTTTGCACAGGCTGAACACCAAGCTTGAGCTAAGATTAAAATTCTCAGAACCTTAACTTTTAGACAAAAACATGGAAGTGCCTAATGCCTACCCAGTAAAAATCTGAACTAATCATTTAAGAATGAAGGCATCAAGGAGTTCCTCGGAGGAAGTTATTTTTTATACATTGCTTCCCAGTGTTTACCGAACCTCACTGCAGAGTTTCTAAAAGCACAGGTTACCTCTGCTTTTATTCCACACAGTTTTCATCATTCAGGAGTAAAACAGCCCAAAAGTTAAAGGGACACATTTATCAAAATATCACCTCGTTCCTGGAAGTTTTGGTCTCACTAAATGGTCTTTTGGTCTTTTACTCTGTTGGGAAGATTGGATCCACTTAAGCTTTGTTAATGCAATGATATCATTTTAAATACTGCTACATATTTCATGCTTCTACAGTTGCTAATTCAAAGGAGAAAGAAAATCAGGCTGAATTTGAGCAGGAGAAGCAATAACTGATTCTCTCTTTCCACATCAGGGAGTAGGGGGAAAAAGATCACTTGGACTTACTGAAATCAATACAGAATATCGGTAGATATTAAAGATTAGGATCAATAGAGCATTACCTCAAACATTTGGATTTTTGAGAATTTTATGGACTAAATATAAATAATATTAAGCCTCTGAGGAGATTCTCAGGCAACTGAGAGGATAACTTGATCCCAGAAAAATGAGAGTTCAGCTGAGGATGGAATGTTTCTCTTTCTCCTGACTTTTGGCAGGTGAAATTTTCAGTATTTAGAAACTGAAAGGGCAGAAACAATACTTCTAGTATTTTTTGTCTTTAGATAAATATAAATTATGTTAAGCTACATACAGTTTTTTGAATCCTAGTTTGGGGGACTTTGGGGTAATTTTTATGACATGATATCAAGCCAGGATTTCCTTTTTTTAATTATCAGAATGAATTTATGTTTACCAATGGGTTTTTCTTCCTTGTTTCTGGTCAATATGACCACAGGCAGGCCATGGCAATAAATCATTGACATCTGCTCTGCTGCCTCGGCAGAGTAACTTTCCATTTCCACCTGCCAGAATTCCCAAGGAAACAGCCCAGCAGTTGCACCTGATTTCTTGGGATGCTGCCCCTATTTGTGAGATGTCGTAGTGTGGGACAATCCCCGGGGGGGAGGTTCCTGTTTTCACGGCTTCATTTCCATGGTCACTGCTAGCAAACCACCTCCATCCACTCCTCCCTTCGCAGGAAACCTAAATGACCCTTCCCAAGGATAACACAGCCTGTGGAGGAGGTTTTTTTTCTAGAAGCACCCAGGGGGATGCAGTGGGAGTGTGATCCTGAATGGTAAAACTGGAAGGTTTCACCCGTCTGGCTGTCAGCCATTGTCTCATGCTGGTGCACAGTGCACTTCCATGGTAAATAAGTTGGGAAGAAACAGGAAAGCTGTTCCACCATACATTTTTTGAAACAGGATCAAAAGTAAAATATTAACTGTAATACAAAAAAACCTGATGCTTTTTCTTTCCTGAGAAGAACAGGGTATAAGAAAGTGATTGATAAGTAAGAGGTTTTTCCCCAGTTTCTGTTAAAGGTTTTTTGAGTACACAACTTCTGTGAAAATTGACAGCAACTCACTCTTTGTCTTTACTTTCACTTTTCTTCTTGCCTGGAAGCACAGGCCAACTTTCCTTTGTGACTTCACCATTCAGAGAAGAGGTCTCCATTAAAAACAAGCTCATCTGCTTGGGATTAGATGCATATGGCAGCAGTGGGATCCAAGGGAAGGGATCAGCTGCCCTGTATTCATTACTCTTCAATAATGTCTCTGCAAAAGAGTCAGATAATGCCTAATGAAAAGGCTTTTCCTAGAGATCAGTTAATCTAAAGGTATTGAGCTTCTACTAAATGAACTACCTGGTTTGAATTACTGTTATCTCCTGACAAGGCTGATCTGATTTCCTTTCCCAAGCAGAACTACAGCATTGCTTGCTCTTTACTCCAAACGTACACAAGGTATTAGTTTAGATGCTACTTTATACTCAGACCTAATCTATTAATTTTATTAGGATATTCAGTTTTCCAAGATGGATTAAAACATGCACATGAAAAAGAACCAAAAAAGCTCCTTTTGACATTTATGCAAAAGCATAAAGAGGGAACTCTGAACAACCTGGTCTAGTGAAGGAGTCCCTGCCCATGGAGTTGGAATGAGATGAGAGTCCCTTCCACCCCCAAATGTTCTGTAATTCTATGACTTGATGTTATGTGTTCATTGAAAGGGAAATGTTCCAATACATTACACATAATTATGTTTTCACCCCATAGCTTTTCAGTTTATTCTCCTGAATGAGGCTGATTTCTAAGCATTAGCAACACATTAATATTTTTTACAATACACAAGATAAAAGCCTTAAATATTATTAAAAATATCTATTAATTGACAAATATGTAGAGAACAAAGAGTTTTCTGTTAACAGAGCTGTGATAATTCTGTACAGGATAAAATAGAAACACAGTAATTTCCTTAGATAACCAGACTGTTGCTTGCATTTTCTCCTTGCAGGGTACAAGTGCTAATGCTGCATTTGCCTGATGAAACAATGGCTGAGGCAATGAGTTCCTGTCAGTAAAATTCAGCTTAAGGTTTTTCATGGAAATCCATGAAAAGTGCGATAGACAGGTACAACTGAATGTAAGGTTCACAAAATTATTCTATAAATTATTGATGTGATACTATTTTCACTGTAAGGAATGGAATATCTTAAGGGTTTAAGTAAGATAGAATTTACTCATTCCAGAACCAGGCATATCTTCTGATTAGTTGTCACTTTATCTAAACTGGAGTTAAATACAATTTGGGATTAAAAAAGCATAGAGAAGCATGGGGACATGGCTCTATAAAGTTCCTGCAGCTCTGATGGAGTGTAAATATAGTATTTTTTAATATTGAACTCATGAGTTTTGGGCTGGATAAGCAAATATTGATTTAGCAGTTGCAAAAGAATTCAAATACTTGGTCTGTCACAATTTCACTTTTATTTTATATCCACAGATCTGTTATTGATAGACAATGGAAAAGTCAATCTTTCGTTTTAATGTGGTTAAGATGAAACGTGGGATAGAGCAGGAAACTTACTTAGGATGAATTAGAAATTGTCTGCAAAAGCAAAGTTTCCTGAAAGAACTATCAATTTTTTAGCCTATTTCTTTCAAAATATAGAGGGTATGACAAATTTCTACCAAACCACTGCAGAGTTCCAAAGCAACTCTATTAAGCTACAACAATAATTTTTTGGAACAATGATATATTGTTGGAATTGGATGATCTTCAAGGTCTCTTCCAATCCAAACTATTTTCTGATCATAAAACCAAAACCAAAGTGCAGATCTATGGTTACTGAAGGGTCTGTTGGCTTCAATTGGGCTTCCCCATTAGGCTCATACTCAGCAATCTCTAACTCTTCCTGAAAGTGTTTTGTGGTTATGTTTGAGGAACATAAATATTATTTAGGTTACTTCTCTCTAGACTACATGGAATTTAAGAACTAATTGAAATAAAGTTGTAGCTTCCTTTCAAGTACTTTCAATAGTAGCTTCAATGAATTGGTTGGATGTTTTTCCTTTAATGAAATCTCATTTGGAGGTGGGGGGGAGGAAGCAGCAGTAAAGCAGATTTTAAGGACCAGAGCCCTCAGATGAAGGCAGGATTGATGATGGGAGCCCCTCTTCCTTTTCTCTGCAAAGGAAACTTCTGACCTATTGCAAACAGTGAACTGACCTAACCTTACAACTTTAACTTGGCAGAGGTTAGATGTGCTGACAAAGACACTTGAACATAAGAGAGGACTTTAAAATCTTTTCTAAGCTTTGTCTTGACTGTGCCAAGATGCAGGACTGGCTGTTCCAGCCATTTGGCAGAGTTTTCCCCAGCCACCTCCAGCAGGAGTTTGAGCTCAGGAGCTGGATCCTGTCTGGAGATGACTGAAGACAATGGTAGAGTCAATGAAATTGGGAGATGGCAGTTAGCAGGGAAATACTCACTGTGTTCCTCCAAATCTGATAAACTCCTAGCCCATGGCTGCTCTGGCCACCTGACTCCACAAGGAATGGCCACACTGAGCAGCCCAGGCAAGTCTTGCTAATATGCACAATATTTTGGACATTCAAGTGTCGCCCTGAAAACTCAGCTTCTGAGCTTGCTGACATGGTTTTCTAAGGACTTTCCCAGGCCAGTAACTGTAAACATAGATATGTGTACATTCTTTCTGTTACACATCTTGTGATGGGCATCTCTCATGGCCAGTGCAGTGAGAAAGTGTTATCCTGACCACCCAACCCCTGGCCATGAAGCCTATAAATCCTGGGAGGAAAAATAAACTTTCCCTTCCTTTCACCACACCTCGACCTGTGTCCATGTCATCTATTCATCTTCAGCGGCAACATCTGGTGAACCCCGACGTGTCTTGCATGTGTGTTACAGGGTACTGTCTAGCATGTGGCTATGGATGGTTTTGGGCTCTCTCTTACAGAGGGCCTGGTTATGGAAATATGGCGTGCGGTGTCTGATCAGAGAAGAACTGATGTTTCGTATGCTGACTTTCAACGATTGTGTGAGTATGGGAGAATTGAGGGGTTTTTCCCTGTGATTCAAGTGATTTTTTCACAGTCGGCTTGGGAGGCTTTAGGCGATTCCCTGATCAAGGCTCTGCTGGTCGGTTATGAGCCCCGGCTGCTCCGGTTGCTGGGGATCTGGTGAAGGTGCGGCTTTCTGAGGTCGGGTCCCGAGGTTGGCTCCCCTGGGATCGCTGGGGCCCCCGGCGGGTTGAACGGGGGCGCTGTGGGACCGGTGGGCGTGACCCCGCCTTGGCCGGCGCCCCGGCGGTGTAAGCCTGAGGCGGGGTTGGATCCTTGCCAGCGAGCTGTCGGGGGCGCCGTGGATCCGGGCAGTGTAACCCCGCCTCGGCCGGCGCCTCAGCGGTGGAAGCCCGGGGCGGGGTCGCTTCCTTCGTGTGCCCTCCCGGCACAGACCGATGGGGGGGTTCCTGAATGGGGGCCACGCCGGCTCTGGGGGATACCTCAGGGTTGGTCCCATGTCCCTGCTGCGGCTGGGCCATGCCGTGCCCCACGGTGGGGGACGGGCTGGGCCCGGGCCCCGCGCCGATGGCCACGCACGCTGTTCCACTGGAGGAGTGGCCGGTGCCGCTTCTGGGATCTTTCGCCCTGAGGAACCACTGTTAGGGGCGATTCTGAGCGCTGCCCCCCCCCGCGCCGGATTTGTGGGGCATGGGGATGGGTGGTGTGGACATCGGGCTGGGTTCTGCCGGCCCCATACTGTGGGTTTCCTCTCCTGCGAGCCCGGGTTGTCCCCTGGCAGCAGAGCAGGATGGTGCCGCGGCTCTGCGGGCTGTGCCTCTACTTGTGCTGGAGGCGGGCCGTGCCGAGCTGGCTCTGACCTACCCCGCCTCGGGTTCCCGGGCAGCGCCTGAGCCTGCAGCTGGAGCCGGCCCTCCCCCGTCGCCTCCTGTGGCTGTGGCAGACCAAGGTCCTGAGCTGTTTACCACTGGCTCCGGTGGTGCCGCGGGACAGAAGCCGGTGGCCTTGACAGGCCAGGGGTCCCAGGCTGCTGGAGCCTTTTCGGCTGGCCTGTGGACCTTGTCCTCCTGTCAAATGACTGTGCAGCTGAGCATATCAGGCATTCCATGTGCTTCCAAATGCTTTGGTCCAGTGGGTGAGGCCATGAGTGCTCTTCTTGTGGCGTGGTTGAATGCCACTGCCCAGGGCATCATTGCTCACCTAGGGGACGTTGATTCGGATTTCCTGGGGTGCATTTCTGCCATGGGTTCCACACTCCTGCCTCCTGTTCCTATCCCTGCAGGACCCGGGTTTGCTCACCTTGTGCCTTTTGAGTTTTATGTTCGCAGAGCTGAGAACCAGCTGCGGGGGGATGGTGGCTTCGGGTTCCCTGGACCTCCCTGGGTCACTGGACTGCTGCTCTGACAGCCAGGGATCATCCTGAACGGGTCTACACCCTGTCCATCCTTGGTGAGATGCTGTCAGAGATTAGCTTCTGCGGGTTTTTGGCACTGGCATGGACATCACAATAGTCAGGTTTGCTGATGGGCCCCGGAGTGACCCTTGGACCCGATGCTGACACATTCTATGCAAAGAAGAACTTGAGACTGACTCTGTTCATCATTTTCTGTTGTTTTCTCTCATGATAGACTAGTCACCCTCCGTGACTTGATGCAAGAACAGCTGGGTCACAGTGATCTGGAGTTTCAACCAGTCCCTGGGACATTCCTGTTTTCTGTATCAAGAAGAAGTCTGGGAAATGGAGGTTATTGCAAGACCTCCAGAAAGTTCACGCTATGATGGAAAGCATGGGGATGTTGCAGACTAGCATGCCTTCACCTGCCATGCTTCCTGCTGATTGGCCAGTCCTCATTGTGGGTCTGAAGGATTTTTTTTTTTACAATTCCTTTGCATCCCGATGACAGACCAAAATTTGTCTTTTTGGTGCCAGCTGTCATTAATGCTGAGCCCACACAGAGATATCAATGGAGACTTTGCCGTAAGGCTTGTGAAAATTTGCCGGCATTTGCCGATGATATGGGGCTCTAGTCCTCTCTGGAGTTGGCAAGCAGTTTCATGCTGCTCGTCTCTACAACCTCCCTGAAATTATTTGAGGGTCAAAATGATTTTTGGGACAAACAGTCCTGCATTTGGAGGTGCAATTATTTTTTTTGCATTCAGTGCAGACACTGCATGAATGGTGTCCAGATATTAATGGACTTTCACATGGTTGTGTCCTTATATGGGACTGACCACAACACAACTGTCTCCCTTGTTTGGTCTATTAAAGGGGGACTCTGATTTAAAGTCACGTCTGACACTGACCCCACAGGCACAGTAGATGCTGGAGGAGGTTCTGCGAGCAGTTTCTGTTCCTCAAGTTTATTACATTAATCTTTCCATTGATGTCACTGTTTTGTTTTTAGGGTTTTTTTGGAGAGTCATGAGGCTGGATCAGCCCAGTTGATAGAATTAATGCTATGACAGGCTGCTGTCATAGAATTTCAGAAGCTTTCCCAGGCACCTTTCAATTTGGCCATGGATTCTGCCTCTGTGACCAAATTGGGAGCCATCCACAAGCAGGTGTTGATGTTGGACATTTGTTTCGTTTTTGTTTTTTGGGTTTTTGTTGTTTTTCTGGTTTCTTTTGTTTTGTTTTGTTTTTTTTTGTAATAACGAAAGGGTGAGATATCACCCTGAAATTACAGCCTTCT
The DNA here is from genome assembly GCF_030490865.1 of Poecile atricapillus. Lineage (NCBI taxonomy): Eukaryota > Metazoa > Chordata > Aves > Passeriformes > Paridae > Poecile > Poecile atricapillus. Next base: position 815,964 of record NC_081258.1, read on the forward strand.
GATTGTATGGAGTATTGCATTTTCCTATTATGTATCCTTCTGATTGTTTATAATGTTGCTAGTTTCTTTGCTTATTTTTCTTTTTTCTTTTTTTTTTGTTAAACCAAAAAGGGTGAGATGTTGCCCTGAAAACTCAGCTTCTGAGCTTGCTAACATGGTTTTCTAAAGACTTTCCCAGGACAGTAACTATAAACATAGATATGTGTACATTCTTTCTGTTACACATCTTGTGATGGGCATCTCTCATGGCCAGTGCAGTGGGAAAGTGTTATCCTGGCCATCCAATCCCTGGCCATGGTCAGAAGCCTATAAATCCTGGGAGGAAAAATAAACTCTCTCTTCTTTTCACCACACCTCAACCTGTGTTCGTGTGATCTATTCATCTTCAGTGGCAACATTCAAGGCAGATGAAATAACAATGATCTGAACACATACCAACTATTAAAACATGTTAAATTATTAAAATGATTAAAATGTGTTTGGTCACTGTCCATTATTTGTTTCATTGCATGCTCATTTCCTGAAATTTTAGTTGTAAGTAAAACAAAGGAAAGCAAAAGGTGCTGAGAAGTCACCAACTGCCAATAAAACAGATGTTTCCATAGAAATAGCCCTTCAGCATTGATCAAGTGGTTTACTAACTCAATCCTATCACCTTAATTTCTTAGGCATCACATACTTCTATTTATGACCGTGTTTCTGACCTCTTTCCAACATTTCAGTGTCACCTTGAATTGCTCCCATTGTGACTCCTGTGGTTGTCTGCAGTGGATTTAATAACATTCCTACCAAAGAGCAGGAGCCCTGCCTGCTCAGGAGACAGAATATTCCTTGGCAAACTGCTAGGCCATGGCTAAATTCCGCCCTCAAAGTCCTATTATCTTAAAATTACTCTTTAAATGTAAATGAGGTCTTACAAGGTAGAAACGGTTTACACTTTTGTGTTTGCCTGAAATGAAATAATACAGCTCAGCCTACTAAAAAGCTGATGTATTCATTGCATATAAATGTTTCAAATAGGGAGCAAGAAAGCCTCAGTCTAAAATTAGAAAGAAATGGAAATTTTTACTTTAATTATATAGACTGTTTTTCCAACTTCTAAAATTTAGCGGCATTTCTTATGGATATGGAAAGAAAGTGATTTAAATATAAATTGATTCTAGGTAACTCTTTCAAGGAATGATACAGCTGACAAACTGTGTGCTTTTTGCTGTATAATTCCATAAAACATTCCAGCCAAAGAGTGAAGATAGTGTAAAAAATTTCATCCTAAAAGTTTGAAGTTGAGTAGTTGTGAAAAAATTCAAATCCAGGGGGTTGGGTATAAATGTCAAAGACTCTTGCTATCTCCTGAGATTGTGAGGAGGAGATAAATTCTGTGTCTATCTGAGGCATAATGCAATGGGAAGCAAGAGAATGTGCTATTTTTTCCAGTGATAATAAAGTCTCTTGCGGGAAAATGCTTTCTATAAATGAATTAATAAAAATATATGCTTAAATTCTTTACTGAAGAACATCACAGTAATGATCACAGTAATTTCTTTTTCTACACCATAATTACTGTATAAAATTAAATGTTCCTACATGATGAATAGGTTGGATCGGAAGCTGCTTTTCCTATTCCAGTCATTTGGAATGAGAAGATTCCTGTCATTTTTTGTTGTTTAGTAACATTTGAAGCACATTACGTAGGTTTAATTTTTAGTAGGCTATGGGCAACCTGACATCCTTCAAAATGATTCAGTAAAGAATCCCAACTATCCCATAATAAAAGCCTTTTTCTGCTTTTGTGTTCTGTATGTTTAGAGTGTGTCTGAAAGTGAAAGGAAAATGAAGAATCTATAATTCTTAAATTCAAGTAGAGTGCCTGATGCTAAAACTCATATGGGTTAATGTTTCTTATCTTTAACCAGATATTTAGCAATTTTGGAAATCAGATAGCAAGAAGATGCTTTTTTGACTATAATCTCTTGTTCTTATCCATTAATGACTGTTATAAGGAATTATCTTGACAAGTCAATGAGAAGGGATAGAAAAATGGAGAGTGATCAGAGGAACTAAAATGAATTATCTGGAATAAATAGTCATTTAGAAGAAGGAGTTACACACATCTGTGAAATAACTTCATTGTGAGTAGTGCTTGTGCACAGCAGAGCAAAATCTGACAGTTGAGATAAGTTCAAATGAAATAGTGTTCTTTGTAATATTGTTTTTTTAACTATGAAAGAAAAGCACATATCTATGACTACTCTTTTGCTTTGAAACAGTATTGTAGCTGCTGGTTCTATTTAGAACTTACAAAAGTTTTCCTATCAGCTGAAAAACCACATCCATGTCATGAAGAAACATCTGGAGAAAAGGTATAATATTCCAGCTGCCACTTGGGAATGAAGGCAGGAACATTCCCAGCTCAACAATGTCCCTCCCTTTGCACATGAAACACCCACGATGTGCTGGAAAACAATCTCCATTTTCCAATAAACACCTGGGGGAAGGAAAACTTCCCAATTTCCAATAAACACCTGTCAAAAGGTCCTGCAGCAGCTGCCCACACCAAGGGCACCGTTAAGATTATTAGAATATTCCTGTGGCTGCAGAGATGCAGACTCTTGGTATCAGAAGGCTGTGAAATCACCCTCTACTTCCAGCCCAGATCCCAGGACACAACACTCCAAAAACACATCCTGGAGAGGTGAACACGTGCCATCATGAAAAATTGTTCGAAAGATGCATTTGATGCAAAACTTTTGCCCACTAACATCTGGAGTAGTTGCCAGACATATCTCTGTCTGCTTTTAGCAGCCTGTGGACTTGGTTATTCTTGTGAGGGAAGTCATGGCATGAATGGAAGATCGGTGCTTCCAATTCTTCTAGGATTTTTCCCGTTTTGTGAGATAATTTGATAATTTTCTGAACAGACAGTGAAATAAAACCCCTCCCTTCTTTGCCACCGAAGTATCTCAGCTTGTCTCCAGCAATGTAAATCAACACAATCAGCCACTGGCAATCAGCCACTGGACTACATTAAAAATGTTTTGATTAAAGTTAAAAGATTAATTATAACAGTAAATAACAGAAATAGTTCTAAAGATACTAAATTATTATATGACAACTGGAGTAATAGCAATCATTTTGCAAGATGGAAAAGTAAATATTTATGTGTTTATCTGTAATGTGCTATGAAAGCTCTGAATGTAAGAGGCTTAAAAAGCAGAGTGCTCAGTAAGTGGGAACATCAAATTTGATAGTTTTGCTTTGCCACACATAAAATAAATCAACAAAAGAAAAATGTTATCACACGGTGATAAGTGAACCATGTGTTCGGGTAGTTCTAAAAATAAAGGTAACACTGTAGTTTCAGAATATCTCATTTCCTTCAACATTATGATATTATTGAGTTCAGTTATAAAGGAAAGTTTCCATAGCATGGTGGTGTATTAAAATATCAGTTGGTGTAGGATGCATGGACAAAAAGCAGACACATCCTAATGTTTGTTTTATCTGGCACATTTTATTCTCTGCTTTTATTGCAAGAAAAAACCCTTTGAAATTTTGACCCACTTAGCAGGTCCCTGTGAGGGAATCCTGAATGCACTGGTGAGTTACAAAATGCCTTCAGGAAAGGGAATTAAATAACTCAAGGCAGTTTTTGTCATCCAGCTTTACCCCTCTGCTTCACCACTTTTGCTCCAGGCCCCCAAAGTTCCAGCAAGGTGAGGAAGTAGGGAGGGTACCAGGTGTTTGTGGAACACTCACATTCCCATTTCTACTCAAGGAGGGTCAGTACCTGCCCCAAGAGCAGCAGGCGTGCTGAGAAGGGTGTCTAGGCAGGCAGCTCTGGGAGAAGGGCATCCCAGGGCTCGGGTGGGAAATGTGCACAGAGACCCTTTGCATTCACCCTCCTGCCCCTCAGGGCAGCTGAGGCATCAGGGCTGCTTTAACTCCACCAAGCACCAGCAGGCTCTAGTGTGCACAATAGTTTTGGAGAAATACTTCTCCAGTCTGGTAGGAAAAGGGAGTTAAGGGAGCAGCTCAGTACCAGTGGAGGATACTCTTGTTAGTGCAGGAGAATGAGCTTAAAATCCTCTCTGTCAACCACACTACTGAATTTGGGACATAGCCCAGCTCAGCTGGGCCTGGTCCTAACTCAGTGACCTCAGCACTGCTTTGCTTCCAATAATTTATATGAAATCTGTCCATTAACAGCATTGCTTCTGTGGTTCATGTTCAGCTCCTTCTTAAGCAAATGACTAAATTCCACTCTTTAAAGGGAAAAGCACAAGTCATTAATGAAAGTTACATAAGCTGTGAACAACACACTTTGTTATTCAGTATAGCTGACTTTGACTTTCATTATAAAGTCTCAGGCTCTTGAGTAAATGAGTAAAGAAGGGAGAAAATTGAAAGCTGCCTTCAGATACCTTTTCATTATTTGCACAGGTATAAATAGAATTTATTCAAGAGGTGGTTAAATCACAGAAATCCAGGTTTCTGGTATATCATTCTACAGATGTTAACAATGAGCTTAGAATCTGGGGAGTTAATTACAAGAAAGATAACAAATTCTATTACCATGACAAATTATTCAGTGATAGAAGTATTTTAACTAATCCAAAGTGCAGGAGAAGAACCCCACAGTTTTGAAAATTAGCATGGGATAGAAAACTATTCAATAAAAAAACATATGGTAGAGAATTTCCCTTTGTTGCTTTCACTTGTTGCATGGGTATAAAAACAACATCTCTTACTAGCCAAGGAAAATCAGCTCTTGGATCATTTTCTTTTGTGTATTTTTAAAATCTGGAATCAACTAGTTATCATGGACATTTCTATATTCCAACTATGAGAGGCACAGTAATTTTTTATATTCAGGATTTATTCTCTGTATAATTTCTTTGAACTCCAGTTGATCTTCTACAAAAGTGCTACTAATAAGCAGCATTATTTATATTATAGTTGCATTACAAATTGTGTAAAATTGGGTCTCATTTGTGCCAGCTATGGGATAAAATATCTGGGATACATCTCATATCTGAGAGAAATATCCCCCCTTGCAATAAGGCATGAGTGCTCACACTTTAAAATGTCCATTGACATAAGATTTTGTCCATAAGATCCATTATCCAAATGATACTGAGTGTAGCTCACAGCTCTTCTGCAGCAGTGATCCAGTTCTTTTCCTCAAAGCCACGGATGCCAGGAGCTGTCCTTCATTCCCAGCTTTCTTATGGAAGGAAGTGTTCTATGGTTTGTTAATCTGTGCCTCCTCATGCTGCAGCTTTCATGCTCCAGGAGAAGTTGTGTGACTTTGCTGGCCAGCTGATGCCATCTGCTGGGGTCTGCCTAAAGAACTGAACTGATTCATCAGATTTTTCTAGGGAAGTCACTTAATTTTAGTTAAAGCCAGTTTAAATTAACATATTTTTTCTTTGGCTCTCAGTTTCTGAGGCAAAGAGTTCATGCAAGACAACAGCTTTACTCACAAATCTCAGTTGATTGGCTTTGTGTTTTTCTGTGTTGCATTGCTCATTTAGAAAATTTTCAGATTCCTAAAAATTGCTGTCAGGAGCAGCAGAGTCCAAAGGTTTTGAATATGAGTTATAGTTACTGAGATTATTTAAATACTTACTTAAGGAAACTTTATCTTATACATTCAGGTTTAAATGTGTGATTTGTAGTTGTTGCCATCCATAAAATATTTCATAAATGTGTGTAGATATATAGATAAAGCATTTGTTTAACTTGGCTGCTGCTCTGCCAGGTATAACAAGACATAGCTGTAACATAGTTCCATGAGCTGCTGGACTGTCTCAGGAGTTTCAAGTTAAATATTTAATAATAGAAATTTGCTGTGTTGAGCTATTAGAGGGAACTGTTTGGGCTCTGTTGGTTTAGAAGAAAAGGATCCTCATCTTCCCCAAAGTGGAGGAATTGCCATGGGCAGTTCTAAGGGAAGTAGATCCCACCTGAAAAATCTCACTGGCCCTGACTCCTCTGGAGCAGCAGATCCCAGATGGAAATTAAAGCACTGAATGAGTCAGTGTGAAGTGGCATTGTCCAGAGGTTCCCATAAAGCCTGAAGCACAGTTCCCTTCCACTGGATGGGTGTGATGGTGCTTTTTACCTTCTTTCATTTTTTCAGTTGTCTTTGCTATGCTGACTGAGCCAAAACTATAGCAACAGAAACATAAAAGCTGTTGTTAGAAAACTAAAGTACAGGAAGTGAGACAGGATGTAAATTTTCCTTCCCAAATCAAGTGATTTCTGAAACACAAAGGTAAAGGGCAGAGTGTGACAGAAATTACAGTCCAAGAAAAAAAAAAAAAAGGCTTTATATTTGTTAATGTTGCTACTTTTTCATGAAGATGTGTTGTGACTCACCCCACTCAATGACTTGGTACTTTGGTAGTGTTTGTGTAGAAGAGGAGGGAGAGGAGTTGTCAAAATCCCTTCTGAATGTATTCCAGTATTTATGTAATGAGGTCTCCACTTGCCAACGAGACATGGAATTACTCCAGGTGGGGCTAATGTCTCCTAGAGGTCCCAGAGGTAGCATTGTGGATAGCCCACAGAGACACTGGGACATTTCAGGTAGTGCCTGATGGGCCCTTGGGCTGGTACCGGAGCAGGAGGCACACGGTGTGCTCAGCACAGGTGGATTTGGGAATAACCCCACTCACAGAAGTTACCCTGGGTTTACTCTTGTTTAGACATGGCTCTGTTTCTTCTGTAAACCTGCACATGTGATTTCTTTCAGATACTTCCCTAAAATAAACTTTAACTAAGTTTGATGAGACAATTGGGAATTCCTGATCCCTACCTCATCCCTGTCCCCTCTAGTAGCCTGCACTGATGAAAATTACTTAGTTTAGTGCAATTTGCTGAAACACTACCAGGGTGAAATTTCTCTAATGGCTGCAACAACAGACTCTTGCATTTGCTGCACTGAAACCTTGTGATTATTGTTAGATGTCTGAAGCACATCATGTAAATGATAATCTGGATTGTCCTTCTGAATTCCACATCATGCAAGAGCTGTGCACTTTAAATGCTTTTAAGGGGAAGAATGAACAACCGTTGTGTGATTAGCAAGGCTTTTTTTCAGACATATGATTATCTTTGTCCTAAACCTCCTGACCAGCAATTAATTCCTCTGATCCATTACTGTTTTGAGCATTCAGGGCTGCCCTGAAATGGCAGATGCCTCCTCTATTATTATTGAAGTATCATTTGCACAATTGTATTTCTGTCACACTCAAGCTTTTCTACTGAAGCTTATTTCAATGGGTATTTTCTTTATATTTTAAGGCGGCTGGTGACATCTTTTAAATTTAATTGAACAGTTAAGATATCTGTCTGTCTGCCTTGTTCTGAAAGAACACAATAGCAAGTTTTGGGGTATACAAAATAATTAATAATTAATACAAATTTAGTATTAATTGCTGTGGTTCTTTTGCCTGCTCTGAGAAAGCACTGCATTTTAAAATATTTCATTAAAGAAATAGGCTTGAATATGCTATTTCAATGTTTCAATAATATTTTTAGTGGTATTTCATTCTTAATCTTTATTCTTAGACTAGAATTATCAAATTATTCAAATTATGCATCAGTATGTTAGACAGGCACATGTATTCCATCTGTGGAATTTAGGAAAATATATCCCTTCTATTAATTGAAAAGAAGCTGGAACTAGATTTGTAAATATTTCCATAAAACTGAATTCCTTTGTTTCTATCTCAATCCAGCAAGTCACTAAGGTATATGAGAGACGAAGTTATAAAGTAAGTAAATTCTAAAAAAATAAAAAATCAGAGTGAATAAGATTCCCATGTACAGATCTGAGAGAATTTCCCTCCTCCTGTCATTTCAGCTGCAGATGCACCATGGGCACATGACTTCTAGGCCTGAGTTTTCATATTTCTACCTGATAAGTTCAGATCTGTGTGGGGCACCTTATTTTCCTCGTTTATGATAAATATAAAAATACAAATAATGTGAAAATTGAAGTAACTGGGTTGGAGAGTCCTCTCATAAAGATTACAGAATAACTTAAATCCCTTCTCCTTGTGACTGGATGAGCTGGACTGGTCACTCTGCAGTTATTCCTTTCTGTCAGTAGCTAATTTTAACTGCTTCACAGCAGGTCCAGGAATTGTTTTTGTAAAAGAGAGGATTTCAGAACATCATTAATTGCATCATATCACATAATACAGGAGATAAAGCAGGAAGATTTAGCCCTAATGATGGTACAATAGGTGATTTGGATTTGCAAGAAATTCCAGTTATATTATTATAAATTTCTTTAGAAGTGGAAAAAAAAAAAAAATTCTTCTCCTTCCAAGTAAAGCATGGCTGGTGGCAAGGGAATGTCAGCTCAAAGCAGCCACTAAGAATTTCAGACACTAAAAGAGGAATGCAGTTTTCAGTTATATTTTAAATTTCAGTTATATTTTCTTTAGGCAGCAGGAGAACATTTACTGCTGTTTAGCAAAAAAAGAAGCAACAGCTTTGTTTCTGACCAATAGTCTGAGTTAAAAAAAAAAATCAAAATAAATAGGAAGCTCTGTTTGGATTTACAGACATAATAGATTTCAATAGAAGTTTATCAAAAGGGTAAGAATCACCTTATCACTTGGCCTTATAATCAAATGAGAGTTATTTTAGCTGGCAATGTACCAGGCTGCAAACAAGGTGCAACGTCAAAGTTAAAGAAGGAGGAAAGATAAACAGTCAAGAAGTCATAAATTGTATCATATGTGAATAAAACAGATGCAGAATTTCCATTAATTAGAGAAGGGTTAAATAATTTCATGACGTTTTACTGGCCTACTTCCTCTTAGTAACTGATTTCTCACCTACTTAACTGTGCTTAGGATCCTGCTATTAATGGTCTAACATACCATAACAATTTTTAAATAACTTTTTTTTTTTGGTTAATGAAAAGCTGACCTTTTTTTTTTTATCCTGGAGGGTAAACTAAACTCAAGCTTTGTCTATTACAACCAAATAATCAAACCACTGTCAATGAAATGACCTCTTCTGAACTGTGTGGTTAGAGCAAATAGTTAAAATGTGGCATGTATTAGGTCTTTACTTCATTTAACTGCCCTGCTCCTTGGTTTTGCTGCTGTTTTGTGTTTTGACTGCAGCAGTACTGGGGCTCAGAGCAGAGACAGAGCCCTGGTGGGATAAATGAACCCCTGCAATGGCATGGATCCTGCTCCAAGCATGCCAGAGAGGCCAGGGGTTAGAAAGGTGAAGTGCTGATCCCATCCCAGTGCCAGGGATGGTGAGGTGGGGCTGGATTGGGATTTGGGCATTCCTAAAGCAGAATCCTCTAGTGATTACCTGTTGTTTTCCACAGCCGCAGGATCACGTCCAGAGAAGCTACAGTTACCAGGAACCAGCATGGGACACCAACGAGATGGGCTCTGCTCAGGAAACCATTTATTCATCATGGGAACAAACTCAGATACAGAGACAGCCCCGAACAGCAGAAGGGTGATGGGTTTTGAGGGACAGAACCAGGGTGGAGTTCAGGGTCAGGGACCACTAGGAACACAGCAAGGGAGAAATCCCAGGGCCTCAAACCCAATCTGAACTCCTGGGCTGACACCCCACGAGGGTCTGGGGTTGGGGCAACTCTTCTAGGGCTCACAGGGCTCAGCCCCCAATAGTTCAGAATTCACACTGCCTGGGCTTTACAGCCACACCTCTCACTTTAACAATGCTTATCTGAAACTAAATCTTTGCCTCCCTGAGGCATCTCTCAACAATTACCCACGGAATATATCAGCATGACTTGCACTGGAACTTCCTTGTGGCATTTCTGCCAATGGAAGACCATTCCCAGCCTGCCCACGTAGAGCCCCTTGTTCTGCTGAAGCAGTCAGTCACACTCAGCCTCTCACCACTCTACATTTTCCCTCCTTCTTTGCTCCTCAGAGCTGGAGTAAACGTGTCCAAGAGCTCAGCTTGCCCCTGCCTGTGCTTAGGCACACAGACGAGGGATTGGGGCACTACCACACATGAACACTTTGCTTACATTGTGTCTACTCAGTGGTGAGAGGCAATAGGCACTCCCAGAGGTCATTTACCTGGTGGTAACAGAAGTGTTCCACTCTTCAGAGTAAATCTGGACCAATATTCAAATATGTTTAGGGAAATTTCCACAGTTATTTCCCTGCGTATTGCTCCACAGTCTTGTGTGGTTCCATATTCACAACTTTTTTTCCTAAGTTATTGTATAACTTTCTGACTTGATAATCTAATAATAGAATATTTAATTTTATAAAATCATAGAATCTTAAGGGTAGGAAAAGGCTTCCAAAACCATGGAGTCCCAGCTGTGCCCAGTCCCCACCTTGTCCCCAGCCCACAGCACTGTCCAGAGCACTGGACACAGTGCCATGTCCAGGCCTTCCAGGGACACTCCAGGGATTGGGACTCCAAGTCTCCCTGGGCAGTCCCTGCCAAGGCCTGACCACCCTTTCCATGCAGAAATTCCTCCTGGTATCCAACCTGAGCCTCCCTTGGCACAACAATATAATAACAATAATAAGAGATTAGTACTAATAATTTAATAATTAAAGTGGCTTTCACCTTGATACAGCTTTTATTTGTTGAGCAAAAAGGGGTCCTTTAAAACCAAGCCAAAGAAATCTTGCACTGCTCCAACAGTGGAGTGGCTGGAGTGGAATAACCACATGTAGCCCTAGGTCTGGTTTAGCTCCAGCAGACAATCGCAACCCAACCGAGATCCTATTCTCCCCCCATTCATCCTGATCCCCCAGGGTTACACTGCATAGATTTCTGAATGTGCAGAAAACTACCTGAGGCTTGGGGGAATGAAAGGAAAATGGTGAAGAGCTGTGATGATGGATTTCAAACAGACATGTTTTGCAGAGGTGGTCAGTGAAGCTGGCTATCTTATTTGATAAAAGCCTGCGGGTTACCAAGATAAAACCAGGAAAATTCAGGATATACCTAAACCTGATTCATTTTAAATGTAAAGATTCATGTGGCAAAATAATCACTTAAAAGAGTAAAGTGACTTTTTACAAGGGACTTCTTGCAAGGGCCTGTAGTGCCAGGAAAAGGGGGAATGGCTTCACAGTGAAAGAAAGGAAATTTAGATGGGATATTGGGAAGGAATTGTTCCCTGCAAAGGTGGGCAGGCCCTGGAAGAAGGTGCCTAGAGAAGCTGTGGCTGTGCCCAAGGCCAGCGTTGGGGGTTGGGTTTCTTTCCTTTTATACTTGTGGAATTTTTTCCCATTGAGTTGCTAGGAAGCACTGCTGATTGGGTAAATGAGACAACAGGGAGGTGGCCAAGCCTCAAGGGATGGGCCTGGGCTAGCTACTAACTCTCCCTTGCTCAGGGCAGTTGGAGCTGCTGCTTTGGAAGGGAATTCGTTGCTGCTGCCAGAGCCCAAACCAGAGCTGTTTCTTCTGCCATAGGTGAACCTTGGCTTGTAAAAGTAGCCATTGAACTGGGACCTCGTTAACATCCACTCACTAAAAGAGGGACCTAGCCCCACCTGCTTGGCTACCCAGGGTCTTGGGCTCACCCCTCTCTGCCCTGCTGGGAGCTGGGCTGCCACTGTCCTGCCCCCGCTGCTTCTTCAGTACTGCTCTGAGTTTTGGCGACGTGGTGGCCCTACACCCCCTGCTTGCTAAGACATCCCGCGGTTCCAGCCACAGTTTCCAATGCATCTTGTCCACCAGTCCGGGATTTTTGCTCATCCCTGCCTGCCCAGCTTTCTGTTTTCCAAGAATCCTGCTGACACACCGGGATCGACTGCCCCAGGGTGTTTGTGAAGCCTTCCACCCCTTCCCGTGTGGGCTGGGCCGCCATTACCGCGAGCACCCCGAGCAGCGCCCCCTGCAGCAGTGAGGGAATCACTGCTGCTGCCCCGCCCACCAGAGCAGCAGCGCCCCTGCTGGCCGTGCCCGGAACTGCACCTCGGGAGGGTGCCTGCGGCCGAGCCGGCTGTCACAGGGCTCCTGGTTCTCTGTCTTGTTAATGCCGGAGTTGTTGCTGTTTGTCTGCCTCGTTATACATACTAGTAAAGGACTGTTATTCCTACGTTTGCCTGAGAGCCCCTTAATTTCAAAATTAAAATAATTCAGAAGGAGAGGGTTTACATTCTCCATTCCAAGGGAGGCTCCTGCCTTCCCTAGCAGACAGGTGTCTTTCAAACCTAAGACAACCAGATTGGACACTGGGGGCTTGGAGCAGCCTGGGACAGTGGGAGGTGTCCCTGCCCATGGCAGGGATGACACTGGATGGGCTTTAAGGTCCCTGCCAACTCAAACCACTCTATGAGTGGATGATAGAATTTAGAATAAGTTTTGTGCTAAAGGGCACATTTCTGCATTACTTCCTTAATAACTGCAGTCTTCAGCCTAATTCAGCCTTTCAGATAATTGCAGTGTGAGCACTTTTATTTTCATAGTTGTACAGTGGATTATTTTACTCTTGCTCTAGTAAAAAAGATGATTCTTGTTGACTTTTTAAATAGTGATCACTTAATTGGAAACAGATGCTACTGTAAAAGGAAAACATTTTAATTAACACATTTGAGCTGGAAAATTTCAGACACCTGAGGAGCAGATTTAAAACAAAGGGTAGGATTTGTTGTCCGTTATTTTAATTACAGATAATTTCATTGTAGGATAACTAAACAAAAGGTAATGAGACTATTGGAAGGTATGTATTATTTAGTTTGTACACAAACAGTCTAACACTGAACAGAAGAAACAAGTGAAATATATTAATTTTAATGCAATTTTTTCTCTCTCTTAACAAAAAGCCCATAGAAAATTATTGTTTTGAGCTGTTTTCACCTTCTATGAACTTTTATAAAGCTTCTTTCTATATTATTTTTTTAATATTGCCTTTCACTCTGAACCTACAGAAAAAAAGAAAATCTTTCAGTTTAATGTCAGCAGTATATTAACTTCAGAAAGTCTTACATTAGGACATGATGCACTTTGGAAGTGATAACTGGGTGTTGGTAAAAATCCTAAACCCCAGGGTATTTTTACGAAAACTTGGACTTAAATGCAAATAAAGCAACATATGAAACACTTGTCCATTACCAGCGAGATGACGCAGGTAAGCCTCTGTTTAATTTTGGTTGAAATAATATCATGTGATTGACAACCTTTGATTAAAAGCTACAACACTCAAATTGAATGTCTCTCATCTTCAGGTAAGCCCTCAAGGGCAAGGTAATATCTGATGGAAAATTTGGAGAGAAATACTTTCCTTGTGACCTCAGAGTAGATTTGAAGCACCATTTCTAGTTATGGTTTTCTCAATCCTCAGGATATCAAATACATCATGTTGGGCTCAGCTGACTTATAATTTAAATCTGGGGGAGTCTGGGGAGGGACAACCCCAGCATGAGCAGAGGCTGAAGCAGCTCTGTGGGAAAGGACCTGGGTGTGCTGGGGACACAGAGCTGTCCCTGAGCCAGCAGTGTCCTGGGTGTGCTGGGGGACACGGAGCTGTCCCTGAGCCAGCAGTGTCCTGGGTGTGCTGGGGACACGGAGCTGTCCCTGAGCCAGCAGTGTCCTGGGGCCAAGGGGCCATGGGGAAGAGCCTTGCCAGCAGGTCAGGGAGGGATCCTGCCCCTGTGCCCAGCCCTGGAGGCACCTCTGGAGTGCTGTGTCCAGCTCTGGATCCTCAGCACAGCAGGGACAGGAGCTCCTGGAGCTGAGGAAGGGCCTGGAGCATCTCGGTGCCCAGGGGAGGCTGAGGGAGCTGGGGCTGCTCAGCCTGGAGAGGAGCCCCAGCTGAGAGGGGCCCTCAGCCCTGGCTGTCCCTGGCTGTCCCTGGCTGTCCCTGTGTCTGTCCCTGGCTGTCCCTGGCTGTCCCTGGCTGTCCCTGGCTGTCTCTGTGTCTGTCCCTGGCTGTCCCTGGCTGTCCCTGTGTCTGTCCCTGGCTGTCCCTGTGTCTGTCCCTGTGTCTGTCCCTGGCTGTCCCTGTTTGTCCCTGGCTGTCCCTGGCTGTCTCTGTGTCTGTCCCTGTGTCTGTCCCTGGCTGTCCCTGTGTCTGTCCCTGGCTGTCCCTGTGTCTGTCCCTGTGTCTGTCCCTGGCTGTCCCTGGCTGTCCCTGCCTGTCCCTGTGTCTGTCCCTGTCCATCCCTGGGTACAGGAGGGGCAGAGCAGGCACAGGCTCTGCTGCAGGCCCAGCAATGGCAGCAGAGCCACGGGCAGGGGCTGAGCCCAGGCCCTGCCCTGCACAGGAGGCAGAACTTGTGCCCTGGGCAGTGCCCAGCCCCGAGCAGATTGTGCAGAGAGGCTGTGCAGTCTCCTCCCTGGGGATATTGCAGAGCCACATGGACACACTGCTGTGCCCTGGGCTCTGCTTTGGCCCTGCTGGAGCAGGGAGGTGGCACCAGAGGAGCCCCTGTGGGCCCCTCCAGCCTCACCCAACCTGGTGCTTTTTGAGTTCCCATGGGGCAGTTTAGACTCCCCATGTGGAGAGAGAAAAGGCAGGATTAAGTTACTTCTGATTAAATTACATCTGATGTAGCCCAGGATGTCCTGTCTAAAAGCATGGCCATGCATGAAGATATGCAAAAGAACAAATCCCATTGCGTGCAATATTCCCTACACAGAGGTGTGAAAAGGGAGCAAACCTCTCTCCACATATTGGACTAAGTGGATTTATTACCGAAATGTCCTGGCTGTGCAGGCCCTCCTTGATGAAGGGTCTATGATGGGAATGGGCTCTGTGCTGTGGAAGTTCCTGCTCTGGGCACTGTTCACTGAAGGCACTGAGGGAAAAAATATTGTTTTGCACATAAACCTGGGTTTAGGTACAAAACAAGACATTTTAAGACATATGACCTGACAGCCATTTACTATTCCTGGGCTTCAAACTGCCTCCAAAGTCCTGCAATGTTGTTACAGTGTAGTTCTCACAAAAGCTAGAAATAAAAATATCTGCACCACACTCCCTTTAATGTTTATTTTTCTGGTTGATGTCATGTGAGGAGAGTGGCAGCTCTTGTGACCTCAAAAAAGTCAAACCCAGAGAAGTAGTGGGAAACCTCAGTGTGGTTTCAGGCTAAAATTTTCATCCTTGATTATGACATGTGAAATGAGGATCTGTAGCTGTTGTGTCTTTCCAGGTTCCCATTAACTCACCACTGTCCCTGCTCACCAGCAGGGATATCCAAGAGTCCCATAATTGATGTGCAACATCAGCCTGGAAGACCATATTCTGATTTTTCATGTCATACTTTTCCTTGTTTAATTTTTTTTTTTTTTTTTTTTTAACAGTAAGAGGGATTACAAAATGAAGATTTTTGGTTGCATCTCTCTGAAGCAGGGATCTGCATTTTGGATCAGCTCAAGACCTCATACTGGTGGTTTTTTAGAGAACTTTGAACATCTGGAAGATGACAACTAGAGAACATCTGGAATGAAATAGGTATTTTACAGGATAATACTGAGTACATAACTGCAGAATAATTAATGTTCCTTCAGCCGTATTTTTTGAGTCCTCTGAATTGATATCCAGATGATGGGTGAAGTCAACCTAGCATAAAGTATATTCAAATCACTGTAATGATTCCTGAGACACCTTTGTTATTATTTGATTTTATATACACTTTTACATAATTGCCAAGCCCCAAAAGACTATGGACATAAATTGCCTAGGAAATGGATGAAAATAATTATTTTTGTTAATGTGCTTTTTTTATTTGAAGATGTATTCAAGCTGTTTTAATAGCTTGTGGCGTTCATAGCATAGGTGTGAAGTGCAATGTATTTTGTAACTTTTCTGTGGACAGCAAACTGTACAAAATTACTTTTAAAATATTTGTACCAAATCCAGTGTTATTAGGAATAAAAAAAAAGTAAAATAAAATTTTATATTTGTGGGCAAAAGAAGTGTTTCATATAAAATAATAGACAAAGGAGGAAAAAGAAAAATAATTATTTTTGTTAAGAAGGCATTTCAGAAGGATCTACTAAGGCATAAATTGAATTTATTCATCCAAAAGATTTTAATTTCCTTTTTTAGAAGAATTAGGAAAAAGAAAAAAAGTGTCATTCATTTTTTATCAAGGTGAGAAAAAGCCATTTTCTGACAAATTCCAAACAATTCTAGATCTGAGAAACAGAAGATACCTTTTGATCCTTGGAATCAAAGAGGGACATCTCAGAAAAGCAGTGGGTAAGGCTGGAATGGCAGAGCAGTTATTTCATCTGTTTATTTCCTGTCTCATCTGCACTGAGCTATAAATTCCCACAGTTCTGTGGACTCAGAGTGAAGCAGTATTTTACCTCTCTTTAGGATGAGGGAGAGCAACCTGTAGGAATGTGTCCTGTCTGGGGCATGTGTCCTCCATGAAGGAGGACAAGTAGTTGTGGCGCATTTGAAGAAAGCTCCCAAAATAGCTTTAAAAGATATCAGAACAGCTTTTGAATAAAAATATAAATGAATTAAGGTTGTTTAGCCTAAGGGGAAGAGCACTAAACACAGGAGAGTTTCAGTTTTATTATTCAACAACTTTTATTGTAAAAGAGCAGGTGTGTGTTCATTATTCCATCCCATCCACCCTGGAGAGGATGGAAATAATGCATTAATGAGCACAGATTAGGTCAGACACGAAGAGAAAAGTGCTCTAATGGCTGGGCAGGCTGTCACTGGAAGAGAATCCCCAGGGACTTAAGGAATCTCCAAATTTAGGAACAGTTTAGCACAGAGCTGATGACTGTCTCCTGGGAAAAATGTAACTGTGGGCTGTTTCAGGGGATAGTAGAAGATTAGTGCATGTTTTGTGCTCCTATCCAGCCTCTGTTAGGGTTTCTTTCCTAATTCTACAGAATCTGATTTTGTTCCCAGCACTTCATGTCTCTTTTTAGTGTGGAATTCAAAATGCATTTGAGTGAGAGGAGGGATGAAATGGAAACCCAGCTTTATTCCTTGAAAATTATGTCCACCAATGTTACAGGACAGAGCTTGCAAGTCGCCTGTCTGACTTGAACATGGGGCAGCTGAATTCCATAATGGATGGGATTTTATTATTATCATCATTGTCATCATCATCACTACCTTTTTTTACAGAAAATAAATTAACCTATTCTGGAGACCTGTTGAAATGAATTTCATTCTCTGTAGAAGCAAGTTTACAATTAACAAATAACCCAGTGGTGCACTTTTAAATAATATAAAACTTGAAAGATATTTATGGGTGAGCCAAGTGTTTCTCATTAAATTCTTGTAATTTTTGTATGACACAAATAAGTTCTCAAGAGATATGAGAAAGGTTCACACAAAATGAGGCAATGGAGGGACTGAAATGCCACTGGAGCTGAGGTAATGGGACAGTTCCTTCTTTGGGCAAGAAAACATCTACTTGTTCATGATGTAATGAAAAAATAGCATGTTCTGTCTGTCAAACCCTAGACAAAATCCAGCTGAGAATTTTGGACAAGCCTTCCTGTGGCAAAGTGTGAATGTTTTCCTATGACATCATTTGATTTTTGCAAGCATCTACAAAGTAACCATATTTCAGGTGGAACAAAATCAGCTTTTATTATTGTGTTTTTGTTTTCTAACAGTGTGGAAGTGCTTTTGCATAATTTCTCCTGGACTGAAGAGCCAGCTCCTTAGTTTTTCCCTAGGGTGTGTGGAAAATTGTGCTGTACAGTCCCTCTGGTGTCACCCTGAGTTTCAGTGCACTCTGCAGCTTTCTCTTCATAGTATTTGCAACACCTGAAAATGAAGATTTCCTGTCAGTGACAGCATAATGATTTGGCAAGCTGTTTCTAAAGTGTTGAAAGCACAGTCTTGGCTGCTCTATGGCAGAGTCATGAGGAGACAAATAGCCACAGTTCTTTATGCTGTGATGTTTTATACAGCAGGAATTGGCCTTTGAGGAATGAGTTGGCCATAAACTCATTTTTCATTCAAGGGGCAGTTGTTGAATCACTTGGATTTGTTTTACTGTTGATGTCTGTAGGGATACCTGTTCCCAGGAGGCCCTGAACTAAGTTTAAAGACAAATATTTGGGAAACATATCAGCCACACTGAGAATTCCTCAGTGCTGCTCTATGTTGGACTGCAATATCGTCCAGCACCTGCTGCTCATAGGGCAATGAAGTCCCCAGGGCTTGGCCTGGAAGGTTGTGATTCTAAGATTGTTTTCCTGAATGTTTTTTTACTGAGAACATGGATTTTTTTCAGAACTAACATTAATGTGGGTGCCCAAAAAGAGAGGTATCATGGAAAATATAGTTCAAACAATTAATCTGCCTTGGGAAGGAGAGGAGGGAAGGAAGGGCACAGATGATTGTATGTGCAGCCAGAGCAGTAAAGGGATCCCTTCCCTGTGGCAAAGGAGTGCAGGTCTTGCCTACTGCTCCACCTATAGCAAAATAAAGCTCATGGAATGGCTTCTGGAGTTTCTACTGAATTTTTAGGACAATATAAATATAAATATAAATATAAATATAAATATAAATATAAATATAAATATAAATATAAATATAAATATAAATATAAATATAAATATAAATATAAATATAGATATATAAATAAAATATGCAAATTGTAGTTATTTATTGCTTCTAATGAGTGATCAGACCAGGATAGACGTTGATTTTGCTTTCTTTTCTGGAGCATTCATATGTTCAGTTTTGCTGCTCTTGTGCGCAGAGAAATCACAGAAAATGGCTGTTTAATTCTCAAATATTCTGATATTACAGTCTTGTGAGCTTTCTTTATGAAACAGGTGTATTTTTTTGTCATAATTTTATTGGACAAGTTGTCTTATAGGCAAAATGGCAAATGTACTCTGCAAAGAATTAATTATTCCACTGGGGTTCCTATAATTGTGGAGATAAAGTTTATTTACTATAAGTAAATCAGTGAAGTTGACTTTTTCTTTGCTTTGTTTTTAATTCAGAGATTTAGGAGGGTCCTTGCCATATTATATATTCATCTAATAATTTGGCTTTAAGGATATATCCACATTCACATGAACAATCAGAACCTGCTCTCTTTATAATGCAGTGAAGGAAACAGTCAGAAATTAACATTACTCAAATAGCATTGGATTTTAATTAATAACCACATAGAACAACTGTTCAGATAAGAATACTACCTTTTCTAGTGAAATAAATAAAATAAAGTTTTATTAAAACATTGTGTGAATGATCACAAAGACTTTCTCCTGGACTGTGCAAGATAAATATTCATTAAGTGAACCCAGCAGTTGCAAGTAGAAGGTAGGTTTTATCAATATTGGGATGGTTTTGTGATAAAGAAGGGTTGTATTGATGGCTTGATGTGACACCTGAGAGCCCAGAACTGCTGTGAGAATTGACTGGGAGGCAGAGCCAGAAGGAATTTCTGGGTGGGTTCACATGGATCTGCCTTCTTTTACTGTGAGCTGAACAACTGTATTTTGCTTCTGTTGGCCCTGCATCAGACAGAGCAAGAGTCCTCTGCCTCCCCTCTTTAGTGTCATGGCTGATGAACTTCCACTCACAGAACTTCTCCATGATCCCTCTTATCCCTGTGCAACCCCCTGTCAGCAGAATGACTGAGAATGTTTGGGGATAACCATGGCATTTTTCAGAAATCTCATGCAGAATTTGCCAAGGAAGGAACAAGAAATAAACTTATTTATGTGTTACACTTGCAGGACTAGAAGAGTCTGGACATGGATCTGAATCCTGGCCTGTGAACCTAGACCTCAAGGTAGGGAGTAATGATTTTTAAATAACAGGTGTAATATAAGAAAGGAACAAAGAATTTCCTATCCAAGCTGTCACACATATGGTCAGGCAGTGACAGATGAGGGAGGGAACAACTGGGACCTTTTAATTTCTTATTTTGATTCTATATTAAAATACAGAACATGAACACAGAACATGATTTGAGTCTCACCTGCGGAACTGTACTAAATGATGAGCCAGAGACAGGTGACCCAGACTTAATTCTCAGACAAATGAAGAATCTGATGTACTCTTTTTTCACTTGAATTTATCTCAATATCTGCAAGGGGAATTAACTGTTACACAGAATAATTCATTCAGAAAAGCATACAGAGCATCACACTAGTCTTCATTTCTGGAAGAATACCACATATAATTTAGTGAGTAATTTAGACTCCAAGTGATCAAAACAAGAGATTGGTCAGGATACAATTTTTCCACCAATTTAATTGATGACTTTGACCATAATTTCAAATGGGAAGGAAAGGAAGGAAGGCAGATATCTGTATCATGTATAAACTTGCCATTTTCTTTCACTAATCTCCTAATTTCACCGTAACTACATCTCCTATTATCAATTCTCTTTATCTGGAATTTCTCATGGTAGCACATGACTCCAGTGAAGTGACTCCACCTTGTTCCAAAATACTGTCCCTGATATGCTGTGGATAGGCCAAATTTGATTAAAATATTCTGGTTTTCCTAAATTGAGAATGTAGGTGTTTCTAGTTTCTTTGGGGAGGAATGGGTCAGGGCGGGTCTAAAATATCCTTTACAGTGCACTGGTGTCCCTAATTCCACCATGGTGCATGACAGCTGTGTTTTTCTTAACTTTGATAAAACAAATTTTAATTTTTTTTCTGTGTAAGACTTTACTTTTGTCAAATTTGAATTAAACAAGGCACATCCTTAAGTGAATTTGCCTGTTATTGGAGAGATTTTCTGGAGAAAGGCTGCTACAGAACTCAAAGCTAGGATCTCCATGAAGTGCAATTAAAAAATTAGTTTTAAGTGCACTTCACGTAGGTTTGTTCCTGGTGAGAAATATTTACTTGGTTTTACACTGCTGGAAAAAGCAAACTGGACAGACTTATGTGATGGAGAGCACAGCAGCAGGATCTCCACTCTTTCTTCAGCCACACTGAGACCATAGAAATTTAAAGTAACACACAAATAAATAAAAGACTTACAAACCGGTTATTAGATTTTCATCCTTGCATTTAGTTCTGGCTGGGATCCCAAATCTAAGATTGTTTTACACTTGATTTACAAATAGAGAGGTTTGAAGAATTTGGCAGAATTTGGCCAGAATGCCCAACTTCTCACAAGGTTTCCAACATTCAATTTGGATGATGTATGACAAGATCAACTGCTTTCTAACTTAATTTCTCCATTATTTGCAGAAGAAATATTATTTGATATGGATTTCAGTAATGTGATTACCAGTGAGTGGTAATTTTGGAGGATCTGTGTGGGAACTGCTGGAGGAATTGTGCTGCTGAAATCAAACCGTGATTTAACCTAATCTTACCCTAAGCTATTCTGAATATTATCAACACCTTTCCATCCCTTCTGAAAATAAGCAGGGAGGTGAAATACTCTAAGTAAGGGTTTGCTTCCTTGTTTTGTGTCCTGACAAAATAAAACAATAGAATTGAATTTTCTTTAATTAGAAACAAAGGAATCAAAACTTCCTATGCATTTTGAAGAAGTATTATGAAAAAAAGCTATTGATCAAAGTTCAGGAACTATTCTTGGTATAGTAGTCAGGTTTTAATATTTAGAATCTTGTATACCTGAGAACTTCCTGTGGGGAATGTTTATCATCTCATGTTCCTCCAGCACATCCTCCATGGGGATGTTTTCCAAACTGCTGCTAGTCTGAGATGGCTGAAATGATGGCTTTAGTGACTTCTCTGTGGTACATATTGGAGTTTGTTTGTGTTTACTATGCTGGTATTTTCTTCCATTTAACTGTGCCCTGTAATAGCTGCTAAACAACAGTTTATTTAGGGTTCAGTTGGGAAATTCAGCCCCAAGCTCAGGGTGAGTTAATCTGTAAGAGCAAGAAAGCCCCAGTAAGGTGAACCCTGATGCACTTTAGATCTTTCACTGTGGCAGTGCAGGAATTTTCAGAGCACTGATCACTCTCCATTCCCTGTGCTTTGTGGATTTCCTGCTTTATGGCCTGCAGTGCCCTCCTCTCCCTGTCCCTGCCAGCAGAGATTGCAGTGCTCTGTCTTTGGTCAGATTTGTGTCACAGCCAGGACTCCCAACATTGCTGGTTTCCTCATCTGTTTGTGGTTCTGGGATTATTCCTGAGCGCCTCCACATCCTGCTCCCCATACCCCAGAGCATGGCACACCCTGCACTGGCGCATCCATGTGGAGCATTCCTTAGTTATCACTAGACTGGGATAAGGGAGCTAGGAACAAGTTGGTGCAGTTAAATTTAGAAATTGAGACGCCATTTCAGTCCTCAAGCAGAACAAATTCTGTGTTTTCTGCCCTTTATCTTATTGCTTGTTCTTTTTCTACAACAATAATTCCCCAAGGATTGGAATCCATGGTACTCCTCTTCCAGGGAATTTTAAAACTTGGCGTTGCAGAAAATTGTCACATTCCTTCAAATCTTTCTCAGGTTGCTGCAGCTCACTGAGTTACTACAACTGATCATAAAAAATGAGCCTTCTGGGGGAAGAAGTCTGCAATAACTGGGATTTGGAGGGTTTTTTTCCTTACCTAAGGTCAGATTTTGGCTGTATTTCCAAGTGTCATCAGACATCCAGCTGACAGTAGAAAACTTCTGTAACAACTGCATCAACACAACCAAACCAGTCTTGTTTTCACATTTGGCAGCTTTACTTCAAATATAGAATAAATTGAAAGAATTTAAATTTCTGCAGTGATATCTTTTGCAACAGATACTTGAAAAATTACGGTTTTGTTGCAGCTTTTTACAAGGAAAGAAAAAGTAATATTTTTCTTCTTTAGTTGACAGGCTTTGGAGGATACTGGCATAATTTTAATTTTTTTTAATTGTTTCAGGTTTCCTGTTAATATACATATATTGATTCAGAATCACACCTGGAAGGCTCAAGCACTGTCTAGTGATAAATGTTAGGTGATAATAAGAGCAGATGACTGAGTTCATAAACATATTGCAGTACAATGTCTCTACTGGGGTTTTCAAGCAAATGAGTAAGATAATGAATGAAATTCTTAAAACATTGATCACTTGCATATTTTGAGGTGTTAGGGTCTTTGTTGGTTTTTTTTTTCAAATTCTGTAGCTTGAAAAGTGATTTTGAGAAAACAGAAAGTAAGGAGTTTTGTGATGTTGGGAATATATATGCTCTGTCAAATAGTCTTATTAACATTTGAACTGTTTTTTCTAACAGTTTCATTCTAACCTGAGCAGTATAGAAAAGCCCTGGTTTATGGTGTTCCATAAGGATTTGAAATGTTGGCTTACAGGATTTAGGTTGTTTGGGGTTTTATGTTTGTCAGCTTAATTGTAGCACTTCATTCTATGATAATGGATTCTGATTTGCTTGAATAGCTTGACAACCTGGTTTTTTCCTACTTAAATTGTGCAAAAGCCACACTGATGGCAAAATGATTTGGGCTCTTTATAAGATGGGAATGGATGTACTCCTTTTGCTGTGATTCATAGTCTGGGAACCCTCAGGTCAGCTCTTGGGTCTGGGATAATTTAGGTAGAGCAGAACATCATTAAGTGGGATGGGAGATCTTGTATTTCAGGGGATGCTCCTGAACAGTCTGCAAACATCTGTCAGTCCTCAGGAAAAATATTCCAATGTTAATGTAGCCCCTGAACTAGAGGATGAGCAAGGCTGTCTAAAAATTTGAACCTTACTCTTCTTACCCTCAGCTGCCGTCCATGCACTAAAGAAAGATATCAGTGCTACCCTCTGGGTGAGATCTTTCAAAATTGTAAATTCAAAATTATAAATGTTGCATTAATAGGAGCTGTTGGAACACCTGAGCTAGAAGCCCTGCTTACAAAAATAAAGAAAAAATATTAAAGAATATGATCTGACATACATCTGTAAAATGAGGCGAGTTTTGTTCCCAGCATCCATACAAACCTGCACAGGAAGGGTATGGACTAAATCACTGAAAGAAGGAGGACAGGGTTGGAAATCTGCTGTAAAATAAAAAAAAAATAATATCAAACAACTTATTTTTAAATAGTAACAGCTCCTGTGTTATCTTGGGCATCCATTTACTACTATTGGCAGTCAAATCCTGAGGGTGAGCTTATAATTTAATGCTTTACATTAAAGAACTATTCTCATCTAGCACATTTGCCTTGTAGCCTCTGCAAATAAGTAACAAGCGTGCAATGAATCAAGGGCCAGTGAGTGCCATAGCCAAATGAATAAAACTGCCTGGGCCATTTTTTGTAGCAGTGGAATAGGAAGCATTTATTACAGCCGTTATAGACAGCCAAGTGATTTAAGAGCCAAAGAGGTGTCATTTATATAATGTTACAGTTCTTTTAACTCTGAGAAATAAAATAAGCAAGGATCCAAATGGGGTCCACAGCTGCACCACAGCCCCACAAACCTGGGCATTGCTATAAGCCCAGACCATCAAGTGGAGCTGAATTTTACAGCTGCACATTTCTGTGCTCTATCTTGTTGCCTGACTTCAATATCCTCAAACTTTATGCTGTTTGAAGCACCAAGAGAGATAAAATTTCTGCCCTTGTGCCTTGCTTCCTTTGGAAGTTAGAAAGAAACTTGATAAGTCACAGAAAACCCTCCACTGTATCACTACAAAACTGTTTCAAAAATGATAATATTGATAACTGGCCACAGCTCTTTCCTTGGGCATTTGTAGTTATATCAGAAGTTGCTCATGCTGATGCCAGGAATATGGTCTGGAGGGGAAGCAAAGATTTATTACTAATAATGCTCATTCTTCTGTTGTCACAGAATCACTGGGATCTGCTCTTTGAGCTGGGCTCTGCAGAAAGAAAGCCTCAGATATTGAATTTCATAGCAAGAGATAACTGAGAGAAATAAATGTTCCAAATGGTGGAGTGTATTCTGGTAACCACTTGGGAGACCATCCTTGGTGGGAGATTGGAACAGAGACTGCACTGGAGTGAAATAATTGCTCAAGGGGTTGATGTATTTTCTGGTACATCACCAGAATTCTCTGGAAATGGTTTGAATCGCTTGTCTTCTGGACATCACCAGGGGATATGGGCGTGTTACAACTATCTGTGGCTAAGGATGGCCTTCAGAAGAACATTTTTACTTGCCTTCTCAAAATAATTTAGAGTTACATCAGCTTCTTTTCAAGGTATGGAGTTCTTTGCCAGGAACTGCTGCATGGTTTTTAATGTTGTTGCCACTTTGAATTTCACTACAGATTTATAAAATTACATCCTATTCTTCATGTGCTCTGTAAAGGGGCCTGTTCAGTCTCTGAACACAGGAAACTTGCTGAATTTCCCCAGGGCTGTGGATCTTATTACTTTTATTCATTGAATCAATCCTCCTGGGAACCATTCAATTTTTTTTTTTCCCCTTAAAAGTTTCAGAGCTCCATATTATTATGAAAGGTTTAACTGAGCTAAAGTTGTTAGGACAGGGTTTAATTTTGCAGCCCCCATCTTTACAACCTCATGAGGCTGCCTGGTTTGCCCTCCAGTGCATAAAATTTGAGACTCTGAATTGTTCACTTCCAGGAAGCACTTTTCAAAACTGGGGAGAAAATTGCATAGCAGCAGAATGTGAATTGATGTGTCAGTGAACACCTCTCCCTCCTTATCTGTTGCATTATCTCTTCCCAGCCTCCTTTCAAAGGATCTCAGGACCTGCTGCTCCAACTGTAACTCTCAGCAATGCTTGAATTCCTCTTTTCAGCAGTAATTGTCTCACTCTTTGCCCTGCAGCTTGAGCAGGATCCTTTTCAGCTTGTGGATGGGTTCCTGGCTAGGAGGAAACTGTTTTCCCACTGCCATGTGGGGTCTCTCATCCACAGTTTGGAGCACTTCTGCTTCATAAATCTTTCTCGTGAGGGACTAATTTGGTTTAACCCTCCTTGCCCCTCTTCCCAATGCCAGGGATGTGCCTGTGTGATAACACAAGACCTACATCACAAATTCCTTCATCAGTGGTTTCTGTGGCTCCAGACAGATCTTACACAAAGCTGCCTTTATTCAGAAAGAATCTTGGCTATTTGGTGGGCTCTGTGTGCAGTAGCTTTGTGCCAAGGTGTAAATCAGATTAAGACAATTGACTGCAGTGGGAGATTTGATAGGATGAGGAAAGAAAGCTCCTGCTCTGAGAGGAATAGTGGTGTCTGTTTGTGTTTTCAGGACTCTACCTCAAAATGCACCTATTCCAACACTGAATTTCAGTGTAGGGTATGGAATGTGTCTCTGACACAGTAGGAGTAAATTTCTAAAACTGACTGGGAATCTAGATTAATAATATACTCAGTATAGATTTCTCTATACATTTATTATGCATCTCTTCATTTTCTACAGGGGCAGAAATCTCTGCTGTAATTCCAGCTCTAGGAAGCTGACAGGGTTCAGAAAAGAGAATCTGATTGCTGCACTTGCAAAGCATCCCTCCCTTCCAGGATCAAAGTCAAGGACTACAAAAAATGCCAAAACAATAACTATGAATTACATACTTCATAAATGTAATTCATATTGCATACTTCTATACATCCAGTGGAGTGTTTGTCATCAGTTGTGATCTCTGATCACTCAGTGAATGTGCTGGTCCTGCAAATGCTTTAACCCAGGTAGGATTCTAAAATATTCCCAGTAAAGACCATAATGGATCACATCAGTAACCAGATTGAAACCATTCTTGATTTTCAAATTTTTGACAGGCTGACAACATTGGGGCTGTTCAGACTGGGGAAAAGAAGGTTGAGACCTGATGGCAGCATTCCAGTATCAGAAGGGGGTACAAGGGAAGGTGGAGAGGGACTGTTTTTCAGGAACTGGAGTGACAGTACAAGGCAGAATGGGTTCAAAATTCCAGAGGGGAAATTTAGATGGGATATTGGGAAGAAATTGCTCCCTGGCAGGGTGGGCAGGCCCTGGCACAGGGTGCCCAGAGCAGCTGTGGCTGCTCCTGGATCCCTGGCAGTGCCCAGGGCCAGGTTGGACACTGGGGCTTGGAGCAGCCTGGGACAGTGGGAGGTGTCCCTGCCCATGGCTGGAGATGGAGCCAGATGATCTTCAATGTCCGTTCCAACTCAAAGCATTCTATGAGTCTATGATACTAAAAGAACCTTGACCCAAACAGGAATGGTCCTGTTTTCAGTCATAGTTTTTTTCAGTCATAGTTTTAATTAAATATTCATAGTTTTAAAAATGGGTGCTTACAGTTAATAAACTAGGCAATGGTTGTACTTCCCCCATCATCCTGAGACTATAAATTTCCACTCTATCAAACCTCTGCTGCTATTTCTTTAATCCACTTTAATATGTGAAAAACAACTTCAGAAGGTAGTTCAAGTTCTAAAAATGTCTTCTTCATAAACTTTTCTTTATTAATATTGGAGCAGTGTGACTAACACAGAGGTTTCTGGGGGATCTAGGCAGGAGAAGACTCGGATCAGCTGGGGTGGCTGCTGTCAAATTCGTTGTGTTGCACTGGAGCTCTCCAGTCCCCTTTGAAGGTGTCACCCACTGGGTGCTGCTGTTAACAGCACCTGGAGCCCCAGACATCGACTCTCTGAAGCTGTGATAAACTCAGCTGGATTTTAGTGGCTGTCAGAGTTGCCATTCCATGTTGTCATTGTGTATCCAAGACCCACATCTGCTTTGGAGGGCAGTCTTCAACTTAGAACTCCTGTGAAACAAACTTTTTGGCCATGGAAATCGACAGAAAATGCATCACTTTTTATTCAGAGCACACATCCATGCTGAGGGGAGTAAATGCAACTTGTGGAGTTAAATGTTTTTTTCTGGGGTGCTGGAATTGCTATTTGTTCATCACCAAAGACTTGAATTCTGTCCTTCATTCAGTTAAATACTGTTTTCTGATATATTTGAAAGGTATTGATAATCTATCCTTAAATTACAGATGAAAAGACTGTCTCAGACTTCCAGACTATCCCAAATACATCTCCTGGTCTCAAGCAGATAAAAGGAACTACCTTTTCTACAACAGTTGTTAAGTTTAGTTGAAGTGCCATAAGAGACTGTGGAACCTGGAAGCGTAAATGGGTTCTAAAAAGGGTTTAGCCAAATCTGTTGGTTGCTATTAAACATGATGATCTACAAGTGCCAGCTCAAAGGTTCCTAAACTTGTCACTGAAACTGAGAAATACCTTGTGGAAGGATTGGTTTCTTGGGATGGTAAGAAGTGTGTCTAGGGAAGACCTCACCTGTGTGAGGGCACACAGAGGGATGTTCCACAAACAGGTCTGGTATTGGTGTTGCTTGAGTATGGCAAAAAGTGAGTAAAAAACAGCATGTGAGTAGTACAATACCAGGAGTAAAACCCAATTCCTAAAGTAGTCCCATGGAAACTGAAACCATTTCATTTTTACCAAACCATTTTTACAAGTTGAAGGAATATTGAGGAAGGTAGCAGATGATACTAGCTTGGGAGGAGTTGTTGACTGGAAGGCAGGGAGGCCTTGCAGAGACCTTGACAAATGAGAGGGCTGTGACTCACCAGTGGTGTGATGTTCGACAAGGGAAAGTGCCGGATTCTGCACCTGGGATGGGGCACCTGGATGTATGAACAGACTGGGGATGGGAGGCTGGGGAGTGGCCATGGGAAGGGACCTGGGGGTTCTGGTGGATGGCCAGGTGGATCTGAGTCAGCAGTGCCCTGGAGCTGGGAGGGACATCCCTGTCCTGGGGGATGAGGGCCAGCAGTACCAGCCAGGCCAGGGAAGGATTATTCCTCTGGGGTGGGGCAGCCTCACCTCCAGTGCTGGGCAGCTCTGGGCACCATGAGGTAAAAAAAAAAGACCTTAAGCCATTAGAGAGTTTCCAAAAGAGGCCATGAAGATGGTGAAGGGCCTGGAGGAGGGGCTGAGGGCACTGGGCTGGTTCATCTGCAGCAGAGGAGCTGAGGGCAGAGCTCCCTGGGGCTGCAGAGGCAGCTCTGAGCTGTGCTCTGGGCCAGGGACAGCACCCAGGGAGCAGCTGGAGCTGGGCAGGCTCAGAGCAGGGAAAGGTTCTGCTTCCCCCAGAGGTGCTGGCACTGCCCAGGCTCCCCAGGGAACGGTCCCGGCCCCGAGGCTGCCAGAGCTCCAGGAGATGCCAGGGATGCCCAGGGGGATTGCTGGGAGGTCTGGGCAGGGACAGGAGCTGTGCCCATGATCCTTGGGGGTTCCACTCACTCAGGATATGAGATGAGACTATCCATATCTGTGATTCTCTCCTTCCATGGCACAAACTGTTGTGCTTTTTTAATGAGGAATGGCAGTAGCACATCAGGAGAATCGCAGGAGGGACATTGGTCCGGTTATTCCCAAGGCAGGCAGAAATGGGTATTTGCACAAAAAGAAGATAATTCTGATCTTTATAAAAGGATAAAATGAACTCTTAATAATTTTTAATCAAATGGCAAATAGCAGTATCTTATTAGCTAATAAATTCACCAAGAATTTAGGGAATTTAATCCATTAATCTTAAATCTCTGCATAGACAGGAAGTCATTGAGATAATGAGTCACCTGAGGCAATAAGATTCAGTAGAAATCAAGTAGCTAATTTTTGTCTGTGCCTGTGAATATTTCTTGCAGGAATCTTATCTCTTTCTCTTGAGAAAAGTATTATTAGCACCTTCTGCACTCCTTTCATGCCAGAATGCTGGAGGAACCACATGCAGGGCTGTGTCTCTATGCTCTTTCAGGCATTCATGTCTTTTTTTGATGCTGAATAATTCATGAAGCGCATTTGCTAATAGAAACATGTCAAACAAACATTCCATCTAAATTTGGCTATTTGTTTTAACATTTAAATTCCTCAGCAGTGTGAAGCGTGGCTTTTTGTACATTTAGTCTTATTTTTTTCAATCCTAATCTTCAAATAATTGCACCAAATAAACTTTTTTTTTTCTTAACATATTTGGCTTTTTGTATTTCCAGTTTCTACACAAGAGTTTAGAGTCAACTAACTAAAATGTGATGTATCAGAGTGTGCATGTGGTGGGGTGATGTGATGGAATTCAGGAATACCAGCAGGGAAAAATCAATGTTTATCATGATCTTTTCTCAGTGTGAAATGGACTGAGAAAGGATGTTATGTAGCATGAAATCATGTAGAATGACCTTGAAAGAATTTAGAAGGTAATCACGAGCATTCTGTCTAAGCCTGCAGATTTATTGTAGCACAAAGATGCTGTGAGTTCACCTATTATGCTCCTAAGTAAACAGAGGATTTATAGTGGACATCTGTGTGATTAAAAGCTCAGTCCCCAGAGAGGAGTGAACACCTCATAATTTACAAACTGAAAAACAGTGACTGAGATGTCAGAGACATTCCTCATGCTTGGAATTAATTTCATATTAAAGAAGTTTAGAATGGGGGCTCTTTCTCTGTGTTGGAGGGAGTGATTAAATCTTTGTTTATTGTGCATTTTTATTTTTTACTTTCTGACTCTGAGTTTATGTATGTGACTATTCTGGAATCTTTGCATGCGAAAGAGACTTGAGAAGGCATTTTGCCACTTTAGCGTCTGTGTGATCATCAGGAATTTATTCTCTGTCCAACCACCACAGGACAAATGCTTTTCACCCAGTTATCCTCAGTCTGGGCACAATTCCTGTATCTTCTTAACTTCCCTCCTCTGCTGCCTCTATCCATGAAAGACAGTATTTCTTAATATTCAATGGGAAGATAATGAGCATCTCTACTAAATAAACATAGAGTGAGCAGGAGGTTTGCATGTGGATAGAAATAATTCTGAAAAATATAATAAGCTGGCTGTGTTCACAGTGATGCTACAGAATAGAATGTCCAAATCCATTCCATTCTGGAATATTTTCAGATGCCTTGGAAAACTGCAATTGACCCATACAACCTAATGTTTTGAAAATGTCTGAACATGCTGCACCCAAGGTTCTTCTGTATTTGAAAGACTTGGAAAATCTATTCTTGCTCTTTTCATTAGTTTAAAAATAAATTAGAAGCTCTTCTGCTTCTGTAGGTTCATTTCTCTGTCGCTTAATTTTTGTTGTATTTTTATTGATTGGTGTCAGCCAGGTGATTTTCAGCTGCCATCATTCTCCCATCTGCCTGCATGGCCTCCTCTGCAAGTCTTGTCTTAATATTATTTTTTGATGTGATTCTTGATGTCCTTCACTTATCCAAATGCAACTGCTAAATGGACAAATTACAGAGTGTTTCCAACATTTTCATAGTGGCTATAAATGTAATTAATTCACAATTGTCTCAAGGAAGGTTAATAATATCATGTGACATTTTTGTCTATATTTTCATAACAAAAATGAAAATCCAATTCCTACTTTCCACCACTCACCATCAACTCTCAGGCACCACAGGCTATTTATTGTATGAGCTGGGAGAGCTTTGAAGCAGAGGGTTATTTTTTTCAACACAGGCATATTAAAATTATTTCATGTATTTGAAAATTCTTTTGCTAAATAGAAAGAACATTTTCAAGGTATACATTTAAAATGGAAGCATTAAGAACAGTGGTTTGCAATGTTAAATCTTGATTACATATAGATTATTCCTTTTCTCTGTCAGCTGTAATGATGTTATAGATGTGTATTAGGGAAAGCACATTATTTTCCACTGAATTGTGTGAGTTGGAATAGATTTCTCTCTTTTCTCATCAAAGAATATCTTGACCAATTTTCTTAGGCAATATTTTATGTAAAAGGTTTAGCTTTAAATTTTTTCCACACTGGGAAACTTTAAAACTTTCTTTTTCTAAGCTGACAGCTTTACCTACATTAGCATTGCAGAAAGTGTGAGAAAGAAGTTTCATTTCACCTGTCATAGATGAACATTTTTAGGCTATGCTCCATTGTAGTAAGAGGAAAAAAAATAGTAGCTTACCTTTCCCTCTAGGATGCCAATCTTTTCAGATGTTGGCTTCAAAAAGACTCAGACTGAGTCACCCAGACCACTTTTTAATAATCACTTACCTTGATGTGCTGCATTTAAGTACTGCTTCAGTAGCCTGAATTGGAGAGGATCAAAATTATTGGACATTTATGAAAAGTGATGCCTAAACACCCACTACAGTGTCCAAGAAAAGTTGTTCATGGTAGTTTACTGTAGAGAGGGTGGAAAGGGAGGTGACTTAACTGTGAGTTCAAAAATCATGAGTAGCAGCCCTGAACAAGAATCAGCTTCTCAAGCCATTGCTTCCCCTCCCATGATGAACTGTGGAACCATCACCTTTAGGAACTAAATGTAAATCTCTTTTTCCTCTGTGCTGACTTGTGATTCCCACCTGTGCCTGGATGAATGTTTTCTCCTTCTCCTCCTGGCTGTTCTGCTGGGCAGAATGATGGCATTTCCTTTACATTCCAAATCTTCTTCAGCCCTGTGATTTCAGTTCAAGTGATTTAGTTTTTTTCATGTCAGAGGGCTACGGGACTATGCAGCTTTTATGCAGGCAAAATTTGCATTACCCATAAGCATCTACTGTTGAAATTCCTCATAAAGTACACATTTCAATTTAAGTTTCTGCCTCCTCATCTTAAGAACGGAAAAAGTCTTGTATGCAGACCATTAGTAGATTATCCAACAGATAATTCTGTTACAGATCCACTATATTCTTAAAAAATATCTGCCCTTCACTGTGAAAACTCCTCCAGCAAAGCAGCACAGACATATAAATAACTATCTTTTAAATTTTCTATCAATGAATATTGTTTTCTGTCATCACAATTGCACCATGAAATATGAAAGTTCAATTTCCTCTTCATTTCCTTTTAATAAAACTTCTGCTCATTTCATTTTTGAAGAGAGATTGAATCTAAATTACTTTGACTTCTCTGGCCCAACTTTGGTGAGTATTTTGAAAGAGGATCTGAAATCCTTTTAAAACCCACCAAAGAGATCAAGGGCGGAGTTCTGGGGGGTTTTGTACTCACATTGTCATCTCTCTTTCAATATAGGTCTTTTGCATTTAGAAGTGGCAGTATTGATTCCAGGACATGGTTGCAAGAAGCATAAATATTGCACACACTGATAGAACTGCTGTTCAAAACGTAACAAACAGCAATTTTTCTGTTAAAACTGTAGGAAAGAGCATTAACTACAGGGAAATATGTGCAAGATTACTTATCAGCAAAGCCATTTCATTTTGTAGACTTTATTCATCATTCCAAATTTGCACAGAGAGAATTTGAGTGGATGGGATCTGTATGATCTTCACAATTTTACCTACTGATGATCAAGTCAATGGAACTAAACCAAAGGGAAAAATAAATAGGATAAATCAAATGCAGATTTCACAGGTTGTCTCTTCATGCAAGATTTGTTTTTCCATTTGTTGTCTTGGATAAACATGGGAATTTTTCCTAAAATTACATCAACAATTCAGAGTAAACTCAGTTAATGCATTAATAGCTTGAACTTGTGGGTCATGGATGTGCCTGATCACTGAAATTAAAGTTTTTTTTGGCAAACTATTACAAACAAACCCTTCATTTGACAGTCTTGGGTTGGCTGGGGGAGAAAAGAGAAGCAGGACCTCAGACCTCAATTTCCCTTATTATAATAAATCAGTTTCACACTCATTTGTGTTCAATCTCCTTTGGAAATTTGCATTATCCAATCAGAACTGAATAGGTACCTCAAGCGCAATCAGGTGACACAAAAAAATTCAACAGGAAGCTCATGCAATTAATCGGTAAAAGTCCAACTCATATATGGAGCATTTAAACCCATCTAAATTCTATTAAAAATCTGTAAATACTATTTTAGACAAGAAGGAAACTTGGATAATGCATCGGCCGGAGCTTATCTGGCTCTATCACTTGGGCCGCACCAGGAGTGGGTCACACCCCAGGAGCAGGGTGACCCCAGGTGTGACTGGAGCACTCACTCCACGGCTTTTGGCTGTCAGTCTGCACTCTGAGGAGACAAGGACAAGAGGGAGGTCTTTTGCATGGGATAACAGAGGATTTATTGCTCTGGGGAATCTTGGGGGCAAAAGGCAAAAAATGCGAGCGTGCAACAGCTGAAATAGGGAGGTGGTTCAAAGGGAGGGTACAAAGCATCAGCTAATCAGAGATATCCTGGGAAGGGTAAAAGGCAGGGCTCACAAAATCATCATCCAGTGAGGGAGGTAGGGGGGGAAAACTGGGTCACATGGACTAATCAAACATTGACATTTAGGGGATTTCCGAGGTGTAATTCCAAGCATGCGGTGGGCCTAAGAGAGATTGACAGGAGACTCAGGGTAGATTGACAACGTGGGGTGGGAGGGTCTCATTTGGACCAAACCATCAACTTGGGCAATTACAGAACATGCCATTAACAAGAAACACACTGCAACACTTGGAGAACTGCAACACCCCTAAGATGCTCCTCAAAGTGCACATACTAATATTTAATCATTTATCCTTTTTGTATGTCCAAATTAAGAAGTTTAACTGAAGTGAGTATGGCTTTCACTTCTACTTCTGATGAAGAGTAGTTTATAGCGACAACGTTATATCATCATAATCTTCTAATATTTAGCTGGTAAAAAATACATTCTGTATATAATAGGCAAGTTTTTAGCCTGTTGAGCTAAAATTTGAAATATATTTAATGGGAAAAGGGTTTATGTGAGTCACAGGGCATCCAGACACAGCTTCCGGAC
Source organism: Poecile atricapillus (assembly GCF_030490865.1). NCBI lineage: Eukaryota > Metazoa > Chordata > Aves > Passeriformes > Paridae > Poecile > Poecile atricapillus. Next base: position 850,525 of record NC_081258.1, read on the forward strand.
ACTTGGGCATGTGTGTATATGTGTTCTTTGAAAAAGAAGAGAGGCAGCAAGAGGGATGGAAAAGAAGGAGGAAGTGGCAAATGGCAATGGAGAAAGGCAAAGCCATCTGCAGTGGAGGAATTAGTAAATTCCAGGAAATTGACATTTTCTGCTTTGCAATGAGAAAAAGATGTGAAGGGTGGATTTCTTCCTGCTAAGCAGCAGACAAAAGGGAAAAGAGAGCATTAGGTCTGGAAGCAAAAACCAGATTGATTAAAAAATCAACAGTTAATGCAGAAGCAGGAACCTTTGATGTACCTTCAGTCCTACCCAGCTCCAGTTCAGGGCCACGACTGCTCTGAAATCATTTGCTTTCCCAGCTGCTACCTGTGGTCTGAGTTTCTAGGATGTTCTTCATCTGGTGGAAGAATTCATGCTGAAGCAAGAGACAGAAGCTTGGAATATTTATTTAATATCAGCAAATAATGCTGGAAAAACTAGACTGAGGAAAGAGTCTTCAGGGATATTTGAAACACTGTGTGTACTTCATATTTAATTATATTCAACTGATACACCTGCAGTTGGTGTCTGTGATGAAACAATTCCTTAAAGCTCTAAATGTGGTGTAGAAACAAGGAGAACAAACCAGAAACCCATAGTATCCAAGTGATTGCATAATAAATATCTTGCTTTGAAAAATTATGTAAAACCTCTAAGATTTATATATTTTAGAATGGCTGAGCTAAAATTTAAAATTATATTAGAAGACACATTTTTGATTAAAACATATTATTTGGACTAATTTAAACTAGTTTTGTTTGAAGGTTGACCACAAGTATAATTAACTGCTTGGTCTCTGTATTTGAACCCCTGAATTTCAAGAACTTGTGAATGAGTTTCATTTTCACTTTGAAAGAAGTTCTAGAGGAGGATCATTATAACTGGCACATTGCTGCTGCCCACATTTCTCTGATATTTCCTCAAACTATGACTCACACATAATCAGAATAGGCAGTGTGTCTTTATTACTTTGGATTGTTTTAGGGAAAGCAGCAGATGGTGATATTTGAGCTGTCCAGATATAGAAAACATGGCCTTGCACCATCAGGCTGTCTTTTTATCTTGTTTGCCTTTTTACAAACATAATTCAAAATAATTAGGCAAGTATTTAATGTCCTGCCTAAGTAGCAAAGTGGATCAATAATTTGTGCTTGAAGTTATCCATCTGGTTGGAAGCTTCCTGAAGTCAATAATTATATGGATGAACCCTTCTACTTTTGACAGAAGATGAGTCTTTATCTTCTGCATCTGTTTAAATCCTTCTGCAGTTAACACCGGGCAGAACTAACACTTTACCTATTTAGGGAAGGAAATTTAAGCTTTAGAAAGTTCTACCCTGAGGAAATGAGAGCTGTCTCATTCTTATTAACACACATTCCATTTCCTTTTTTCTCTGCTATTGCTCTTATTTCCCCTTAAAATTTCTCTGAAGAAAAGAAAATAAATAAAAGCAGATATTCTTGCTTATGACAATAGGAAAACCTGTGTTGAATCACGTATTCTTGAGTTTGGGAAAGTTTCTGATCTGAAAGTCTGATGAAAGGTGCTCACATTAATGAAATCTGTTATACAGTGTGAGGGTGTAGAGGCATGTAGGAATTACATCTAAATTCTACTTTATGTTTGCAGATGAATTGGACCAAAACAGAAATTTAGGGGAACACAAATTACTATTTCATTTGTTATTGTAGCACCTTTTTAACAAGCTGAGGTGGGAAATCAGAATAGCCAATTCAGATTTATTTACAGTCTCCTCACTTTATCACTTGGTAATACAATAAATAGAATTAGGGGGAGGAGTATGTATAAACCACAGTTCGAAACACTTATAATAAAGTTCCTTTTTTCTTATCTTGTGCTATGAATGAAAGTCTGAGAAGAGTGATAAGAAAGTTCTGTTCATCAGAATCTGTTGACATAGTACTTTTTTTTTTTTTTAGGGGTTTTAGCAAAAAAAAAAAATCTGCTTGTTGTGTACATATGAATGTGCACTGAGGGAAAATGGGAAAAGCACTGCTCACTATGAAAGAATGCTGGGGTAATATCTTTTCAATGCTTGCTGGCTTTATAAATTCTCTAATAAATTACAAAGTAATTTAATCATACTCCATAATTGCATCTCTTGAAGGAATAAGATTTTAGATCCAGGCTGTCTCATGCTCAGAATGCAGTGATGTTACGTATCACACACACCAATTGCATACAAGCACAGTAATGGCCCTGAGGCTGCCAGGCAGTAATAAATAAAGAGTACATCCTTAGGACCAAGTGCACGTATTATTAGAGACTGAGAAATGTAATTTGACTCCGGCGTACATGTTGCGAGTTAGGTGTTCTATTTGTTTCGTCTCACCAATGGAATTTTTACCCATTAGTTGTGGGGAAACCTGACTGCTGGTACTTGTTGGGTGCTTGAGAAACACAAAGAGTTCAGCTGGGCCCAGGGGGGAAGGGGGGCAGGAAAAAGGGAGGGCGGGGGCAGCTGGGGACAGTTTGGCTGCTTTCTTCAGCTTCAGAGCAGGGTTACTGCTTGGAGAAAGGAATTCACCATCATCCATAAGATGCTGCTTCTTCTTCCCTCTTTGTTGGTGGCCTCGCACCCCCTGTCCTGCCAGGACGTGTGGCAGTGCCAGCCACCACAGCAGAGCTGCTGATCCACCTCAGCCACCGGCCCGGGATCTCAGCTCATCCCTGCTGTTCCAGCCGAGTGTTCCTCAGAGCCCTGCAGGAGCACCGGCACTGCCCGCCCGAGGGGGTTTGTGAAGCAAAGCCTCTCCTCCATCCCTTCTCATCTCAGCCGAGAAAGCTGTCATGGGGTCCCTGGTTCTGTTTTGTTGTTAATGCTGTAGTTATTGTTGTTTGTGTGCCTCGTTATACACACTAGTAAAGAACTGTTATTCCTATCCCCAGATCTCTGCTTGAGAGCCCCTTGATTTCAAAATAATAATAATTCGGAGGGAGGGAGATCTACATTTTCATTCCAAGGGAGGCTCCTGCCCTCCCTAGCAATCTTCTAAACTGAGACAACACAGAAAAGTAGTCTTTCAAATTGTTTTGGGGCATGTTGAAATAACTTGTTTGGAAGTGTGAAAAATGAGATTCACTTACTTAATAAATTATAAAGGATTTAATATGACCAAAAAGAAAATTAGGAGACAAAGATAATAAAGCAAAGGGTTAAAACGGCCAGGTGCCCTGGTGCACTGCCAGGAGCAGACCTGGAATCTTTGGAACACTCTTTTTATCCCATTCTGCTGTAGGGTTTTAATGCATATTCAAACCTTTCCAAGAAGTATTTTGCATGGCTACACCCTGAATCCGCCTTTATAGAGCATGTGTCCTAGAGACTTTATTTCCCTTTATCACATTTTTATTTGGGCTGGGGTTCCTCTTTCTGTAGGCGGTCAGTGTTCATAGCAGCCTGGACCCCATCATCAGTTTCCTGCAGGTTATCTTGCTTTGCACACACAGGACCAAGCCCTAATGTCCAAAATTCTTCTTGACCTACACCTAAAACTTGCTAGCAGGAGAAAAAGAAAAAGACATAGCAAAAGCATATAACATAACATTCATCTTAATACTTGCAAAAGTAAATATCACAATATGGATTTATAACAGAAGTTTTGTTATCATCACCAAAATAAGCTACTTTGGGATTGACTTCTTAATTCCAGTTGATAAGAGTAGCAAAACTGACTTTTCTAACCCTTGCTGCTTCAAGATAACTCAATTGGGCTTGGAGAATTCTGGGGAGGGGTGGTTATTTGTGGGGTCTCAGCAGCCCAGAGCTCAGGTCTGGTCTGGGTTGAAGGGTGTAGGGTGTGCTTAATAATCCCATCTTTAACCAAAGTAAAGAAATGACCAAAGTGCTGCTTGTTTGCTTGTGTTACTAGGACTGGGGATGAACCTTTTTTTTTTTAATGCACACCAGATGCTGTTGCTCTTTCGAGTCCCTGACAGCCATTCTGCTGTGAAATACTCAGTCAGGGCTGGATCTCTGTGGGGATTTGTGAGCCCCCTGCCCCGGAGAGTGGTAAGCCCCTTGGAGGGATGCCACTGTAATTTAAGGGTTAAGGAGCCCCCTATGGTCCATCTCTCTTGATGGTGCCTGTACCCCAGTTCTACCCTTCCCCCTGGCCTGTTGGCCAGCCTCTTTTCCTTCCCCCTGGGCGGTTCCCTCCCTTCCTCCTTTTCTCAGACCCTCCCTTATCCCTAGAACTCTCCCTCTACTTGGTCCCCTATTAGCCTGAGTTCTCTGATCCCTCCCCTACCTCAGAGTGGTTGGCTCTGGCACCCTGGTCCCTCCTCTGTACCACCCTCCGGCCCTAAGTTCATTGGTCCCAGTTGCTCTCCAGCCCTGGTACAAACGCTGTTGCACAGCCCTGCTCTGGGCCCTTTGTTCCTGGACCCTTCACAAGCTAGGGGGAGTAAACTCTCCTTGTGGAACCCATACAAAGGCCCCTCTCTGCTCCTTGCTGCTGACTCCAACAATATCTGTCCAGCTGCGTGAGTGTCTGTGTGGGTGTGTGGCGCTGACCAAAGCGGCTTTCCCGGAGATGCTTCTGGGAAGGTTGCGGCACCCTACCATCGACCCCACGCCGCAACAGATCTCTTTCTCCAGCCATTCGTTCTCCCCAACATCAAGATTTTTACTGTGTCATTATGTCATTCCTAAGGAGAGGAATAGGTGTAGTCACATATGTTTGGGGGGAAAAATGTTTCTAAAGTTTACATTGCTTTAAAAAAATGCACTAAACTGCTTGAGCCCCAAATTTGGTTATTTGGTATGACTTTTCCATATAGGCAAAAATAGGCACACAGATAAAAATAATTCCTATATTTGGAGCCCAAATTCCCTTTTATGCTACCACAGACTACATTTTAGAGCACATGTGCAACACAGAAGACAATAAATTATTGCATTGCATGAATAAAATCCTCTTGGAAGTTCACTGGGATTTTACGCATGTAAAAATATTTGATCATCTGTGTTCATTTTCATTTTGAAAATGGAGTTCTTGTGGAAATGAGAAAATCTTTAAAATAATCATCTTGCTGTCCTCTCAATCTCCTCTCAAGCAGAATACTATGTTCCCTGATTAATGTTGAACTTTCATCGTTCTTTAAGGCTGAGAGACATCTTGGAGAATGGGAGTTACTTTTCAACCATCTGAGCTGGAAGAAATTAAAATCACTTGTTTTGTGTGAGACATTCAGATTAGCCATCTTTTAATCTCAGAAAGGCAGGTATAATTTTATCTACCCAAAAGTTTTCAAATTGATTCATTAGAAGGACAGGTTTTAATTAATTTAAAATGTATTTCATATTTGCTTGGCCATTAAATCTGAGATATTCTGAAGACTGTGGGAAAATGCCCACTTAACACTAAAATTAGATGGTATCACTCTTTGTTCCATCTGTGTTCTATTTGACTGCCAGAATGGGGAAAAAAAAATGAGGTAGAACGTTAGGAGTGGAAGCACTTATAAAAAGCAGTAATTATTGACCTTGGTGGTGTTCAGCTGCTCCTGAGAAGAACCAAATGTTCGGGGAGAACTTCAACCCCCTCCTGTGCTGTTCACACCTCTGCAGGGAAATCACAGGGTGAGCACTGGTGGAGGGATCCCAGCACTCCATCAGATGTTATCCAGTCATGCTGCTGCTTAGAACTCCTTCTGAGCCTCTTTTGCAGACAGTGCTACACTAAAGGTATCTCCAGTGCACATGGCCTGGAATGGCTCATCCTTCACAATTCTGGAGAGTGGCTGTGTGACCTTGGAAGTGCTGGCAGTGACAGCAGACACATTCTGTCCAGCACTGGCTCCGTGGTTGAAGGCCAGGCTCCTTCAGAGCAGCCCTGTGACCACACACACTGTCTATGAACCCTTTGGCGCACAGAGCTCTACAAAGTAAGGAAGTTTATAAAATCGCTTCTATTTCTTATTGTAACTCAGTTTACCCACCTGAATTCCATTAAACTAATGTAAGTTTATAAGTTTAAGGGTTTTTTAACTAATGCTAGTTTGTAAGTTAAATCTTAGATGTATATATGTTTGTAATTGTAATTAATATTAAGTGTAAGAGGCATCTGAACAGAGGTGTCAGAGGATGGACCAGGCTCTGCTATGTGGTCCCCAGAAATGGGACAGAAAGGCTATGGGAAGGAACTGAGCTCAGGCCCTGCCCTGCACAGGAGGCAGAACTTGTGCCCTGGGCAGTGCCCAGCCCCGAGCAGATTGTGCAGAGAGGCTGTGCAGTCTCCTCCCTGGGGATATTGCAGAGCCACATGGACACACTGCTGTGCCCTGGGCTCTGCTTTGGCCCTGCTGGAGCAGGGAGGTGGCACCAGAGGAGTCCCTGTAGTCTTCTCCAGCCTGACTTGCTCTGGGGTTCTGTAAAATCAACCTTCACTTTTCTCTTACACTTTAAAGGAAGTATAATAAAGTAAGATCAGTCTCCTTTAATGAGGTTTCCTATTTCAGATAGAATTCACAATATATAGACTAACATGGTTATATTTTGACATTCCTGAAGTTGGAGTAGCACTAACTTTGTTTTCAGTCTTAATATTTTTCTTCTCCTTTGCTATCCTACCAATTCTTCACGAATCCTTAATAAGTCCTTAGTTAATAATCCCTGTTACTGCTTAGCTTTGATTTAATATGATCCAAGTCCAGCATAGTCCAGAATCTGGAGAACTGCCTACTGTGGTATGACTGTGGAGGTCTTAGGCCTGACCTATGCAAAATCTGCATGTCTTCTGGGAAATTCCACATAAATTTGGTTGCCTACAGAACAACATCAGATGAAGTGCTTTCCAGATAGCCTTAATCCCATTTTCCATCCCATTGCATCTGTTTCATTTTTTTTAGCAGTAGAAAAAAGTGTGGCTAAAGCTCTCCATGCTTTGCTTCTTGCTGTTGACCACTGTCATCCTAGAACAGACCATTACAGATCATGGAATCATGGAATGTTCTGGTTCAGAAGGGACTTACCAGGATCATGGATGCAGCTCCTGTCCCTGCCCAGACCCCCCAGCAATCCCCCTGGGCATCCCTGGCAGCGCTGGCCAAACGCTCCTGGAGCTCTGGCAGCCTCGGGGCCGGGACCATTCCCTGGGGAGCCTGGGCAGTGCCAGCACCTCTGGGGGAAGCAGAACCTTTCCCTGCTCTGAGCCAAAAAGGTTTCCCTCGGAAACTGGCCCTGGGGAGGAACTGGAGGGCTGCTGGTAGAAGAGCTGTGGCTGGAACTTCAGTCCTGGGGGGAGATTTGTCAGGAAAAGATTTATCTTCATACCCAAAAGATCGGATTGCCACAAGTAATCTAAATGTGCTTTTATAAAGAGAGGGGGAGTTTAGGGTGGGGTTTAGCTGTGTAGCTGAAGAGGTTCACTGGCTTAGGAAAGGAGCAAGGCAATCTGAAGCTTTCTAAAGATAAACCTTTCTTGTGCTTTACTGATTCCTACACATTCCTCATCCCACCATTTAGCAGAGAAAGTGGCTTCCTTCCAACATTGACTTTCCAGGTCTTGACAAACATATTTATATTTAGAGTGCTCGTTCATTCTCTACATTTTACATTATTATACTTCATATTCTTTTTCTCCTTAGGAATAGAGCAGGAGAGAATCCTGCCTTGCCTTTCTTGGCTTGGGACCACATCAGCTGTGAAAGCTGATCAGAGCATTGCTTGGTTTTTTCCAATTAACATCAACCAGCACACTTGGAGAAAACAGGTTAGAGATAAATTTAGCATTCTCAGGGAAATTAATATGTTCAGCTTCTCTAGAAAATGTATTACTTTGTTTGCTTTTATTTTAGATGAATATAAAAGCATCTTAAAGACATTATTCATATGCATTTTTAGTGTGTGTGAAATTTATGTTTCTCCATTACATGGCATACTGCTTCATTTTTTAACCTCAAGAGTCTTTGCTGTAAAGGTGGAGTTAATTTTCAGAACTGGCAATTTCACTGGGTTTGATTATCTATTGCATTATATCATAAAAAATTCTATGATCTCAGCTGCCTATTAAATATGGATCTGGGTGAATGAGGAAAAGCTCTCAGGTGATATCATTATCAAGGTAGATTCCAGCTGTACTGATAGAAAATATAATCTATTCATTGTGGGAAATGTCAAACAAATAGCTGTGGGCTGGAAAACATTTTCTTACTATTTCTGATATTTATAAAGAAATATGACCAAATATTTGAAAAGCCATAGTTCTTTATGGCTTTTTTCCTGAGGTGATATGTTATAACACCAGGCCTACGTGGTGCTTCCTGAAGCAAATTACAGCCTGATATCTTAAATTATAGACCAAATTACATGTCAAGTGAAATTCAAACAATACCATGTCTTTTTCTTTTAAAAATCCACTACCTGTAGCCAGAGAGCTTTACAGATTTAACCTCCTGGAAGATTTTAAAGACATTTAAGTATCACTAAACCTGTACATTACCACACTCCAAGCATTAAGAGTTGTTTTCATCAGAATTTTAAATGTGCACCAGCATTTTATTTTTGAGATGCAGGTGAAATTAAAGTACTCAGTTATTTGTTTTTTTGCTTCCCTGCATGATTTCACTGCATCTGCAATTCCCCACCAAGATAAAGCATTACAATCAGATTTAGATTTACAATCAAATTTAGATTCAGAGAAAGAAATATATATACAAGGGAAAATCTCAGGCAGGAAGAGAGAGATCAGATGGGGAGAGCAATGTGTTTTCCATCATTCTGATATTTCAGGATATTTTCAGGATATTTTGTTTCCCAACCCAACCGTTGAATGCTCCTCATAAGTATTGTAACTTCTACATTTACCCCAGGGTACTATTTTGCAGTCTAACAATACTTTCAGAAAGATGTATTTCTTCCTGTGAGCTTTTTCCCTGTGAAACATTTCCTGGTACAGTAAAAAACCCTTTTGAAAGCTACCTTCAGAGAAGCTGATCAGAACACCTCTTTTCCTGTCCATTCTTGTCAAAATGATGCTTGACTATGAATTTCCTTAAAAATCTCTAAGCAGTTACAGTAACAATTTAAGTAAGAAAACACTTTTATAAAATGCTGACAGATATGAAAAATGCCTTAAAAGGTAATTTTGAAGTGTCTTATTTTTAAAAGCTTTCATTCCTAAATATGTGTTTTGTTTAAATTTATAGTTCTTTTATATTCACAATATAAGTATAAAATTGTTTCATAGAAGAAAAAAAAATAATTTTGATATTGAAAACTAGATTTAGGCAGAAAAAATGGCACTATTTTTGTGAAACAATTAAAAAACCGTAATCTTTTGAGGTAATGATGGTATTGATATTTTTATATAGAATTTATAATGGAAGGATTTTCCTCATTGCTTGTATTTACATAAGATTGGTGCATATGTTGAGATGGAGGGATACTTTTGAGGGAAAAAAATCAAATCGTCCTACAAAATACCAAAATTTCTGACCAATTTTTTATTAGTCTTTTAAAATTATATTATTATTTATATAGTGCTTTTAATTTCATTCAACATTTTCACTTTATGGGTAGGATAATTTAGTGATCAAGTCTTTTGAGTGTGACCTTAATCCAGTTCTTGACTGAATTAGGGTTTGTCATTGGAAAAGTCTGATAAACAGAACAGATTTTAAAATCAACAACCCTACTTACTGAATCACTAATGAGTAGAATTCAAAAGGTGTCTGCACTACAAATTGCTTTCCAGATATAAATTTGGATGTATAAAATACAAATATGAGGAAATACACTGTATTTACATTTAGAGAACCAGTCTTTGGCTGTTAGAGTGATCTGGTTTTAAGAGAACTGTGTTTGTTCAGCTCTCGGGGAAGCTGGAGAGAACCAATACAAATGGCAGTGCCCACATTTGATGATGAAAACACAGGGAACCAGGAACATTCTGTGTGTTCAGTTTAGAATGTCAGTCCTAATCAGCACTGCTGCTGGCACATCCCAGGACTCTCTTGGAGATCCTGGGGAATAGGAATGGAAAAGGATGGCAGAATGCACTTGGGTCTTGCCCACCCCATCTGTGTGTGTGGTTCTAGCCTCTCCTCGTGGCAGGCTGCGGGTGCGACAGCAAATCTCCAGTTCAGCAGCCCCCTGGGCAGGGACAGAGCCCAGTTCCCTCTGGATGGAGCGGTGGTGGTGATGCCTGGCAGGGCAGGAGGAGGAATCCATGGCTCCGCGGGAATCTCTTTGCTGCCAAATCAGTTTTCTCGGCTTACATCAACATTTCCATAATAAAAAGTTAATCTGCAAGAAAAGGAAGCCCTTCATAGAGCTTTGTTAAAATAAAAAATAGACAAAAATAGAAAAACAGAAAAAAACAGGAAAAAAATGGATGGGAAAGAGGGGAAAAAGAATCTTGAACTCTGTGTGCATGTGTGTATTTTTTGAAACAGCTTTCTTTGTTTCTCATTCCAGAGATAATGTTGTACAGTTTTTTCTATGGACATAATTTGTGAAAAGATATTTTCCAAATCAGGTGGATTCTGGGAAGGTGGTACTGGATCTGCTTGTTTCCACAGCAAAAGCATTTCTCTGTTTATGCTTCAAGTCCCTCAGTGCTTCAGCCCAGCATCACTCCAGTGAGTGCATGGGCTCTCTGGGCTGATGATGGGCAAACTCTGAGTGGAAAGTAAAAAAAGCCCCAATCCATGAAGGTCCCTAAAGATTTCCGAAAAAAGATCCTGGAGCCAGGCATGCAGAGTCAGAAGGGCACAAAATCATTTTCTAGCAGCCTCTTGCAGACAGGGTCAACTGGAAGGGAGCTCCAGCCTCCTGCTCCCCAGGCTGGCAGAGCGGCCCCTGGACCTCACTGCCTCTGGAAGAGTTTCTCTCTGAACAGCTTTGAAAGTTAGAGCACTGCATACAAATATTAAAAGTCAGACTATACAAGGGAGCACGAGACAGGTTTGAGTGTTGTGATTTGGTTTGTTTTTTTCTAGTATCAGATGATAGAAACTAAAAATGTCAGGGAAAATAATTTCAGTGAACAAAAACAGCAAGATATCAAGAAGAGAAGCAGTTGGACAAGCAAGATACAGTGGAAGGAAATTAACACAGGCCTGGAAAATATCTGTCTGGTCAGCTCAGTTTCCAGTGCTCATGGGGAGTTGAGATTAAAATGTCTAAACCAGAATTTTCAGTTTATGATACAGAAAACCACAGGCTGGAGCAATCAGACCGGAACGTCTCCTTTGTAAGTTAAATTCACGGCGTAGCTCCAGAGCATTCCAGGAGAGCCTGTAGATTTCTGTAAAAGATTTTTAATAGCTCTTTTGACAATACATGAGGGATTGGAGGAATAGGGTTGCAACCTTTTTTTAAATTCCTGTTTTGAGAGATTCTTAGCAAGCCAGGAATAGAGAAGATTTAACTCTTCAGGAGCACAGATGCTAAGGGTGATAAATAAAGGATGGTATCACCAAGCAGCAGGGCATACAGAGTGTATGTTGATAATATCTACCATGACCTTCACCTAAATGGAGTTTGTGGGCATTGGAGAGACCCCTGGAACCATGGACAATGCCCAATCTAAGGCTTCACACCTGCTGAAGGTACATGTGGAGGGAGGTGTTCAACTGATCAGTGAGAAGGTTGAAAGTGTTCATCAACACCTGACTAAAAATGTTTAGATGTCTAATATTATATATAATTCTGAGCCTGAAACAAGCAAAAAGTTAAATGTAACAGCCTATATAACTGTATATCATAACTTGAAAGAGAAGGTAAAGATCTTCATACACCTGAAAGGATTTTTAACAGCTTTGTGCTTATATTTGAGACTATCTCTGAAAAATCTGAATTTTTAAGGGCTGAAAATTTTGCCTGATTTTGAGACATCTCAAATTAAACACAAAAAAAAAAAATAAAACAGTCATGACTTTTGTGTCCTGACAACCCATCTTGGGCAAACACTGATAATCTAATTTTTATAATTCCTTTATTCAGTGATGCAGCCACTGCTTGCCTGGTATTGTCATGAGACAAAGATGTTTATTTTTCTGTTGACATAATCAGGATTTATTTGAACTCCTGTCTCTAAAGATACGATTAAGAGATGTACACTGGGAGTCCTCAAAGAGATTGTTCATAAAAATAATGGCAGGTGATGATTGGCCAAGTATTTTAAAAATACAGATGAGTAATTACCTTTAACTGGAGGTAAAGGTGAGTAGGGCTTGTGTTTTTACATCTACTATCCTCTGTAGTGAGGGGATTTCCTTTATTATCCTTGAAAGCCTCTGTGTTTTTTAATGAATTAAACAATAAATATATTTGTGTGTTTTTCCTGTGTCTGAATTCAGCAGGGCCACATGTAGGATAAAATTAAGGTGCTGATACCAATCTATCCTTTAAATATGTTTTAATCCTTTAAATAGATATCCTTTAAATATGATATCTCCTCATTATGCCTTTAAAGTACATGTAAAATGTAAATCTCCTCTCTATGTACTGACAGCACGCTTGGGGCAATATATTCACATCTTAACTTGGAGCCAGACCTGATGTTTTAAATTATTAAATGTTAAATCTGATATTTACACTTGGACTGTGCAAAAGTCAAAGGGAACAATTTGTCAGCTCATTCATATTTTGCTTCTGAAGCCAGTTAACTAATCAGTCTAACAGAGAAAGAAGTAAGATAAATGGAGGCCATTCTGTTATGTAGAAAAGTGCATGAAGACAAATTTTTCACATTTTGCTCATTTCATCTGCAGTTATCAGGGTTGTAATTGCTTCTGCTTCAAGGTGCTCTTCATGTTGCTTCTATGATCTGAAGGGTTCAAGCTCTTTTGGCAGACCGCTGGCCTGCAGCCAGGAATTTTTTGCATTCCTTTTTCTGTATGCTAATTTAGAAAAAAAGCCTCTGTGTTTTTATTACAGGGAACTTATCAGATAAACTCACAGTGTAGGACAACAGTTTCTGCTAGAAACAAGCTTGCATACAGGCAAATCCTAAGCAAATTGCACCTTGCTGCAATTGCTAGCAGAGTTCCCATTAGTTTATATAAAAAATATGCCATAATCTAAGCTCAAATATCTTGCAGTAATTTCTTTTTCTGCCATGGTTTCTCCTGATTTAAGGAGTAATGGGGTCATCCCCTTTTCCTCATCAAAAACCTGCAGGAGGCCCATCACCACTTTCAGCTCATGACAGTCATCAGGTGTTTCTCACTGCAGCTCATGACCAAAATTATTATATGAAAAGCCCTAAAAGCTACAGGCTAATGTGTAAAAAATCTAATTACTTTGAAAAGGGAGTAAAGTGTTCTGTGTGAAATATGATCTTGCCTGTTTTTACACTGCTGCATCATTGCAGCATTGCCCAGGTGGGCAAGAATGGTAATGGCACCTGGCCTGTGACAAAAATGCTGTGACCAGCAGGACCAGGGCTCTGCTGAGGCCACACCTCGAGGGCTGTGTCCAGTTCTGGGCCCCTTAGTTAAGGACAAGAGCTCTGGAGGGGCAGGAGCGTGTCCAGGACAGGGAATGGAACTGGGAAGGGTCTGGAGTCCCAGGAGTGGCTGAGGGAGCTGGAAAGGGGCTCAGAATAGAGAAAAGGAGGCTCAGGGGGCCATTCTGGCTCTGCACAAGTCCCTGGCAGGAGGGGACAGCCGGGGGTGTTGGGCTCTGCTGCCAGGGAACAGGGACAGGAGGAGAGGGAACGGCCTCAGGCTGGGCCAGGAGAGGCTCAGGGTGGACAGCAGCAGGAATTTCCCCATGGAAAGGGAGCTCAGGGATTGGAACTGCCCAGGGAGGTTTGCAGTGCCCATCCCTGGAGGTGTCCCAGGAAGGGCTTGAGGTGGCACTCCGAGCTCTGGGCTGGGGACAGGGTGGGGATTGGGCACAGCTGGGACTCCTTGGGCTGGCAGGGATTTTCCAGCAACAGTGATTCTGGGATTCCGTGATCATGTTGTGTTTCTTTATTGAAAACTCTTTAAAGCCTAAAGGAAAATGCCTGCATTTCTAATAGAGTCTCTCCCTCTGTTAACACTGAACGATTTTCTGACAAAATTAATTATAATGGCACAGCTAGCCACATATGTAGAATCCTTGTTAGGGTTTGTAATCTGATTCTGTGCACTGTGATTTTTTTGAAGGATAAACATCCAAACAGATAAGTAGACCCAGGATAGCTGCATTAAATTTGCTATAAAAGGTACCCAAGTTTTCTCAGCTAGATTTCTGCAGTGGTAGACTGAGAGATTCTTAAATAGGCATGTTCCTTTTGGCACCCTCTGCACTTTAAAAAGAATTTCATTATAAAAAATCCCTCAACTTTGTGCCAAAGGAATATAGGAGTGGAACTGGTTTTTTTTTTCTTTTAAGGTTTGTCAGAAATTTCATGAAGTTTTATGGCATTACATTTTCAAGCACTCCAGCTGCTGCAGGAAATACATAGCTAAACAATAAGCTCAGAGAGATAAATGCATGCATGATGTTCTCAAAATACTAATGCAAACTGGGCTTAGCTCAGAATTTCCAAACCTACATAATTTTTTGAGTTTTAAGGCTCTGCAGCCTTTTTAAAAACCCCAGAAGTTTAAATCAATATATTCTGCTGGCAGTAGGTTTTATATTTTTAGCTAAAAATGTATGGGTCATCAAATACTTTTATAGTCACAGACTGAATTTAATTGATCATTTATTACAAACATGAGATTTTTTTCTTAACTAACAAATTTAATTCAATTACCAGGAGTTTAATTCCTTCTTTTATTCAGTAAATTTGAGCAACTTTCAAGCTTGGGGTTTTTTTCCCCCCTCAAGAAATCCAACTTGGATTCTGCCATCTTGTCCTTTCTGCTCCTGCAATTGCAATATTCAGTCAAGTAAAAAAAGTATTCTTCTGGAAAATTTGACAGAATAAGAAAAGAAGGTTTCCTAGAAAATATTTTGTCACTGGAATTTCTTGCTCCTGGATGTTCCTGTGCTCTCAGTTTATCTCCACTGATGTCTAATGGAAGCTCATCATTGACAGAATGTTCCCGGATTCCTTTCCTTCCAATTTTTTTCAAAATTTTGCCACAACAGTTTTTTTCTTGTTCATACTTGAATGGGAAAAAAGTAGCTTTTCCTCTCTATAGCTGATTTTGTTGCTCCTTTCCCTTGCCTTGATGGCAAACAGGAATCAGTGATTTTCTAACATGAAATCTGAAATTAATACGCACTTCTGCTGATGATTTGAGAAGATTAAAAATAATGCATATGCAACAGCAATCAGAAGTATCTTTATAACTGATTTGACCCTGTGAATTATATCAAACTGATCTTCTGTCTTGTGCATATTAATATTCAGATAAAATATATGGCATGCTTTGAAAACAGTTTGCTTTTTGGACTGGGATCTTAGTCTGCCAAAAATCATCCCAAAGTTCCTGATGGATTCATGTTCCTTTAGGATGCAGCCATTGCTGCACCCCAAATTTCACCAGTTGGTCTAGTTGTCATTTATTGCCCCGGCTTAATAAACAAAAAAGTGTGTGAATGCAGAGAAACTGTGCAGTCTCACACTGTTCTGTCCTTGCAATGTAATTAATTCAATTAATTACAGTTTCTAAGTGTGTATCACTTCTAGGAAAATGGGGGAAAAAAGGAAATTTAAATAGGGAATTTGCTCTTCTTGAAGTTGAGAAACCGAGGCAAATATGGTCTGCTTTCTATTTCCTCAGGAATATGGTCCTTTTCAAATAAGTTACATTTTTCTTTTGTGTCCTTTAGCCTACCCCAAGTGGCTTGCAGTATTTATCAACTTTAATCAACATGAGTGACAGGAAACCTGATAATAGAGAATAGCTGTCTCCACTGGTGGGGCAAAATCTATTGAAATGTCAGTAGTGAATACACTGTATTTACATTTCTTTGGGACTCTCGATTTTAAAAGATTTTAATCTTTTCCACTGGAGGGATGGAAGTAAAGGTTATTTAACTCTACATCACAAATTGTATCTGATGATAGTGTGACAAAATATTCCTGCTTTCAGAAGGGCAGGATGCCTGCCTCTCATCTCTGGGGCTATTCCAGTGGTGTAGCAGGTTCAGAGCTACTGTTCTCCTCTACTATTGAAAGTTGTTTATCATCCAATTAATGAGAGTCCTGGGGCTTTCTTTGTAAAATTATTTTTTTTTTGGGGTTTGGCTGGGATGTGAATTTTTTGCAGAAATTTAAGCTGTGTTAAATACAAACAATTAAAATGAAAAATAATAAATTGTCACTTCCTTCTGGGCTGTCATGGGACACAGTGCTCTGGCCACTCAAAGGCTGATCCTGAATAAAGCCTCTGGAAAAGGCTGAATCCTCTGCTGGATCAGGGTCACATGTCCTCAAGAGCACAAACCTGTTACAGCCATGCTGATCCCTGTGGTTTCAGTCTGTGAGGCCTGAAGGTTTGGAGAACTTTGGCTGAGTGGTTTCTATAAGGACCACTGAATTCCTTGGGGCAGCCAGAGGTTCCTCCCTTTCCTGTCCTGTTGTGAATATGGGGCTGCTAAACTGGCGCTGTGAGGGCTTAAAGAATGCATTTACATGGCTCAAAACTCTCTGTCTCCCCCTCCCCTTCTCTGCCTTAAATGTATTGTTAAATAAAATCTGTCCTACTGACTTTTCCATGTGATCTCATTTGCACCATACTTTGGGCAGAGGCATCTTCTAATAATCACATCCTGATAGGGCTTGTGTAAACTGTGGCAATCACAGTCTCTTCTGGACATCCCCTCTTCCTGGACATCACTCTGGGGCAGAGCTCCTGGTGCTCTGCCTCTGGGTGCACCTGGGTTTAGGCTGGACATCATCTCAGTTTGGGCTGGACATCACCTGGGTTTAGGTTGGACATCACCTGGGTTTAGGTTGGACATCACCTGGGTTTAGGTTGGATGTCACCTGAGTTTAGGTTGGACATCATCTGATATTAGGCTCGACGTCACATGGTTCCACTGATCAGAATAGGAAAGCTGGAGTCTGAACTGCAAGACCTGTCTTTATCCTAGGAAAGATTTGAAGAAAGCACACAGTGAGTTTTCAATTTAAGACAGCTCTGTTTTCTGGTGTTTTCTACCTCTGCACTTCATTTGTGTTCTCCTCTGTGTTTCCTTAGCATTAATCCTCCTTTCTCATATGAAGAAGTTTTAGATTCTCAGCTGGAACTGTGCAGGCCTCAGAAGGCTTCAAGGAAAAAAAAAAATTAAAAAAAAACCACAAACCAAAACTGGAACCAAGAGGGAGAGCTGGAAGGAGCTTGTTTCTCACTGAGAGAAGTTTGCTGTTCCCTGTAGGTCTCTTTTGATTTCTCCATTATCCGACAGAGTTACTGATTTCCTCATGGAAATGTTTCTGCTACCCTTTCAGAAACTATTTTCAATTCAGACTCAAAAAAGAGTCGGTTTTCTTCTTACTATAATTGTTAAGGGTATTGGTAAAGGAAATATTTTAAATTTATTTTGGGAAAAAAATCTGTTAAAATATTTCAGAAAAAAATAATTAAAAGTTATATTTTCATGTTAACAATACCTTTAGAAATATGAGAAATTACAATGCTATTTCTCAAGTAGAAGGTTAATTTCCCTGGCATTTCTTTGACTCTGCTAACATTTTAAATTTTTATTAATGAAGAAAAATCACAATGAATTTGGCAGGGGAAAAATCAAGCTGAAGAAATCCCATCAAGGTAAGCCTATTTTAGTGAACATGGAACAAAACCACCTAAAACTCCCTGATAACGGTGGTTTTCCTCCTTTTTCCTCTGTGCCATCTCTCAGATTTAGAAGCATGTTCTGTGCCTAGGAGCCAGGTTTCCAAGGCTGACACATTCCCAGTCCATGCAGGAGAAGGAGCAGGGGCCACAAAGCATTTTTGGGTGCTGCTGGGGACATCCCATGGGCCGGGTGGGAGGCTGGGGATGGCTGAGGGGCAGCAGGGGCAGGTGCTGAGCTGTCCCACTCAATGACAGCTCCTAGGAGGTCTCAAATTGGAGGGGAAACCAAGGTGGGGGGAATGCTTTCACCAAAAGCACCAAAAGGATTTGTTGGGACAAAGAGCTCTCTGCCTTTTTGTATCAGAAATCTATCTCTCACTTCCTTATGTGCCAGAATTCCTTTATTTTCTTTAAGATAAAATGCATCCAGCACCCCTCCAGCACTTGTGAGACAAAATTTTCATGTCCAGGATCTGCTCTGCCTTAAAAAATGCACAGGAGAGACACTGGGCCCTTGAACAGGAATGAGAGATGGTTTGGCAGGGAAAGGAGAGGAATATGGGTGTGCAGCAGGGCAGGGAAGGGCTGTGACCCTCTCAGCTGCTCTGCACAGAGCAGTTTCATGTGCTCAGTGGAGGGGAATCACTGCCTTGGTTGTATGAACCAGCAACCAGATTTGGTACCTCCAGAGTTGCTGCACTGGCTCTGCTCTATTCCATTTAATCTTCATCAGTGCTTGTGTTTTCCACTGTATCTCCCAACACATTAAAATAAAAATGCCTCAGTGCACAAGCAGTTGATTCTGAAGCCAGCTGAAAGCATTTTGAACTGGAGCATCCAGGTATGCTGGAATTATTGTATTTCCACACATACCACTCACACCTCCAAGAGTTCCCACCATCAAAACAGACCAGCAACCCAAAATACCCTCCTGGTGACCATTGCACAGGAAGAGGCAGAAGGAGAGTTCTGCTGTAATTACAAAAATTGGAACAAGGCATCAAGTTCTCACTAATACCTCCATGAATGTGCAGCCTGTGCTGCTACTGAATCGCATTTTGCTGATAACTCAAGGATTAGACACGTGTAAATACAGTAAATGGGGAGTGCTGCCAAGCTGCTACAGTGAATTATCTGACTGGAGTTGCCTGTACTTTCTTACTGAGCAGTCAGAGCTGCTCATGTTTGCAGCCCTGATTTATTTCTTGGTTTAATTCTGCACCCTGAATAAGGTCACCCAGTGGGAGTTTGTGTAATGGCATAGCTATCAATTAGCCTTTATTTAATTGTAACAGAGAGTGGGATATCTGGAGTTATTTGCAAATAACAGACCTGCAGAGCACTCACACGGTAGGAGTTAAAGGATGCAGCCACTCCCTTGCTCCTGCACAGGAATTTGGGGTTGTTCCAACTATCGATCCATAGAGGAAACGGTGATGACTTCGCAGGCACTGGTGTGGACAGCATCCTCCTGTCAGTGATGGTGGGGGGCACAAGAAGCACTTGGAGCAAGTCCAAAGGAGGCCATAGAGGTGCTGAGGGGACTGGAGCACCTCCCCTATAGAGCCAGGTTGGGAGAGCTGGGGCTGCTCAGCCTGGAGAGGAGAAGGTTGTGTGGAGAACCCAGAGCTCCTTCTGAAGGGTCTGAAGGTATACAGGGAAATCAGAGAGACAATTCCTCAGGAACAGGACAAGGAGTAATTTGTCCTATTCCTATAGGACATTAATTCATTAATACTGAAAAACATTAATGTTGAGATTTTGGGCAGGAATTGTTCCCTGGCAGGGTGGGCAGGCCCTGGCACAGGGTGCCCAGAGCAGCTGGGGCTGCCCCTGGATCCCTGGCAGTGCCCAAGGCCAGGCTGGACATTGGGGCTGGAGCTCCTGGGACAGTGGGAGGTGTCCCTGCCATGGCAGGGGTGGCACTGGATGGGCTTCAAGGTGCCTCCCAACCCAAACCATTCTGGGATTCCAAAACACAGCTGGGCTGGCTGTGTGTCAGCCAAGGGTCATCACACTGTTACCCTCCAGGAATAACAAACTGGGGGGCACTTGTCTTCTTTTAAGGATGAACTTTGGTAGCAAAACTAATCTTCATTAGAGAAATCCTCCTGTCTTGCTTATCTGATATGCAGGTACCCAGGAAAGCTCAGAAATAAGGCAGAATTGACTGATTGGAATTTTCTGTGCCAAGCTGTGTGGCCCATGATTCACTCCTAAAAACAGCCTGAGCAGCCTGGACGTTTCACATTATGGGCTGCAGGAGGTTCTCTTACAAGGAATCTGACAAAAAAAATGAAGAAAAATTGATGTGAACTGGTGCTTGGGATTCTTCATACACTTGGCACTGAATGGAAGAAATAAGGCTTCAAAATTCTATTTTCAGTCTGCAACCCCTGCAACCCTGGTACCCATGTGGGTATTTTGTCACACAGAAAAACTTGCATTCAGTGCTAACTCCCACATTAGAAGGCTGAACTCAGAACATTGTATAGAAAAAAATACATTCTCAACTGAAAGCAAAATTAATGTTAGCTTGGAACACATATTTTGATGTATTTTCAGAGTTAAGCTATAAATATATTTACATAATATAGTTTAAATATTTGGAAGTACCAGAGAGTTTTTCAAAGCATGTACTGAAATACGTCACAGCCAGTCAAGTGACAGCACCTTTCCACTGGCTCCCTGCCTATCACCTGGGGCAAAATGTTTTATTTAAGCAGGACCAGGCCAGGGGATATTGATGATGGGAAACTGAGAAAGTATGGAGCCATCAGGAGCCAGAACAATGAGAACAAACGCATTCCAAGGCTGGAGACCACAGAGACTGTGATTCTGTGTGACACATTAACCATGTCTGCAGAGCCCTGAAAGTGCTCAATGAAAAATAATCCCCAGAATTGTGAATTCCTTCCCTGGAGAGTGGCAAGGGAGGTGAAATGATTTGCACAGACCAAAAGGATCCCATGATGAAGTTGTCTTATTATGCCAAGAGACTTCTGGCTTTTGTCTTTATTCTGATGATTGTGGCAATGCATATTCAGCTGATGGGAAAGAAATGTGGTGCTTGTTTTAAAGTAGATTTTAGAAGGGTTTTATGTACAAATAAGGTAAATGTGCCTGTACAGAAAGGCACATGAATTTCCAGGGAATTACTTTTGGTTGAAGGAACAAATATTGCAAATTTAAAAACAGCTCAGGAAGGAGTTAAAAGGAATGTCAGTAAGTTCAGCATTAGGGCCATTTTTGTTTACTTTATAAATTACTGACCTAAATTTGCCAATGACATAGAAAAGAGAAAGGACGATAAAGTAAATACAGAGGAACAGAGCAAATAAATTCAAAATGATCAGGATGGATTCAGCTCAGAGGCTGGATAAGTAGCTTATTCAGCTCAGTTGTACAGAAGTGTGAAGTAATAAGATTAAGGACTAAAAATAATCAAAGAGGATAGAGCCAAAAAGAAAATACAAGAAGTAGCAAAATCCCAGAAGAGTAGACTGAGTACTTTCCCCTCTTTGTGGGGGAAAAGATACAAGTTGCTGTGGGCAGGGCAGAGGGGACTTTGCCCCAAACTGCATTTGACTGACAAATTTTATGAATCATTCCTTAACCAGACTTGTGGTAATTTTCCATTTTGCCTTAGGGAATTTAGAAAGAAAAAAACAAAGGCTTATTAAATCTGAGACTTGAGGAGATGATGCTTACCCATTTAACGTTTTTAATACAAACTTTATTTTGGCCTCATATTATTAGAAAACTGAACACATACAAGTAGATTTTATTAAAGAATAACACAAACCTTAGATAACTTTTCTCACAAATGGTCTTCTACCAAATAATTAAAGATACCATTAGCAGCCACCTTCTGTACAAAATCGGGCTACTACTTTTTCTTTAGGAAGTACTTTTATTGTGTTAGAGGAATTATACTGGGTATTCTCTGCCTGAAGTAGCAAAACAACTCTATAATTGCATTCGTTCAGAGTAATGATAACAAGATTTAAAACCCAGTTGCAACACAGGAAAACTTAGTGTGTAAAGGCTATTCTGTGTCTTCAGCTGTCAACTAAATGTATATTGACTTTTGCAGAGCAAATTCAAATAAAAGTATTGAGATTAAAAGTGATAAAGCAGCAACAGTGAGATCAGAATCCCTCCAAAAATTAGATTAAATTCTCCTCAGAACCATAAAAACCTCATTATCTTGTCATGACTAGATCAATCATTGCAAGACAATTATCTAAAGAAGTTAAAGTTGCTTTGATCCAGGAATTTAAGACTTTTTTTGCCTCTGCCTTGGTCATAAATAGGCAGTGCATGGTCCAGGCATTGCTGAGCAGGAGCTGAGACAGACACATCGACACTTTCCAGGTGATAAATAAGCCATAAAGTCAATCTGTAAACATCAATAAAGGCCCCCTTTGAGCAACAAAAGTTTCCATTAGATTGAACTGTGAAATAGAACAGCGCTAACTCTTGTCATTATATGGTTTGTCGGCTGTGCTATGAACTTACTTAACATTGCTTTTGTCACCTCTTTAACTCCAAAGTCGTTCCTGCAGCACAAATACCGGGTTGCATTTCCCCTGTGGCTGCTGTAGAGAGCTCCATGCCTTATCCTGGAAGTTTGGGGTCATTCCATATCTCCAGAGATGACTGATGCTGTCGCTGAGAGATGTACAGCTGAGAATGGTCCCAAAATACTCATAACTAGAGCCAAAAAGAAGGGATCCTGACCTTTTCAGCCTCACTAATGTCAGCAGCAGCAGGACCTTAAGCAGGTTAGGAATATGACCAGTATTCCAAGTGAAAAAATGCACTGTTGACTGAGTAGTTTTTTCAACCTTCTCTCAACCTTGTCATTCCCATTTTTAATTTGGGATTTCATGCGCGTTTATTGCTTCTACTGGAATATTTGAAGAGTATTTTGTCCATGCTTCATTACTGTGCAACAGCTTTGTGGGGATTCTTATTCCTTTCAAGTATCATTGACCTGGCCTTGGATTGAGAACTTGCTCCCTGCCTACAGATTTAATTCTAGGGCAAATCAGTGTAGTTCTGTGTCAAAGAATGTGGCAAACATGGGCTTTTATTTCAGATCACAAAAGGCACAAAAGGTGAAATCTGAAACAGCGAGTGCTTTAAGTTCTTTCCAAATTTAAAAGGAAACAAAAATGTATTTTGCATCCTCTGAAAGGTGCATTAAATCCAGATTTATCTTTTAAAAATATTTTGGTTTTCAATTTTAAAACCAATTTCCTGCTGAATGTACTTCCAGTAGGAAGCAGCTCTTAAAGATGATGGCATGGGTTGGAAGCAGTACAACAAGGGATTATAACCATTTCTTTCAGTGCAGAATCTGATTGTGACTATGTAGGCTGGGATAGCTGGGATGATTCAGCCTGGAGAGGAGAAGCTTTGGGGTGAGCTCAGGGTGGCCTTGCAGGGCCTGAAGGAGCTGCAGGAAAGATGGAGAGAGACAATTGCCAAGGGATGGAGGGACAGGACACAGGGAATGGCTCCCAGTGCCAGAGGGCAGGGTCAGATGGGATATTGGGCAGGAATTGTTCCCTGGCAGGGTGGGCAGGCCCTGGCACAGGGTGCCCAGAGCAGCTGGGGCTGCCCCTGGATCCCTGGCAGTGCCCAAGGCCAGGCTGGACATTGGGGCTGGAGCACCTGGGACAGTGGGAGGTGTCCCTGCCATGGCAGGGGTGGCACTGGGTGGGTTTTATGGTCCCTTCCAACCCAAACCATTCCATGATTCTTGGACATAAATGGCTTCACAAACCCATGAACGACAGCTGGGATCAGACAGCCTTACACAAATAGTAAGTTTAACATTCCATACTGGTTTAATTCCCACTCAGTTTTTCAAGTTTTATTATCCCAGACAACTTGTAATAATTATGATAAACAGACATTGTCATCAAAAATCAGCAGAAACTTGGTAAGATAAAGTACAATGCAATACATCTTCCTTGCTCACAGAACCTGGATAATAAATTACTTTGAGGCTTCAGAATGAGGCATTGTATAATTGAGCAAAACAGATCAATTTTTAAGGATGCTTATTAAATGCAAACGAAACTTTTTTGAGAATGGCAAAACCTGATTAAAATCCCTTTTTAAGTGCAAATCACAAACAACAATATCTAATACTCCCAGGCGATAACCATCCTATTAATAATGCAATTTATTGTTCAGATATAATTTTAAGTTCTTGTTGGGGGTTAGGTGTCATCCTGAAAACTCAGCTTCTGATCTTGCTGACATAAGTTTTCTGAAGACTTTCCCAGGACAGTAACTGTAAACATAGATATGTGTACATTCTTTCTGATACACGTCTTTTGATGGACATCTCTCACGGCCAGTGTGGTTGGGAAGGTGTTATCCTGATTATCCAATCTCTGGCCATGGTCAGAAACCTCTAAATTCTGAGAGAAAAAATAAAGCTCTCTCTTCCTTTCACTACACCTCGAGCTGTGTCGGTCTGACCTATTTCATCTCCAGCAGCAACAGTTAGGTGTCCTTCCTTTTGTTCCACTTCACCCATGGAATTTTTTTCTCATTAATTGCGGGGATACCTGATTGCTGGTACTTGTTGGGTGCTTGAGAAACCCAAAGAGTTCAGCTGGGCCCAGGGGGGAAGAGGGGCATGAAAAAGGGAGGGCGGGAGCAGCTGGGGACAGTTTGGCTGCTTTCTTCAGCTTCAGAGCAGGACACTCGCTGGGAGCTCTTGTGGTTTGGAGAAGAGAATTCACCATCACCCAGAGGAAGCTGCTGCTTCTTGTTCTCCTTCTTCCCTCTTCGTTAGTAACCGCGCACCCCCTGTCCTGCCGGGACGTGTGGCAGTGCCAGCCACCACAGCAGAGCTGCTGATCCACCTCAGCCACCGGCCCGGGATCTCAGCTCATCCCTGCTGTTCCAGCCGAGTGTTCCTCAGAGCCCTGCAGGAGCACCGGCACTGCCCGCCCGAGGGGGTTTGTGAAGCAAAGCCTCTCCTCCATCCCTTCTCATCTCAGCCGAGAAAGCTGTCACGGGGTCCCTGGTTCTGTTTTGTTGTTAATGCTGTAGTTATTGTTGTTTGTGTGCCTCGTTATACACACTAGTAAAGAAATGTTATTCCTATCCCCAGATCTCTGCCTGAGAGCCCCTTGATTTCAGAATTATAATAATTTAGAGGGAGAGGTCTACATTTTCCTTCCAAGGGAGGCTCCTGCCCTCCCTAGCAGACACCTGTCTTCTAAACTGAGCCAGGTGTTAACGGTGTGTCAGCTGTAATCTACTTTAAAAATTAGAAACGATAAAAGGATAGAAAATTCGAGTTCCAGAGCATTCTAACGTGGCTCAAACACACACCACGGCTCAGTGACTTGCATTTGGTTACTGCAATACTTCGCACCAGATTAAATGATCAGCCTTTGGCTGTTTGTCACACATACCTTTCCCCATCTTTAATGGTGTGCTGCATAAATGATACTCTTTCTGGTATTGTGTGGATATTAAAATCAGATCCAGATGTGACTGAATCAGAATTTAGCCATCTTGGTCCTGAATACTTTTTAAATTTGTTCAATCTTTACGTGCTGGCAATACTCGGTTATTTAATTTAATTTTTTTAAAATTATCTGCATAGGTGCAGTTGTGCTTTTACATAGCAACAGCATTTCAGATTTGAAATGTCTAGCCAGGCTATCTCATGCTATAAGCAAAACTGAATTAAAATCCCTGGTTGTTCCAACTTAATTTTCACTAAGGGGCTGATTCAAATGGGAATTTTTGGGAAGGTATAACTGCTGTTCCCTGACAGCAGGGACAGCTGCCACTTTCTTTAAGGGTGTGAGTGGGGCTGTGGGACTCCCTCTGCTCTCACACCTTCACACCTTTCTTAGCACTGTCAGGGGATTAGTGCTCACCTCTAATGGTGCATTTAGGCTGCTTTTCAGAAGCTTGTTTGCTTGTGTTGGAGCACATGGGAGCTTCAGTCCCCTCGAGAAGGGGCTGAATCCATCCTGGGTATTCCAAGGCTCCACAGGTATCTCCATCCATAGCAAAGGACATCAATGCCTTGTGTTCATATCTGGCATATTGTTGTGCACAGGGTTGCCTGTTTTCTAAAGACCATGACAGAATTTGGGAAGGCAGCATTTCACTCAAAGCACATCTAAAAGTTGTGCACTGTTCTTTTTGAATTTTAGCATCTTCCCAAAGAGAAAGAGTGAAAGGACCTTATTTTCAGTTGCAGTTTTCCAGTCAGCATCTGTGAGCTGTTTTCTTTCATCACTGTATCAAACTCTAACAACAATAAAGTCTCTGCTTGGAGCAGAAGCAGGACTTTACACCAAAACCCCTTTATGCTGTAAAAGCAGACTGAAGAATAAGACATCTGATTTTTGAAACAGCCTTTAACTTTGGTGAGACATGAGCATTGTAAATGGGATATTTATGACGTTAATAACATCCATTACTGCAACGTTAATAGCCATTTTTAGAAGCAATAAACTACTTATTAGTAGCTGTAAGACTGTGCAGTTGAATTATGGGAAAATGAGCTCTGATTTAGGCATGTTAATTGCCCCTCAGGCATTAATGTTAGATTTTTGCCCATGTAAACCAGGTTTGGGAGCTGAGGTGTTTTCACTCTACATTCACTCCGTCTCTTCTGAAAGTCTTTCGTCATTTATACTTCTGAAAGTTTCTGTCATTTATTACAGCGCTGGCAGCACAAAACAGGGCTCTGTCTGTGTTTTAAATTAGTCCCTGGTGCTGGAGCCTGTTTCACTGGGAATCAGGTCTGGGAATAGGACTGAGGGGACCCTGCTGGTCTGTGCCAGTCTTGCAGCAGCCAGTCCCCTCTGCCCAGAGCTGGTCATGCTGCTCAGGGCTGACCCCTCTGCCCAGGGCTGTCCCCTCTGCCCAGAGCTGGTCATGCTGCTCAGGGCTGTCCCCTCTGCTCAGGGCTGACCCCTCTGCTGTGGGGTGGCTGTGGGCTGGCTCACCCTGCACCAGGCCCTGAGCAGAAAGAGGAACTCAGCTGCTGTGTGTTGCAGGGACAGCAGAGTGACAAGGCCAGCAGGGAAGTGGACCAACAAAGTCTGTTTTGAAGTACTGGTCACCTCTTCCAGGTGACTTGACACCATGGGATAGGAGGGTAGTATTTTAGCAATTATCAGTGACTATTTAGCTGTATGGTTAAATGATCATACATTGAAGCACTTGGGCAAGAAAAAGCTTCTCCTGTTTTCTGGAAGCCCAGCCCTTGAGTTCCATCCCCCTTTTCCTCTCTGTGTTCTCCCATTGCCACATGCCCTGTCTCACTCTGTGAAGCATTGACAATAATGAACATCCTCTTATTAGCTAACCCAAGGGAAGTTAATGTGAATCCAAACTGGGCATGGAACGCTGCAAAGAAACAACAGGCTCGATTTTGAAACGCTGGTCATTAAGCCCTTTGCTTCAGATTCTGCTTCCACAGCCCATGTACTTCCTACATTAAAAATTATCACTGCTAAGAAACATCAACCAGTTTAGTTACTAATAGGTAAAAAAATTCTATCCGCATCATGGTATTGCTTCATCCCCACTAGTCTTGTTGAGCTAGGGATGCATGTCCCTGAAAATGCTTGGAATGGTCAGCTGTCTCCTGTCCTGGAGGAACATCAATCAGAGACTGTTATCCCCATCCCACAGCAGCATTCCTTGGAAGCCTGCCACTTGAGAATATCCATTTGCCTGGGCTGCTCTAAGCATGAAATCTGTGTCTGCATGTTCATGTGACAAATCCAGTATTTTGTGTGGCTTTCAATGCTTTTGCTGGTGTGTGTTCATCCTGATGGAGAGACAGCAGCAGGCACTTGAGGGTTAGTTAGGGCTGCAGAGCAGGGAAAGGTTCTGCTTCCCCCAGAGGTGCTGGCACTGCCCAGGCTCCCCAGGGAATGGTCCCGGCCCCGAGGCTGCCAGAGCTCCAGGAGCGTTTGGCCAGCGCTGCCAGGGATGCCCAGGGGGATTGCTGGGGGGTCTGGGCATGGACAGGAGCTGTGCCCATGATCCCTGTGGGACCCTTCTGGCTCAGCATCCTCTCTGATTCTCTGATTCTTTGATTTGAAAATGCTACAAAAAGTCATTTTGCTGTGTTTGCTGAATCAGTGAATCATTTTGTTTTACAGTAGCACCAAAAATGTGTCTGGTGGCAACATCCAATAAATCCTGATATTTTCAGTCTAGATATGAAAGGAACAGAATAAAATGTCACCTATATTTCAGTGTTTTTATAATACTTGTATTGGAGAGAAACTTAGAAGAACAGAATAAACTTTAATGGAGCTGACTCCATGTACCAAGAAATTATGCAAAGGAAAAATAAATGAGAGAAGCTGAAGCTGAAGGCAGGTCTGATTTTGAAATTGGAATAGGCAGAAAACTCATGTAGCAAAGTGCAAATTTATGAAGATTTCTGGGGAAAGAATGGTAATTTGGCTTGGATAAGGCAGAAAGAAGATGTCCAGCATCTCAGGTGACCCAGGTCAGACAATGAGCAGTTCAGTAACTATGGTTTTGCTATGAGACAAAGATAAATATGAATTTGCTGGAAAAACTAGAAAAAAGAAAGTTCTAGCATTCAATGTATGAGATCTCTGATGATGGATTTTTGGTGAAAATTTAATTAAAAAATAAATTTAATTTCATGCAGATCAGAGGATTTCTTTCTAATTTAGGAAGTCACAGCATTGCTTACAGGAGTGGATAGTCCACTGCTCTGAACCTGTAAGCTGCAATTAACAGAGCAAGTAATTAAAGTATTTAGATTAGTGTGAGGCATGGATTACAATAGGAAACTTTAGGACCAAATTTGACAGTCAGTTAAAGGTTTATCTGATTTTTTATGAGCTTGAGGCTGACTTCAGTTTCTAGTGTGGTTTCCCTCATGTGAGGATTAAGGTGGAAATCAAACTAAGCCTTTCTCACTTGAAGTATTCATTTACAATGGAAGTTTGCACCCAGACATGGAAACATAAAGAATAGCAAAGCCAGAAAACTCTTGATTATATATTTGCAGGTAATTTCTAGTGTACATGTGATTTCTGTAATCCTTTAGGCTGAATCTGGCTAACCTGACAGTCTCAACTTGTGTGAAACTCAACACTTGCTAAGACAGGCTTGGTCTTTGCATTCTGGGATGTTCCATTTGTGATTTTAACCCGTTCTCTCTAAAATGTTCTTTGTCCCACTCACATTATGCAAAACACCAATTTCAAAATATAAGCCAAGAAAAATTATTCTTTCTATTGTATTTCTATAATAGATAACATTTCTATTTGATTTTTACAATTTTAATGATGAATGCTCAGTTCAGGATCTTGAGCTTAAAATACTTTAGGAAAAATAAATATATTTGTGCCTTTTTTGATGAATCACAGTTTGAGGGAAATGTCACATCAAAAGCTACAGTTAGATAATATGCCACATTAGGCTTCTTCTAAAAAGAAATATGAATATTCAAAATTAATGTGGAAAATCCATATAAGGAAAGAATGACTTGTCAGACTTATTATAGATTTTTAGGCCATCCTTTGAATTAGAAATTTAATGTAATATCTTGCATATGTATATATATATAAATATATGGCTTGTATTTCATTCTATTTGTAATTTCCATTAAAATGTGTCATTAATTCAGCTTAAAAAAATCTTTATGGGTCATATATATAATATATGTGGGATGGGTGAAATATATACTGAGTATTCCTGGGTCTGAAAATTATAAGTTTAGCTGCAATGTTGGTTTGGGAATGATGTACTTTAGCTATTTCCTGGGATGATACATGTGCTCTAAAGAGGATATTTTCCTTGTGCACACTATATTAAATAACAAGTTATGCAACATAAATGCTTAATTTTATTAATTTGAAGCAGTGTGGGTTTACTACATGCATTTTATTAGGAAAGCACAGCTATGATTAGCAGGGTTATGTGCTCTGTTTTCACAGGATAATAGTTCATGAGTAGTAAATCAAATATAACCATATATATAGGAGCTGTCTTTTATAGATTTGCCCTCCAACATGCGTTGGGTGAGTGTGACAATAAAATGTATCAGTTCTGCCCCACTGCTGGCCTGGGCCCTGCCTTTATGAGATATTTTTCTGGCTGGGCAACAAATGGGATGGAGATAACTCTGGAAAAAAAAAAGATGCAGGAGGTTGCTCAACCACACACTCCTATTTTTTCTCAGTAAATATGTCATGATACTTCTTTAAAGCAATGAAACAAGACTAAAACTCAGACTAGGACATAGGGGAGAACTGCACATCCTCAGTATCCTTCCTGGATTTCACATCACACTTTACAAGAGCTGAGGGTTTCTTGTCAAAGTATTGACAACTGGCAGACTTGTTGTGGGTGATTAATTTCCAACATCTAATTTGTTTATAAAAGAAAAAGGTGCTGCCTCGTTAAATCATATGGAACATATGAGAGCAAACCTGAAGGGAGGAAAAAGGCCGGTGGCATGGAAATGTGATATCCACAGAAAGTGCCTAATTACAAGCAGGCTGGCCAGAGAAAGAGCCAAGCTAAACAACCCCTGGCATTTCTGGGTAGCCTGAGGGCTCTGCTGGCAGCAGCTGTCCTCCAAGCAGGGCAGGGTTAAGGCAGCTCTTGCCACCCTCTGCTCCTTGTTATAGCTGAGATTTTGTGGCTTGTCCCCACTTCTTTTTGGACTGGAATTTATCTATACATTGCCCTTTCCATTTCCTACAGGAAGTTAAGTAGATAAAAACCCTCTTGAAATCCTGATGTTTCCAGGAGGTGCCTTGCTTTGCTATTTGGAGGGTGATATGAGACCTGTCAGAAATCTGCCCTTGACAGACAAGAAATGCTGGCAAGAAGCACCTAAATAAATAATGCAGATAAGAACTAGATCATGACATGAGTGAAGGAGCAAAATACTCATTAGAAGCTTCACTTCAGGTTGTTCTGTTGATGATCCCAGGCAGAACAGAGCAGAGATGAGAATGGACACTAGACTTTGAAGTCATAGAATCTTAAAGTTTGGAAAAGACCTGTAAGATAGCAAGTCCAGCCATTCACACCTCATTTGGGCTGCAAAACCTCCTGAGAGGCAGCTTCTGACTTGGCCTTGGCTGGTTTGGGGTCAGACCTCGAGCAGATTATGATTTTAGGTTAGACACTGATTTCATACTTATCACCTTACTTCCACCTCGACAGGATGAGAGAAAACGGGATCAAGTTCTGCCAGGGTGGTTTTGATTATTTATTAGGAAACATTTCTTCACCCGAAAGGTTGTCAGGCATTGGAACAGGCTGCCCAGGGCAGTGTGAAATCACCACCCCTGGAAGAGATTAGACTGAACTTCTGAGCTTCCCTGTTTTTCTTGTAACTTATGGAATGCCTCAATATGAAATATTTATATTGGCCACCCATAAAATCCTGCCATTTTCTCTCCATAAAACACCACTGTAGTGTAGAGAATACTGAAAATATTATCTTTTATTGATCTGCCTGGACCTGTGGAATTTGAGGAGTGTTCTCTCTTACAGTGGTGATTCTGTACCATGTACCCATGCAAGTATCAGTGGCATTGGTGTCACATCCATGTATTGCTTTGAATGAGAATCATTATCCTTTTTTCCTTGGATTTTTTTAAGTAATGGAAAACTACACAGAAACACTGCTCACACAACCCTTGATGCCACTCCTGCTCTCTGCAGTATCCTCCACTGAAAATTGTAAAAATACAATTCCTGAGCGTTCCCTTAGCACATAGAGAGAAAACTAATAGTCTTTATATCCATCAATGTCCCAAATTCTGAATTCCATGTCATGAAGTTTTCTGTACAATAATTTTGCAGATTATATGATAATAATTAAAAATTAAAAATAAATCTGCAAAGGCGCTATTCAAAAGTGAGTGGGACAGAAATCAGCTCCTCCTCTCCCATTTGCTGAAACTGAGTTTTATGCTCTCCCATTAACAGTATTTTAGAAGCTCACTTTTACTCGTCATGCTCCACACCATGAGCAAACCTTTGTTTAGGCCTCTCCAATGAGTAATTACCCAAATCTCATTTCATTTGTATGAATTGTGCACGGTGTTGATGTGTCTCTTTACTCATTTTTAAAGTCAGTGTTGATAATCTTGAACACTTATTAGTATTGATAAAATAAGATGTTCCCTTGCAGAGCCCGTCATTGCTGTTAATTACTTTTTCACTTTAGTGAGTGGCAAAAGTACTCTGTGTGAAGGGGACTGATAAGAACATTGGCACAAAGTTTATTAATTACCATTTTAATTGGAAATTATTCACTTTTGCAGGTTATTTTTCTCTTGTACCCTGGAAATGCAGTGACTGTTTGAAACAGGACTTCTTCTTGATGGCTGTGGCCTGTTCTTGTCCATGAGCCATCCCCAAAATTTTGGAATCTCTATATATACGAGGGGGTTCTAATTAGTTGCATGATTTGCATGAAAAGTCATTAAAACTCAGCTCTATACAGAATTATTGCTAGCCACCTTATTTTTTAAAGAAGCATTTGGTAGTGAATCCTGGAATCCCTATTCTATATGAGATTTGCCTTCTATTGGATACACAGATGCTCCAAGTATTTTAGGAGAAAATGCAACGCCACTGATTTATCCTTCAAAAGATCCTGATCTCTCATGCTTTTATCTTATCTAAATACTAGTGAGCAAACCAAATCAGATTAAAGGGGGAATGTTTGTCTCTTATCCCTTACACTTGCTGAAATCTGGGCTTATCTGCTGAGTGTCAGCTATATTTGTGCTTCAAATTCCAAACATCTGTTTTTGAGCAGTGTTTTCGTTTTTTATTAACCTCCATCACATCCCAGCATCTGGGCAGGGATTCTGGGTCAGAATTCTAAAAACCTTCAACACACATGTTGAGGAACGGCAGAGTTGTGTGGTCACCTCTGAGTGGGAAGGGGAAATCCAGGTACAGCAAGAACAGCTCATGCAAAATTAATTTCTGTTCCCTTTTCTTTTCCTGCAGGCTCTTTCATTTCTAGTGGAAGCTTTGCCTCCTGACATCTTCATGAGGAATTGTGGCTGCATCATCATAGTACCATGGACTTTCCAGCTATTTTTATGGAGAAATAGTAATTCAGGTGAACATGAAATTATGAACAGCCTCTTAAACTGCAGCATCCCTCGGGGTAAATACTATCTGTAAAAAACATTTTCATTTCTGAGATTATGTAATATTTATTTCTGATTGAGAAGATGCCCAAATCATAAACCAAAATAGACAGTGTTTTTTGCCTGAATTAGCTGGGTTCGAAATACAACCAGCACTGAAGCTGAAGTAAAGTTTGTAAGTTTATCCTCAATGGCAGTAACAGATGAGATAAATGTTCTCTTTGTTTAACTACATATTGCTTTGCTCAAAAACTGTAGCTTATCTTGCCACAGATTAATTATGATCAATTATTAAATTATCAATATAATACTTATAATTATTATAATATTTGCTTTTAGGAAGGAAATTTTCTTTTTTTTTTTTTTTTCAAGTTAGAATAATGAACATATTTATGAGCTCTTCTTTCTTACTATTCTAAAGAATTATATTAAAACCCTTGATGTCACTTCATGATATGGTTTAGTGGGCATGGTGGCAATCAGTCAAAGGTTGGACTTGATGGATTTGGAGATCTTTTCCAAACTTAACGACTCTATGATATTATGCAAAGGTAGCTGCTTTATAGCTTGTGGTGTTCAGGGTGCACTTTGCATGTGTTCTACTGTTTGCAATGTCAATAATTTTAAGATCAGTGTATCACAGCTGTTAAAATAGTGTTTCTAAACAGTATGATGCCAGCCTGTTAGTGTGGGTTTCCAGTCCAGGGGAAACAAGTATCTTCCAAACTTCAGGTGGTCACTGACTTTTGTGGTCAGATCTGTATCTAGGTAAATAATGTGAATTCTCAGAGTGCCCAGAGCAGCTGTGGCTGCCCCTGGATCCCTGGCAGTGCCCAAGGCCAGGCTGGACATTGGGGCTTGGAGCAGCCTGGGACAGTGGGAGGTGTCCCTGCCATGGCAGGGGGTGGTGCTGCATAAGCTTTAATGTCCCTTCCAACACAAATAATTCTGGGATTCTAAAATCCAAATATAGTTGGGAAAAACAAAACCAAACCTCAATATCTTTTCAACTCTTTGTTGTTTTGTAGTTTTTCTTCATTGAATAGTGTGTGCCAGACCAGAAAATCTCCAACTGCTCTCCTTTGGTGACTCATGGCTATTTAACTTATTGAATGCTATTGGCCAGTTCTCTCGTTTTGAGGTATTAAGTCCAAGTCTGTGTGAAGCAGCTCATAAGTAAGGCGTTTGTGACCTTTTGCATCCAGTGAACAAAAAGACGAGAAGGTATTTCATACCACACACCTGTGTGATGCTGACGTGCAAAACCATCCATTGTGTTGATGCATTATCAAAATAGCAACTAAAGAATTTTATTATAATAACTTTATATGAAAACCATGCAGTTCAACTATAGACTGAAGAGATTTGCACAGCTTTATTTGCTCAGTATGGTTTAACAATGAATCTGAAAATGTAATCAAATGCCATTAGCAGGATTACTGTTCTTTCCTGTCCATCATTAGTAGCCGGACTTGGAAACATTTGTGGTGGGATCAGAGAGATTTCCAGATGCCTAAG
Source organism: Poecile atricapillus (assembly GCF_030490865.1). Lineage (NCBI taxonomy): Eukaryota > Metazoa > Chordata > Aves > Passeriformes > Paridae > Poecile > Poecile atricapillus. Next base: position 884,982 of record NC_081258.1, read on the forward strand.
CATTGCCTGTTAACCAGTAAAGGACATCCCTAAATTGTTAATTGCTTTAAATGATGCCCTGTGTCACTGCAAGTGCTTGAACAATGCTGTCATTAAGGGCTATCACCAGGATCGCTGCAGCTCCAGGCAGCTTTTTACTAGGCTTTCCAAAATCGTCTGAGTAGTGTTTTATTTCTAAGTAATATCTTGTCAGAGAATATATCTGAAAGAAAGCAATATTTGGTGCAGTAGAATCACAGAGTGTCCTGAGTGGGAAAGGACCCACAAGGATCGTTGATCCAACTCCTGTCTCTGCGCAGACAGCCCAAAAACCCAGCCCGTGCATAGCTGGGAGCAGTGTCCAAAGGCTTCTGGAGCTCTGCAGCCGCGGGGCTGTGCCCATTCCCTGGAGAGCCTGTTTTGCTGACTCAGATCCACCTGGCCATCCACCAGAACCCCCAGGTCCCTTCCCATGGCCACTCCCCAGCCTCCCATCCCCAGTCTGTTCATACATCCAGGTGCCCCATCCCAGGTGCAGAATCCGGCACTTTCTGTTGTCGAACATCACACCACTGGTGAGTCACAGCCCTCTCATTTGTCAAGGTCTTTCTGTTTGACATGATTTCATGAAGAGAGCAATTGTGACACTGAATTTTAACAAACCCTTTGCCCCTAAGCATCTCCTCTGCAGCGAGAGCTCTGGGAATCGCTTGCTGTATTAGCAGATATTGTGTTTCCATTGCTCGTACAGCACCAGCCCAAACAAGCTGTCTCTGATTCCTATAGGGAACCCAAACTTTCTTATTGCTTCATTTGGGGGATGGATGTGCCAGCACTGCCTCTGCTGCTGTCAGTGATTTGGAGAGGATTTATTGTGGTCACTGGTGCCAGTGGGCTTGAAAACCATTCCTTGTGAAGCAGCAGAGAATAAATACGGTGTACAAAATCCCTGTGAGTGCTTATGCAGCAGTACAAACACCTGGTGCCACATCTCCCAGCTGTGGTCAAGCTGGACTGAAGTGCTACTCATACCATACATCAGTGAGTTTATCAGGGCAGGGTCACCGTGAAGGAGAAGTGAATAAAACACCTGCTTTGTTACTTTATATATTGCATAATTTTGTCTACTTGCTTTTCATTCTTTTTCTCCCATTCTATCACAAATGGGTTAGATTTGAGCAGTGTCATTGCAACCAGCATTCAGGAAGGTTTTTAGTGCATAAACAGCAGAATAAAGTTATCCTGTACAGGATCTAGCAGTTGTAACATGCACCACCACTTGAAGTTTATATGTGCAAGTCTTTGCTTGAATTAAGTCACACAAAATATACAACATTATAATCCTGGATTCTTTGGCTCAGAATCATCTCGATAAAATTCAGACAATGCATTTATTTGGAGTGGGGAGAGAGTAGAGTTGTGAGGTTTTTTTTTTTCTTTTCATGCCTGTTTACACAAATATCTGAAGAGAAGTCAGATATTTGAGTTGTTATATATGGTTGGATGTTTTTAGAATGTTTTTGCTTGTTTAGGTCCTCAGTGTCATTTAAAAGTAGTCAAATAGTTTCTACAGTGTTTAACCAGGAGTGCTTCTGGCAAATCCATCACACACAATGCTTCAACCTTCAGGTACAGGAAAAATTGGTGTTTAAAGGGTCATTTCTTACTTCTCCCTGCTGTTATCAAAGCAATCCCTTCCTTTAAAGCTGAGACACATCAGATGATGTATCCACCCCATTATTTCATCCCCCAGTGGAATGTGCCAGCTCTGCTTCAGTGAAGGGAGCCCCATATTGCACTTCCAGTGCAGAAATTGCATGGAGGGTGATGTGTCTGCTCCCTTTAGGGAGTGCAGAGGGCAGCTCCCAAAGAGCCACAGCACATTTTCCAGGCTGGAGCAGGTGCCACAGTCAAGTCATTACATAACTGTGGCTGCAGAGGAAGTGCTTCCTGACATTTCTATGCCATATGAGACCTGAAGTCCACGGGACAAGTTGCACAGTGTGTTAATTCTTGTTATATCAGGTTAGAAGAGGATCAACCTGAAAGCTCTTTTTGCTGTCATCATACATAGGAATAACTGCAAAAATAACTTGTTCCTGGAACTGGGGAAACATCCTGGGGGAACTGAAGCCTACAGTGCCTGTCCAAACCAGCAAGGGCAGAGCATCTCAGCGTGGCAGTGTCCAGTGAGCATGTGCAGCTTGGAAGAGTTGGAGAAGTGGCATTTTTAATTAGAGAGGCCCAAGCCAGACTTACAATGACAGCATGGGTATAGCTGAAGAATCCCTGGTTCCCTGGAGAGCATTGCTGCAGCCCTCTTACAGCACTGGCATCAGAGCAGATTCTCATCTGTATGCCCAGGATGTGGTGTACAAACTGGAGCTCAAACACTGCACCATTTCACAACTGCATGCATTTTTTTTTCCTTTATTTCAGGGGAGTTAATGCCACTGAGGATGTAGGTGAAGGATTTGGCTACAAACCATTACTATTGACACCATCCCTGGCAAATGCTCCTCATTCCCTCCCTTTTCCTGTGCCCTGTCCAAGCAAGCACACTGATGATTATTTTTTCAGCAAAGTTATCTGGTTTGCAAATTGAAGTCAAAGCTCTGAAAGGTTTGGGGATAGCAAAAACTGGCTTCAGACTCTTCAGCAGGAGGACAATACAAGTATTCCAAGGCAGCCTTTGTGTTGGCTCATCTGTGGTATATTTGTTTTTTAATGTCCCTTCAAAATAATGGCATTATTTATGAAAAGAGAGAAGGATCTGGCCCCTAGTGCCATACAGTATTGATCCATTCTTTTTAAAAAATAAAGTCATAAAGACAACTGGACATTTTAAAGGAAGATATGAAAGGAGGAGTTTTTACATTATAATATGAAAATCATACAAAATAACTTTTATTTGGCTCAATACTGTCCACAGTAAATTTCATTATTGTTTTGCAGAATCCAATATGTCACCTCTAATCTGGCACCTTTATTTTATAATTTTTACATCCTCAATAACTCTTCAAATTGCTCTCACCAGATGAAGGATGTCATGCCCTTTAAGACACTTTCCTTCTGTGGAGAAGAACAACTTCTTGAGCAAGTTTCCCAAAATTGTAAAAGCCTCTTGATGGCAGTAATTTTAAAGAATGACAGTATAGGTGGAATATTCCTGTCTTTTTCAATTTCTTTTTAGCCATGTGTTATGTATTGTCTTTTTATTATATTCGAATCTTTCATTTTTGAGACTAACTGCACATGAAACCCTGGGCTTCTCAAGCTCTTTCTGCCATTTGGAGTCAAAGTGAAACAATTTTTCCAGCATTATTTCTCCTTTGTTATCTTGTCTTTCCATCAGCTTCTCCATTTGCTCAATTATAGGCCTAGCACAATTTTCACTGCTACTATTATGTGTGGATTATTAAATCATTTGCTATTCTCAAAAAAATATTTGTGCATAATTTGACTAATTTTGAAAGGTTGAAAGCTTACCCCAGTGTTATCACACTGGTAAGCAACAAAGTAATTGCATAAAATAATCCAGAATAGGATGCAGAGTAATTCAGCTTTAGGGATGCAATCTATTTGTGGTTATAGAAGACATTATTTGTTTATATGGTTGGTTATTCTTCTCCCTGCATTTACCTTGAGAGTTTCAATATGGAAATAAAAGAGCTCAGGGCATAATATGAGACAGTGCTGTAAAATTCCCATTGTTTTGTCCATCAGATTATTTAATTGACATGTTTTAATAAACTGTAGTGGCCAAGTGAGGAGGGTTTGAGCTGTGCCCTCAGTGCAGTCTGTCACCGAGTCCAGGGATGTTGACAAATCGGGGAGTACTCCAAATGCTCCCAAGCAGAGGGACCTGGATGTGTGCAGATTCAGCAGACACTCCCCACCACAGCAGCTACCAGGTGTCCAAAGGAACCTATGGAGGCTGGAATTTCCTCAGCTTCACCCTTTCCCTATCATCTGTTGCAGTGCAGAGAGCTCCTGGACACGTGTGCGTTGCTGCAATCCATCAGGTGCTGCAGCTCTGCCAAAGGCTGGTGCAAACACCAGGGGATGTCGTTAGCACAGGAGGATTAATTGTTTTGGCAGGGACACCTATAGCAGGAGTGTTTTGTTCTCCCAATGAAGATGTGGAGTGGGTGGAATTATCTGTTTGTAAGCAGAAAACCAAGGAGGTCCAAATTTCTTAAAGAGCTAGAAAGAGACTTGAGTCAAGTGGATGCACAGAACAAGTAGTTCCAATTTTGCTCAGCAGGTAAAAGACAGGAAGTTTGCTGAGTGTTGGAACCACTGTAAAATTTGGGATAAGGTGGTTCTGGATTTGCACGATTCATTGCAATATTCATTGCAAACAGCAGGTGTTATTCTTCCATGAATTAGCTGATTTTCTCCCTTTTCTCCTTTATTTTCAGTTCAGTTCATCTCTCAGGCACAAGGTGAGACTGTCAGAGTGACTGTGTGAAGTCCAGGGGTTGGACTTGATCCCTTCCAGCTTCAAATATTCTGTGATTCTCTGATTCCGACCCTTCCAACCCCAGCTGTTCCATAACTTTATGTTTTTTGACTGACCCTATGACTATTATTGCAGTGTATTTCCCACATGTTCCCCTGACATTTATATGCTTTCCACACCATTATCACCCATAGAAAAGTTCATACACATCCAAGAATAAAATTTGACCATGTTTTAGACAATCTTTACATATTAAATAAGTGTGCTGTGTAGGAAAAAATGGCAGTGTCTGATTCTAAAACTGAAAGTATAAGAATTTCTTTAGCATTTGTCTAACTTAAAAATTATACAATTTCTACATGTAAGGGACCAATTATTTCAGAATCAGTGATCATCTGAGAAGTTAGGGCACATTGCTTTACAGAGATATGTTTTGTTCCCCATGTATAAAAGACATAATAGCTGGTCTTCTCCCTTACTGGATTACTTAAGTAAAATGTACTTAAGATGCTAAACCACTAAGCACTAGTTGATGAGCTCATTGTTTTATTTGTGATGATATAACAAGTGTAAACACCCTCTACAGCTGAAGATATATTACTCTGAATTATATTTAACAGCTTGGTATAAAACAATACATTATATCTTCCCATCTCTTATGGACAACATTTATATTCCATTAAAATCTGTGTTTTAATTTTCATGGTGTTACAAGGTATTGGCTTCAGAGCTGAAATGCTCCTGCTCTTGGCTGATCCTCAGCAGACAGGGATATGCCCACACAGGTAAACAGGTATTTTAATTTGAGGTGCAGGAATGAAATCTGAGCATCACATTATCACTTCATGAGGTCACAGAACAGCCTGGGTGAGAAGGGACCTTAAACCCATCCAGTGCCACCCCTGCCATGTCAGGGACACCTCCCACTGTCCCAGGTGCTCCAGCCCCAATGTCCAGCCTGGCCTTGGGCACTGCCAGGGATCCAGGGGCAGCCCCAGCTGCTCTGGGCACCCTGTGCCAGGGCCTGCCCACCCTGCCAGGGAGCAATGAAGGATCAGAAATAGCTGCTCAGTGTCAATATATGTGTTGGGTTAACACATAAATTCAGCTTCCCTGCTTATAAACCTGCAGGTGTTGCAAGCTTGCGTTGCATAATCCTGAATCCATACCTCAAGGGTGAAATTCTGTCCTTTATGCCATTGATTTCTGTGGGCTTGTAGTTTCTCCAAAGATGAATAATGTCGGAACAAAATGGTAGTGTTAAGCAGTAAAGTATCATCAGAAAGAGGGTTTGCTCATAAAGGTCAAATAAGAATATGTCACCCCTCTTTGATTAATAGCTCATGGTGTTAGTAGATATTGATTGCGTTTAAGAGCCTCTGGGTAAGAGACAATTTAAGTTATCTTCAACATCTTCACAAGAAATAAGGTTTCTATGAAAGCAGATCCCAGCAGGGGCTGTTACTGTAGATCCAGTCTGAGGAAGGGGAGATAGCAGAAGAGATTTACTGATTTTGTATAAACCAAACTGGTACAGGATTCAGTTACCTCCCATCTGCTCTGCCTAACCTCTGGTATCAATCCCAGCACTGGGACTGTCCAGCATTTTTCCTGTTTGCCACTCAATGTCTAATCAGAGTGTGGTCCTCAGCTTTTGGCATCTCAATGTATAATATTTTCTTCAAGTATTGCAGGACAAAAATAACCAAAATACACCACTTATCAAACATTTTTTCAAAGTCTTCTGGGCAATTTGTCACTCATTTGTTTTTTATTTATGGTAAGTACAACTTACCATTCTGGAATTGATGTACAAGAATGATCTGCACCCATCAGATTTTGTCTTATTCATTTAACTGTAACAGCTTCAAATTTAGGATTTCCTTAGTACAAAGTTTGCAGATTTTAGGAGATTTGTGTTGCGTAATTGAGTAGGGAGACCCCCAGATCTTTGCTTCCAGAAGGCAAAGCTGTGCTGAGAAAAGAGTGGTGAAGGATTTTCTCCCTGTTTTAACCACCTCTCTTTGCAATTCCATGCTGGGAAGTGTGCTACTCAAGGGGAAAGCTATTTTTGTCCAGGTTGTGGGAAAGTCAGGCACTTGCCACACTCACTTTTCTTTGCAGAAAATAATCTAAAATCTGCTGTTCTGTCAATATGGAGAGAACTGTGTATAAAGGGGTGAATACAGAATTATAAACTAATTTTAATTTAAGCTAATTTAATCTTTTAATGAAGATATGCATTTTCCAGTGTTTATTTCCATGAAGAATCAAACATGGTCACTACAATTTTTGAAAGAAAACTCTCACAGTGTTTCTGGTTTAGAAGCTCCTGGTATTTCACAGCTACAGTACAGGTATATTGGGCATTACTATTTGGACGGTGTTTTCAAGATAAACCAAGGTTCATGGGGAGGAGATTGGGGGTTTTATAAATGGAAAGAGCAAATGTGAACAGGGAACCTCCCCAGACATGGCACATGTATGTGTCACTTCTATATCTGCATGCCATTATGTGACAGCACTGGTTTTAAAGTATTAAGTGCATTAAGATTTAGCTTTAATGCCAGTAATTCCATCTTCATGGTCAGAATCAGCATGTTTAATTGGCTTGAGCTCTCCCATACCAAAAAACATTCACATGAGCAGATGCAGTAAGATTTTCCCAGTGTTTTCTCAGCCTGGCTGGTTAAATTTGAGAGGTTATTTTAAAGTTTACTTCTGATGTTTGGGAGACATCTATGCTTGTATAGCATATTATACATTTCCTGGCATAACGTATTATCTTATGTTTTAAGATAGTATTTGGGAAAGGAAATCACACTTTGCATCCTGCTTCAGTAATAAATGTCATATCTCATTTAGAGTTCCTCACATGGTCAAAATTGTGGCCTGTAAACTGATTTCATAGCAGCAAGTTTAGTGCTAAGACCACAGTGAAAACTTTCCAGTGCTTTATTCTATCACACCAACAGCTGAACTCCTACTCAGTTTTATCAAATATATCAACCAGGATTTGCCCACAAGCAAAAGGCCCTCTAATAAAAGTGAGGCAGAAGCTGGATGCATTTTGGGGTTTTATAAATGGAATAGAAATGTGTCCACACCCAAGCTAAAGGAAAGTATGTGCTTTGTCCCAATGCAGCCCAGGATTATCTATGTAAGTCAACAACAGGGCATTGGTCTGAAAACCAGCAACTTTTGGAAAGCAGATTAATTGCACCAAAAAATGACACAAGTTTGAAAGTGCAGCCACATCCTCATGCCTTCAGAAAAAGTACAAGCTCATGAATTATTTTGTGTGTTATGTCTTTTAAATATTTCCTGGATCCAGCTGAGAAAGACAGCGACTCGCAGCGATAATCTGATAAGACATTGAATTTCTATTAATTACTGCAACTGTTTTGTGTGTTCCTCATGAATTAAGCATTTTTACTTAGATTCTGATTATTTTCCACCTTTCATTACTAATGTACTATCAAATCATTGTCAAAAAAAAGCAAGACTGATAAACATTTAACATCAAGGAGGTGTATTTATTTATTTATGAATTTTTTGAGCACAAAGATAATGAGAGTACTGACAAACTTCATGTTTCATTGACAAGTTACTTTGAATTTCAGAATATACAAGTATTTAAAACAACAATTTACTCCCAAGTGTTTTGGCATGCCAAAGACAAATGAATCATGCATAAGTACTAGTAAGGTTTTCAGTCTGTCAGTTCTGCTTTCTCTGCTGCACCCATGACTCAAGTTTGGATTGATTTGATTTGTTTTAATTTTTAGGTATTTCCTTTGAAATGATCAATCAGCCACGGGCATAAATATCTGTTCACAGGCTATGCTCAGGGGTGTGCACTGAACAACCTGGGCTGGTGGGAGCTGCCCCTGCCCAGGGCAGGGCTTGGGACAAGAGGATTTTTGGAGGTCTTTTCCAACCCAAGCCATTCCAGGATTCTGTAGCCCACCCCACAATAAAGCCTTGGAGTGATATTTACCTAAGGATTCCTTACTAGGCAATAGCACAGACTGATTTTTCAGAGCCATTTCACGAGCAGGAGATGATGATGGTGATTTTCTAATCCAAACCAGTTTGTTCATTCATAGTATCCCATAATCACACTGAAAAAAAGTATGTGCAAATGTTAACAGAAATGGATTCTTTGATTAATAGAGACCAGATGAATTCCATTGGGAATTTCTTTTTGTGCATGTAAATAGTTCAGAAGTTTCTCAGGAAAGATAACTCCACTTAGCAACGCCCTGAGTGATCCAAAAGAGTAGCAGAGATTATCTGGAAGGATAATTAGATATAACTGGACATTTCATACAAGAAAATTAATATTCCAAAGCATAGATGAGGGCAGTAGTTAGCAAAGCAACTGGAATTTGTTGGAGTTATGGGAGAACTGTTATCTTCTGTGAATTTTTTATATGCAACAAGCCAGAAGTTTTGTTGTTGTAGATAGTAATCTTCTGAATTGTATGGTTATTAATGTAAAATGTGAATTCCCCTCTGACAGTAGGTGGTGGTTGATTGCCTCTGTTTCCTGGTGAGATTGTCAAAATATGACTGGAACATGCATGTATAGACTTTGGGAATATTGAATATCAGGATTTGAGTAGCTCTGGTCCAACACAGTAGGGCAATTTGATATTTCAGCTCCTCATTTTCACTGTGGGTCACAACAGAAAATAATGGGAAACATTCTGGGGAGTTCACAGCAAGGAAAAATACTGAGTTCAAAAGGATTTTGGATTTTTGTTTTATTAATTTAATTATACCCCCTCTCTCTCCACCCCCAAATGAAGATACTGCACAAAATTTTATTTATTTTCTGCATGTGCAGTGTCAGGGCCATATCCAGACCCAGTTTCTCCAGGGGAAGCAAAGGATTATTGCGCAGGATAAGCAATTTTTCCTACTGAAGATTATTTACATTGCAAATAGTCACAGATGATGTTTAGAAATAGCAAGTGTGGTGTGTGGCATTTTTGATTCTAATCTGAAAATGAGAAGGTTCACGAGGGGGACAATTCTGATTTGTTCTTCACAGATGAGGGTCCCAGTTCCTGGGAGGTGCCACGAGGCTGTGAGGAGATGCTGCTGTGGGAGTTGTTTCAGCTGCCTCTTGTCCATAGCTGGGGTGTATTTCAGAGGAAAACCCTGTGATAAAAAAATTAGCCAATGATAAATATTTTTTGTCTCAAAGAACAAAAAAATGTTCAACTCCTTAATAACAACCATGAACTTCTAAACCTGCAAAGCTGACACAAGTTTAGTGATGGAAGATTGAGCTTCAGCCTGAGTAGTTTGTTTTTCTCATTATTTACTTTAGCAGGGCATTTACTCTGAATTCTGCCAAAAAAGAGCAGTTTAGGGGAAGAGATGTCTCATCTGCAGACAGGTGCTGACACATCAACTGCAAATGTGTACAGAAATAGACCTAACAGTGCATTTGTGATGGGAATTTGTTACATTTAGTTTGTCTTCATATTATAATACTCTGGTAAATAAAAATTCTCACATTAGGATTGTGGAAGACCCATTACCACCCATTTCCAAACTTTCTTCCCGAGGATTTTATTTTTTTGCCTTTATTCTACCCTTTCAATAGCACAGAATTTTCCCAATTTCTAAATTCTAATTTTGTCTCCTTCTGATGTCACCTCCTGAAAAAAAAATTCCTATTTCTGTGAGACACAAGGTTACCAGTAGCCTTGATGTGTGTATTCCAAGCCCTCTTGTCTGAAGACAGTCTGCCAGCAGAGTTTAAGGATGACAGTGTTTTATTACAAAGCCTTTGAAGTTCCTAAGGTACCACAAATGGCCATTATTGAGAATTTGTCTTGATTATTATTTTTCCTGCCAGACTTTTAAGCCATACAATATCAGCTTTCTTTCCACTTTGCTGCTTAGTTCCTTTTATGGTAAAGCTTAATACAGTGACCATATGGAGCAGCTGAAAGGCTGCCAAGTGTTTAAATGACAAGGTTATAAATACAGAGACAGCACAGGGGTTTTTTCCCTCCTTAATCTATAGTCCTGTTGGTTTGAGCCAAAGCAGACAATAAATCAGAATGTATAACTTGTTTTGCCACTCACTTCATAGGCTTTTTATATGTAGAAGGTATCTTAGCGCAGTAGAGGAAAATACTTGCAGTTTAGGGAGGGAATATTCCATGATAGGGAGGGAATATTCCATGGGAATATTCCTGTGAGAGCCAAAGGAAAAGTTAGAATTTGAGTTTTGTTTTACAGCAAATTCCTACCAAAACTCAGTGGCAGAGGGACATCCCTTCTTCCTCAACTTTGGTGCTGAACCTCAGGCTGTCCTCAGCCCTGACCTGTTCCTCTGGGTTGAGAGGAGCTGCCTTCTCTTTGCCTTTTCTGCTGCAAGTGGGAAAGACTCTGTAGCAATGTATCTGAACAGCTTGGGCCATGACGTGCTCCAGCCAAACCATATTTAGAGTTTATTATCAGACCCTCTGAAATTTCTCAAGGTTGCTGAGACGTCAGCTATTCTAAAAACAAGAAAGAAGAGACTGAAAAACAGGATCACAAGAGCCAGATAACAGAGGGCAGTTAAACACCTGGACTGTGACCAATCCTGTGCCCCAATGTGTGTGTGCAGAGCGTGTGGACAGGACAGGGGCACCAATGGAAAGACACGTGATCGTGTGAACAGTAGTTTTAGAATGTATAAGTAAGTGTGTAATGCAAACAGTAAATGGCCTCTGTGAAATCATATTGATTTGTTGTTCAGAGGTCCTGAGCTCCTGCACGCTCCATGTGCCTGGAAATAGCGATTTCATGGCTTGTATCTCCTGAGCAGCAATCCCTGCTTGCTCTGGTCTGTGTTCTCCTGCAGCTCTTGTTGTTGTCCCAGAGCACATGAGAAGACAGGGCTCATTCCTGTCGCTGCCTGGGAATTCAAGCACTTTGGGCTGGTAGGAATTAAATTATTTGTGTGAGTGTCAGAGAGAGGAAAGCAGAGCAGGTACCTTGCATGTGGAGGGAAAGGGGTGCTGCTGTTTTTCTTATGCAGTAATTACAGCAGGAGAGATTTAAACCTTAGAAAGCAAAAGCTTCACATGCTCAGGTCTGTGTGTGTCATTTGTACCTTTGCTCTCTTAATGCGTTCTGGTATTTCTTATCCTCCAGATTTTATGGTTCTGTTTAATAGGAAACTTGTGGATGTAAAGGTCTGGTATTGTACCAGTAGGATGAATTAGAAGTATATAAAGTTTTTTCTGTTTTTTTCCAGAAGGAATTGGTTTTTCTCAGCCACCCACTGCTGGAAGAGAGCTGCCCTATCCCAGAAACACAGCTAAGGCAGAACCAGCACTCCTAAAAGTAATAATTTGGATTATTTGCAAACAGATGGCCAGAAACGCAAACATTTTCCCTTACAATTATCACTTATCCCTTTGGCTGCCAATACTCCACTGCACACGTCTTTGCTGCTCTATGCTAATAACATGAACTGAAAGGACTTGGAATGTCAGCTCTTACCTGCTGCACTCCACGAGTGAGCTGCCAGCTGGGCTGTTTGAGGGAAGCTTTGGGCTTCAAGCATTAGGTCTGGGCTCTGGAGACTTGTGTTCCTACCAGGGCTCTGCCTTAGATTTCCTGTGTGACCTTGAACAAATAAAACTCCCACAACCTCAGCTGCCCATCTGTTAACACAGGCATGGTAATTATGATGGGAATGAATTTAACTTTGTAACAATTCTTAAGGTCGAAGACCCTTCATCAGAAATGTGGTTCAAACTGTGGCCCTGGAGATAGATTCCATCTGAAAAAGGAATTTCACACGGTGGTAGAGGACAAGGTGCTTTCCATGGTGTGATTGCTGAACTGCTAAAGAGTGACTGGAATGCAGGAACCTTAAAGCTGGGCTCAAACCATTCTGTTGTTTTTTTTATTATTTTTCAGGAGTCCCACACTGGCCATTCCTGTTCCATCTCTTGACATGGCCATTGTACATCTGCTTCCCCTGCAGACTCAGCATCACTTTTCTCCAGTAAATTTATCTCGGCTATTACGTCATCACTTTTTCCTCTGGCCTGTCTTTGCTTCTGGGTGACTCTGAAAATTGCTTGTTTATGTATCTGCAACTCTTTACATCACAAAATAAGTTTTTTTTAAAGTTGTTTAGTGCATCTGAGTACTTTGGGGGATGTCCAGCTTTGTTAAATGAGCTGTTGCCTCACAGGATCAGGACCACGGGGACAGAGCTAAGGAGCCAGGGCTCAGAGCTGACAGGTGAATGCTCCATACACACACAGGAAACACACCTGTAAATGTTAATCACCCTGCACACCCAGCTGTTAACGTGCCTGCACTGAACAGTCACTGCACAGATGTTTGCTTTAGGAAGAGCCAGGCTCTTCTGTCCTTCCCCTCCTCCCAGGGGGAACCTGCCTTGCACAGATTACTTCTGTGCTGCCCAAGTGTTCACCCTCATCACCTCCTGCATGCACTGGCGAGTGCATCTTACTCACCAGGCTGTGTGCAACTGCCACACAGTCAAACCATCCTAATTTCAAATATTTTCTTCTCAGTTTTCTATGAACAGCTTTCACAATAAATATTATTTTTGTTTTCTAAGGAGTGCTTTGACAGCGTTGCCGCATTTTTGTCTGTGTTTATCACTGAAGTATCACCATGGAAATCACAGGTCTGGCAGCCCAGAGCAGAAGGAAGGTGGTCAGCAGCTCTTTGCTCAAAATTTCTTTAAAAATGGGTTGTCTTTTAGAAGAATGAGGGAGGCAGGTGGAAAGTGGAGAGGTTCTGGAAATGTTCTGAGTCCACAGGTGAAATCATAGCTTAGATTATATAAATTTCTTAAATTTAATTTGTGTCTAGCCATTATACCATACTCTGGTAGGTGAAAATAATCTCATTGGGATTGTGAAAGACCTATTGCTATCCATTTCCAGACTCGTCAGAGCTATACAGATGTTCAAGGAGATGATGTGACACCCTCTAACAAAATGTGTTGTATGGAGGATGGAGACTCTCATTGTTCTCTAAAAATGCTTTTGTGTGGTTGGTGCTGTGCTGCCATTTTATCTCCCTTTTCTGTGTGTAAGGCAATAAAAATTTGTCCTTAGCTAAGTGTTTTCCTGATGGATTTTAAATAGACTGGAGTTCAACTGGGTTTTGGTTCACAAGTCAGTTAGCACTTCAGGGGGAAGCTGTCTGCATGTGTTTGCATCTCCTGAGTTTTGCTCAGAGTTTCAGATTCGAACAAAACTGAGAGCCCAAAGGAGAACCCAGCTTGATCTGCCAGCACAGTCTGACTTGGGGTTGAAACTATGCAAAATCTCTATATTTAGTTTGGTTTCAAATAGCTACACTAAGTCCTTATGCAGATCCCAGGAGGTGTATTAAAGTTCGCTCAGTACTTACCCCAAGTTCCCCTGAAATATTTGGCAATTTCAAAGTTTTCTATAATGCCTGCCAAAATTTTAGGTCTATAAGAAAACCTGATACAAGCAATTTTTTTTGTCCCCTGTCCCATCCAAATCATTCCACTCAAGTAACCCCTACGGGGCTGAGAAAGAGTGTGAGTTGTGTCTTGTAGAGACAGATGTGGAGTGAAACCCTGAGAGACTGCAGCCACAGTTTGTCCTTCCACTACACCACTTCCCATTGATTCCAACAATATTTTCTTAAATAATAACTGGCTCTGACCTGGGCACCTCGTCCTTTGGAAGCTTTTGTCTGGGTGTTTTTACAGAAAAATGGAACAGACTGTGATGTGAATAACCATGGAATGTTTTCCTTGAGCTGGGCTTACCACATGCAGAGCTCCAGTGAGGCACATACATTACTAAAAATAATAGCCTCAAACTATTTCAGTGTCATTTGTTCATTATTAAGTCTATTACCTCTGCAATGAGGAGGCTGCAATGCTCAGGCCTTTCTGGTTCTGTGCAGAGCAGTTTATTAATGGTGCCTTTGTTTCAGAGGGATGGCACAGGGAGCCCAGGACTTGGAGCTGCTCAGCAGCGATGAAGCAGCTACTTGGTGCTGTTTAATATCTTAAATGACTCCATGCCCATAAATCAGCCAGCCATAAATTATGTTTAATGCTGAAAAATAACCACCAAGCAAACAGATCTTTAACCTGTAAATGTTAATTCTGTTTGTTAATACTTAGTGGCTCCAGCAGTGCTCAGAGGCTGCACAGGCTATTATTCATTTTGACTCCACTCCAACCCTTTTGCAGAAAAGCCTCTCCTAGAGCTCCCTAAAAATGAGGTGCCTCAGGGCGCTCACCATCAAACAAGACTGTGGGAATGTCACAGGCCCAAATTCAACTCCTATCTGCCCTGTCCAGGACACTGCACCACAGCTGCCCTGGTGAGTGGGGAGAGTCACATCCCACAAGATCAACAAGCTGGAAACTGAATTCCAGCCATCCCTTGGCCCAGCTGCTCACTGCAGGGCGGCTTTGCAGGTGTTTGGCCCTGGGACAGAGCAGCCACATTGGCAGAGCCACTGGAGCCAGCTCAGATGACTCTTGGCACTGTCACCTGCCTGTGATGCTGAGCGTGGCCAGGGTTCTGTGCCAGCATGGGGGTGAGGGCCACACACCCTCCTGAGTGCCTGAAGGGGAAAGCAGAAGACAACCCAGACTGAAAGGTGAAGGTTTATTCCCTTCCTTCCTTGTTTCATTTATCTCAGCTCTGTGTCCCTCCCCTTCCCTTGTACACTCTATCCCTGCAGCTGCCAACCGCATTTTTTTCTTAATTTTTGGCTTTGCGTGTGGGGTGCCTTCATTTTCCTTTGTATCATCCACATGATTGTATTCCCACTGATGGATGTTGGAGAAGACTCCTGGCAGCAGGATGGAGACCAGGCAGAGAGGAGCAGAATGTCCTATCATGCCTTTACCACCAGCTACACCTAAAGTGTGACTGGATCCCACTCTGCTTTGGTGCAGCAAAAATCATTCTGTGATTCAAATCCTGAATATCTGATGCTCCTTTAAACACTTCATTTTGATTTAAATCAACAAGTGGATGATTCAAAAAATTCAAGCACACATCATTAGGTGTCTTTTTACCTTTAAAACTCTGCTGCTGAAATATTTGCAGCATAGGATTATGGAATTACTTGGGTTGGAAGTGACATTAAAGATCATCTGCCTCCAACCCTTCTGCCATGGGCAGGGATGCCAATTATATTGTCTGGAATATTTTCTGCTTCCAATTCTGTTGAACTCATTCTGTTCTTGAGTGAAACTAATTTTCACTGTGAATTCTGGCTTTCTTTGTTCCTTCTAGGCAATAGAAAAATCAAAGAACTAATAAGGTAAAATAATTTTGAACATCAAAGAGCCAGTTGGACCTTAAATCTATTTTACATTTGATTCTATTTTATTGTTTTTTCCCTGCATTTCAATAAATACAAATGTTTGGAAATGAAGTTGGTTAAAAGATGGCAAAAATCTGTAGCAAACTTTGCAATTAAATCTTTTACCTTCATTTGAGCAATTAAAAACAGTTGCTAATGCTGCACATGAATGTGTTTATTCCTACGTTGGTAAAGTACCATTTCTGGGGAAACCATGTTTTTTTTCCTATTTCTTCCCTGATAATTTGCAACAGGTCCAAACTATGAAGCTAAGGTTTGTCCTTTGTTGAGATGCAATATTATATGTATATATATTATCTATATATTGGGTCAAATTTTTTTTTTTTTTTTTTTTTTGGTGGCAAAAGTTTACTGTCTATGAACTGAAGGAGGCATTTTCATTCTGAAAGTTGAAGTATTTACATCAGAAAGATTTATCAGTACAGTTCCATTTCATTCCATAAGATAAAATGATGTGGAAATATATATTGGCCTTGATCTAAGCTGCTGTCCGGCAACAGGAAAATCATGTATCTCTTTTTTAAAAATATAGCAGTTAAAAAATATCAGAGAAGAGCGAATAACAGAGAAACCGGGAGGACAATAAAATGTAAGTGGAAACCAAATGTTAACATTCTACTTATCAAACTCTTACAAGCAGAAGAGAACATGCAGAATGGTAATTAACACCCACTCATCACATTCTTCTGGAAGATTAAAGAACAGGTCTTAGTCCCAGTACTTACCTTTGCAAATATAATCTCATCAATCCATCTAATTCTGAAGAGAATGAGGTTTTATTTCACCTTCCTCTGCCAGGTTTTTTTCTCCTTGGACTGTTTTTGCCTTTCACCACACAAGGATCCCTATCTCACCTAGAGGTGAAAATTCCATGGCCTTTATGTGCACCCAGTTAAGTCTCCACAAAAATAGATGGGATACCACAGATGCAGGAATTATGAGAGCAGGGTTTATGACGTCTGATAAGAGGAATTTTAGCTCCTGCAGGAATGTGTTATAAAAATCCATCCATGGAAGGAGCAGACTTTTCCATTTCTGGCCCAAATGCCACATCTCTCATTGCTAATATGGATAATAACAGTTTCCATCCAGAGACCACAACTCCATCTCCTCCTCCTTGTGTAAATGTCACACAACTTTTCTCATTCAAATCACTAAAAATATGTATTTAGTTAGCTTTTCAAAATGCATGTATTACCTAATGACATGATTGCTTGGCTGCCTAATTTACAAGAAGTCACTTGCATAACCAGCATATAAATATAGATGAAGGTTTTATCCATGTGTATATAAAAAGAGAATGTGTGTGGTTTTAACTTCAAGGATACAAAAATTTACCATATTATTACCTTGTTATCAGCCTTTATTAGAATTTTTTAAAATTTTTGTTTTCCAAACAAATTCCTTTAAGACACTTTTGATTTGGTGATTTCTGCTGTGGCCTGAGACTTTATAAAATATAACTGCTTTCATTAACTGGGGAATCGCATTCCTTTAACATTCAGTTCCCTTGCATCTGACAGCATTCATCCCTGCAAATATCCTCTCAGCCATGAACACTTTCTTGGTGTTGGACTGCAAATATTTTCATGCACTATCTTGCTGAGACTTCGGCAGATCACTTTCCATGTGATTCTGAGAGTGAAAACATCTCAGCAAATTGACTTTTCCCTGGAATTGCTAGTTCTTGGCCAGGAGGTGTTGGTTGAACACTGGTAGGAGCAGATGTAACAAGGCAATGAAGGTGATCATTAATGCTATTACATACATTTGCTGGAGCAAAAATGAAACTTTCAATTTCCAAGCCATTAGGAGCTTGCAGAAGTATGAAAATGCAGTTTGCAATCCTTGCTCAGATAAATGATTGCTGCTCTCAAACCCTTGAGCAGTTTTAACAAATGATCACTGGCTGAATTCCACTGTTGGACGGTGCCTTCAGAAAAACAGCACTATTTAAACACATCATCACAGATTCCTAATGAATCCATTCTCTATATCCCTCCCCTATCCTGGTAGGAAACATTGAGCTGAATATGACTAGAAAATTGAACTGATACCAAGGTTCTCTAATCTCCCTCTTCAGCTGAATTTATAGATGTGCTTGTGTTGATTTATAATTGAAATTTCTTTTGGTGAAGAAGCAATGATATCAGAGAGTTAGGATGACACATGAAATGTAGTCCAAAGTAAATTAAAGTACTTAAGCACAGCAGTTATCTCCTGATTATAACTAAGCACATTAGACAGCTCAGGATCCTTGCAAACACTCAATATATTAAGATGATCAGTCATCAGAACCGCTCTCTTCATCTTGCTGCTGTTATGAATCACTTTTATAAGAAAATGAGCTCTTGATTCCTATCTAAGTAGGGAGACTCAAAGGGAAAAAGGTTTGTCAGAGCAGTAATGCAAGACACCCTTGGCTGGATTTCCCCTCTGAATTAGTGGGGGCTGCAGTAATGGGGAATAATGAGGTGTTAAAGTGAACTTGGTGAATCTGAAGGTGTGACACGACATTGGAAGAAACAGCAGGGCAAGAGGGAGTGTCCAGCTTGAAAATTACATAACTACCAGCTGCACACACACACACACAAATATCTTTCTGTACCTGTCAGGAAGAATGAAAATCTTGTTCTCAATCAAATGACAAGACAGCAACACGCCTCCTATGCTAAAAGAGTAAAATCACATGCTCATGTCCCTGGGCATTACAACTCCATTCCAAGTGAGCATCTGGTACAAAAGACAGAAGAGAAACTTCCCAGGAACACACCAGCCCCTGCCCCTTACAACACTGCCCATCAGTGCTGTAATTCTGATCTAGTTTCTGAATATGTAAGTCCCAGCAAGGGCAAAATAACAGGACTGTTACAATAACCACACACACCTCTAGAAACTTCAGAATTTGTGGTTTAAAGGGATTTGATGCCACTCCAACAAGTTTGTGCTCAATTAATTTTTCAGAACACAGGAAAGCAAACTGGGAACTTGTAGTTTGTGCTGAAGTTTCAAGGTTTGCACTATTCTTTGCAATAAAGTTGTAGATGCTGGAATATAAGAAAATATTGAGCCATCAGAGTTGCTTTCTTTATTCTATTTTAAGCAGCTGAAGGACAGACTTTCCTCCTGGTCTGCATTTAGTGAGGAACAGCAGAGCCGTCATCAGTGTTTAAAGTAATGCTATGAACTGGAAAATAGAGAATGGGGGAGGAGAGATCTGGAGTACATAAAATCAAACTTGGAGTCTGAAATGAATACTTAACATTATGCAAATATAGTATAAAATATAGATAATTACATGTATACATGTATATAAAAATATAATATAAAGTATTGCATTGTGAATACCTTGGCAGCAACAGAGAAACAAAGAAATTGTCATTCAGCAAATAAACAACCCTTTTAGATTTATATCCTGGAATGACTATTCCAAGTGTAATAAATTATTTGTAAATAAAAATTCGTAAAGGTATAAATAAGATGTATATGTGTTAAAATAATATAAAATCCAAAGATGTACATAAACCCTTTCTCCAAGCCTGGCCGGGAGTTTTCCTCCAAAGGCAACGGATTGCAGCCAACACCCAGATAACGAACATTAGATCGGAAAATAGACAGGACGAGAGCCATCAAGAAAACAAAGGAACTAGCTCGGAGGAGGAACCCACCTCCGGACCTGACCAACGTCCCTGCAGATCTCTGTTGGGAAACAATCAAGGTCGACAAAGACAAGCCTCAGAAAAAGTATCCATCGCTAGTCCTGAACGCCCCACCTGTCAGACCAGTGTTGGAGATGCAATCACTGGAAACAAAAGGGAAGACTCTGCCGAGATTTCCATCGGCACCAATCCCGGATCACACCACTTCTGCCTTGATAACCCAAAATTAAAATACATACAGAGTCTCTTTACATATGAGGAGACTCTGTCCGGACACTGGTTAGGTCTATTTTTCCAAGCCAGGAAATCCATTCACCGGACAATCAAGAACACTTGGTGAATGGAGCCTGCTTGGAATTTTAGCCTGAGGACTTAAAATCCCTATAAAACCCCAAGCCTGAGAGCGCTCAGACGTGGATTTGGGAACCCTACACCTCCGGTGTAGACCCTGTCCACCCAGCGCTGCGCTGACCATTTTTATTGTGGTTTTTTTCTCTCGTTGTTGTTCTTTGCTGTTTATTAATAAATTTCTCTTTGATTTTATCCCAAAATTGCCTTTGCATTTATAACACAAGAAACAGACCAGGCTACATGTCTCAGAAAACATCAGAGGTTAAACAGACACAGGACAGACAGAGGCCTGCCAAGGAACGGGTTCTATCACTGAGGTGTTTGCCCAATTAAGTGCCATTTTATTTATATTACTGGCACGACCATGGAATGGCTTTGGAAACCAAGTGTTGTGCAGGCTGTGATGGGCTGTGTCAGTGACAAACGCTGCAGTGGCGCTGGGGTCAGTGACACACCCATCAGTGACAGGTCCCTCAATGACAAACTCTTGGGGGCTACATGTCCTTCTTTTTGTTCCTTCTCACCCATGGAATTTTTACCCATCAGTGGAGGGGAAACCTGACTGCTGGTACTTGTTGGGTGCTTGAGAAACACAAAGAGCTCAGCTGGGCCCAGGGGGGAAGGGGGGCAGGAAAAAGAGAAGGCGGGGGCAGCTGGGGAGAGTTTGGCTGCTTTCTTCAGCTTCAGAGAAGGACACTTGCTGGGAACTGTTGCTGTGGGGAGAAGGGAATTCGCCATCACCCAGAGTATTACGACAGTATGGTCCATGGCCCGCTGCAGGCTTGGGTCTCTACTGTGATTAAGGAACTCAGAGGAGATGAGGGAAATAAGGGAGGAGATGAGGAAGAGCAGTTCCGATATGGCACCAGTGCGAGTCACAAGCCCAAAACTCCAAGCCCAGCGTCCCCCAGCTAGAGAGAGAGGGTACACCTCACGAACTGAGCTGTGGTTCTTTCTACGTGACCATGGGGAAGACATGGGAAAGTGGGATGGGAAACCCACTTCTGCCCTGGCAGCACGAGTGCGTCAACTTAGGCAGGGAACCAGTAACCAGAAAGGTTCCACTAAAGTGAAGGTAGCCTCAACCTCCCGTGACGAAACTGCCAGATATTACAGAAAAGAGGATGATCCCCTTGAAGGAACCTCTAGCATCTATGCCCAGGGAAGAGAAGATGACCAGTGCTAGAGGGGCCCTGCCTCTAGCCAGGAAGAGGCACGGGAAAACAGGGTCTTTTGGACGGTGTGGATCCGATGGCCTGGCACATCAGAGCCACAAAAATATGAAGCTTTAGTTGATACTGGTGCACAGTGTACCCTAATGCCATCAGGACATGTGGGGGCAGAACCTGTTTCCATTGCTGGGGTGACAGGGGGATCACAGCAATTGACTCTGTTGGAAGCCGAGGTGAGCCTGACTGGGAAAGAGTGGCAGAAACATCCCATTGTGACTGGCCCAGAGGCCCCGTGTATTCTGGGCATAGACTTCCTTCAAAATGGCTATTACAAAGACCCAAAGGGACTCAGGTGGGCTTTTGGAATAGCTGCTGTGGAGGCAGAGGACATTAAGCAATTGAACAGCTTGCCTGGACTATCAGAGAACCCATCTGCAGTAGGACTCCTGAAAGTGGAAGAACAGCGAGTGCCAATTGCCACCTCGACGGTGCATCGCCGGCAATATAGGAAAAATCGAGATGCTGTGATCCCCATCCACAAGATGATCTGAGAGCTGGAGAGCCAAGGGGTGGTCAGCAAAACCCACTCACCCTTCAACAGCCCCATCTGGCCTGTGCACAAGTCTGACAGAGAATGGAGACTGACTGTGGACTATCGTGCATTGAATGAAGTGACTCCACCTCTGAGCGCTGCCGTGCCGGACATGCTGGAGCTCCAGTATGAGCTGGAGTCCAAAGCAGCGAAGTGGTACGCCACTATTGACATTGCCAATGCATTTTTCTCCATTCCCCTGGCAGCAGAATGCAGGCCTCAGTTTGCCTTCACATGGAGGGGAGTGCAGTACACCTGGAACCGACTGCCCCAGGGGTGGAAGCACAGCCCCACCATCTGCCATGGACTGATCCAGGCTGCCCTGGAAAAGGGTGAGGCTCCAGAACATCTACAGTACATAGATGACATCATTGTGTGGGGGAACACAGCAGTGGAAGTATTGAAGAAAAGAGAGAGGATTATCCAGATTCTGCTGGAAGCTGGCTTCACCATCAAGAAGAACAAAGTCAAAGGACCTGCTCAAGAGATCCAGTTCCTGGGGGTGAAGTGGCAAGATGGATGGCATCAGATTCCCACTGAGGTCGTCATTAAGATCACTGCAATATCTCCACCAACCAGCAAGAAGGAAACGCAAGCTTTCCTCGGTGCCATAGGTTTTTGGAGGATGCACATTCCCAGGTAGTGCCAGATCATGAGTCCTCTCTACCTGGTTACCCACAGGAAGAATGATTTCCAGTGGGGCCCTGAACAGCAGCAAGCCTTTGCTCAGATCAAACAGGAGATCGCTCACGCAGTAGCCCTCGGCCCAGTCAAAACAGGACCAGATGTGAAGAACGTTCTCTACTCTGCAGCCGGGAGCCATGGTCTGTCCTGGAGCCTTTGGCAGAAAGTGCCTGGGGAGACTCGAGGCCGACCACTGGGATTCTGGAGCCAAAGTTACAGAGGGTCCGAAGCCAACTACACTCCCACAGAGAAAGAAATCTTAGATGCCTATGAAGGAGTCCAAGCCGCCTCAGAGGTGATTGGCACAGAAGCACAACTCCTCCTGGCACCCCGACTGCCAGTGCTGGGGTGGATGTTCAAAGCAAAGGTTCCCCCTACCCACCACGCCACCGATGCTACATGGAGCAAGTGGATCACCCTCATCACGCAGCGCGCCCGTATTGGAAACCCAAATTGCCCTGGGATTTTGGAGATAATTACAAACTGTCCGGAAGGTGAAAACTTTGGTCTCACTGATGAAGAGGAGCAAGAACAAGTGACACGGGCTGAAGAAGCTCCACCGTATAACCAGCTGCCAGCAGAAGAAACACGCTACGCTCTGTTCACTGATGGCTCCTGTCGCATCGTAGGGATGAACCAGAAGTGGAAAGCAGCCGTATGGAGCCCCACAGGACAGGTCGCAGAGGCCACTGAAGGAGAAGGTGGATCAAGCCAACTTGCTGAACTCGAAGCTGTTCAACTGGCCCTGGACATTTCTGAAAGAGAGAAGTGGCCAAAGCTCTAACTCTCCACTGATTCATGGATGGTAGCCAATGCTCTGTGGGGATGGCTGGAAAGGTGGAAAAGGGCAAATTGGCAGCATAGGGGAAAACCAATCTGGGCTGCTGATGAGTGGAAAGACATCACTACCAGGGTAGAGAAACTGTGAGGGTCCATCATGTAGATGCCCATGTTCCAGGAGTCGGGCTAATGAAGAACACCGACACAATGAGCAGGTGGATCAGGCTGCAAAGATAGAGGTGTCAAAGATAGACTTAGATTGGCAACACAAGGGAGAGTTGTTCCTAGCTTGATGGGCCCATGACGCCTCAGGTCATCAGGGTAGAGATGCCACCTATAAGTGGGCACAAGACCAAGGGGTGGATCTAACCATGGACAGTATTTCTCAGGTTATCCATGACTGTGAGACGTGTGCCACGATCAAGCAGGCCAAGCAGCTGAAGCCGCTATTGCCGTGGTGGTGTTGATGGCAGGGGTGCCGTGACTACCCTGAAGAAGCCATCCAGAAGGACCTCTCAGGAGCACTGTAACGTCCTCTGCCTGGCGAGTGATCTCAGCTCAGCAGCGATCAGCAGGCAACGCAGGAAGAGAGACTCGAGCTCTGTATGGCATTCCACCAAGAAATAGCCTTTATTATAGCAGCGCCCTCAGTGAAAGGAGCCAGTGACAGCAGCTCACCAAGCAGGGGAAAAAAACCAGGGTATTTATAGGGAAGGAGAGGGGAGGCGGAAACTTGGATACATGTACTGGGGTGGATTGATAGGGAGGGAAACCAATGGGGTGCAACATATTAACATAACTCAAAGATCTCTGGGAATGATGCTTTTCTCTCTCTGGGAGCAAAGTGCCTCACCTAGGGAGAATCCCTCCAAGGGAGAGCCAGGATCTCTGAACTGGCTGGTTCCCCAGCCTCCACAGCTATGGTATGGTGGGTGTTGGTCCAAATATAACTATGGGGAGGCCTGGCAGATTGACTACATCACACTGCCCCAAACCCGCCAAGGCAAGCGCTACGTGCTCACCATGGTAGAAGCCACCACTGGATGGTTGGAAACCTACCCTGTACCTCATGCCACTGCCCAGAACACCATCCTGGGACTTGAGTGGCTGTACCCTATCCCTTATCATGCACCTGCTGCTGGGAAAGTTGAACAGTGCAATGGCCTGGTTAAAACCAGCTTGAAGGCACTGGGTGGGGGCACTTTCAAGAACTGGGAGATGAACTTAGCAAAAGCCACATGGTTGGTGAACACCCGAGGTTCCACTAACCCAGCAGGCCCTGCCCAATCTGAGCCCTTTAGAATAACAGATGGAGATAAGGTTCCAGTGGTACATATGAGAGGTATGCTGGGAAAAACTGTTTGGGTTAATTCTGCCTCCAGCAAAGTCAATCCCATCTGTGGGGCTGTCTTTGCTCAGGGACCAGGTTGCACCTGGTGGGTGATGCAAAAGGATGGAGAGACCCGGTGCATACCTCAAGAGGACCTTGTTTTAGGGTGAACTACCCGTGGTTGTATCTGTATCTGTACATATATATATAATTAAAGTAGTGGGTGTTTGTATATAATTTGAAGGTTTACAATTTGATGTAACATTTTGGTATGGGAAAAAAATTGGGGTGGATAATGTTGGGGGTTAGGTGTCCTTCCACTTGTTCTGACTCACCAATGGAATTTTTACCCATTAGTTGTGAGGAAATCTGACTGCTGGTACTTGCTGGGTGCTTGAGAAACACAAAGAGTTCAGCTGGGCCCAGTGGGGAAGTGGGACAGGAAAAAGGGAGGGCGGGGGCAGCTGGGGACTGGCTGCTTTCTTCAGCTTCAGAACAGGACACTTGCTGGGAGCTCTTGTGGTTTGGAGAAAGGAATTCACCATCACCCAGAAGAAGCTGCTTCTTCTTCCCTCTTTGTTGGTGGCCTCGCACCCCCTGTCCTGCCAGGACGTGTGGCAGTGCCAGCCACCACAGCAGAGCTGCTGATCCACCTCAGCCACCGGCCCGGGATCTCAGCTCATCCCTGCTGTTCCAGCCGAGTGTTCCTCAGAGCCCTGCAGGAGCACCGGCACTGCCCGCCCGAGGGGGTTTGTGAAGCAAAGCCTCTCCTCCATCCCTTCCCATCTCAGCCGAGAAAGCTGTCACGGGGTCCCTGGTTCTGTTTTGTTGCTAACACTGTAGTTATTGTGTTTTTCGTTATACCCACTAGTAAAGAACTGCTATTCCTATGCCCAGATCTCTGCCTGAGATTTCAAAATTATAATTCGGATGGAGGGAGATCTACATTTTCCTTCCAAGGGAGGCTCCTGCTCTCCCTAGCAGACACCTGTCTTCTAAACTGAGACACATGCCCCTCAGTGACACACCCACCTGTGACACACTCATCAGTGACAGGACCCTCAGTGACAGATCCATCTGTGCTTACTGAGAGCTCAGGGGTGGGCTCAGGTTGTGGCTCATCAGGACACAGCACAGGACTGTTTGGGATCAGTGTTTTCCATGTTCAGGTCCCTGTGACATCCTGTGCTTTCTCAGTGCTTAAGGACAGGCTGGGGCACAGGAAGAAAATGTTTTCTGTTCCTGCACAACACGTTTTTGCAGTCTTAGTAAAACTGACTGGGCTGTAGCAGCGCAGTTCCCACAGCATATGGTGTCTCTGACAGTCCAGGCTGCCCAAGCACCTCTAGTCAATGTTAACCACAGAACAGCACCTTCCCTATCCATGAAACACATTAACATCTCAAAGCACAACCAAAACTAAACTCACATTTGTCTCCATAAATTACCTCTAAGCTTTGGTCTTGGCTTTGCCTTGCCAGAGATCATGGAATCATGACATGCTTTGGGTTGGAAGGAATCTCAAAGACCATCTCATCCCACCCCTGCCATGGCAGGGACACCTCCCACTGTCCCAGGCTGCTCCAGCCCCAATGTCCAACCTGGCCTTGGGCACTGCCAGGGATCCAGGGGCAGCCCCAGCTGCTCTGGGCACCCTGTGCCAGGGCCTGCCCACCCTGCCAAGGGGGAATTTCTCCATAATATCTAATCCAAACCTACATCTACCCTCCTTCAGCTGGGATGGAATTACCTTGTCTTAGCAATTAAGGTCGTGTCCTGCCAAAGCTTGCCATGCAGGAAAAGAAATATTCTACCCCTCTTTTTCTGTCTCAAAGTGTTTGAATAATGGTTCTGTCCTGAGATGGATATGTGTGGTACATGGCTTTCTGAAAGCTACAACATATTTTGGAATTAGTTGTTTCCACTTTGATTTACTTCTGACTAATTTATTCTTTGGGTTTGCTGTTGGTTTTGCTTTTTAAAATGAGGTTGATAAAAACTGTGTTCCTTTTACTGATTTAATTCTTATTTTAGAATACAGGCAGGAGTTTTGGCTGTGAAGCAGAAACACTGTGAACTGTCAGGTACAGAATTCTACTTTCATAAAAACTTTTCCTTCCCTACTGCTAATTCATCACAGATAAACCTAGCTGATAATACACTTTGATATTGCAAAAATAGACATTGCCTTCCTTCAGCTTCTGAGGAGAAAAGCCTCAATAACAGACCCATCAGAAAACCTCAAAAAGTAAGCCAGGTTTGCAAGGTACAGGAGTATGTTTACAAGTTTGTTATCAATAATTTAAGCCTCACTTGTCAGAACAGAAGATGGATATATATATATATAATCTGCTGTGCATTTTCCTCATGTATTTGCTAATCCACTGCCAGCCTGCCAAACAGATTTAAAAGATATTTCCATTTCTGAAAGAAAGTTACCTCCAACTTTCAAGGTCCAAAGATTTTGTGAGTGTGGCGGTGTTAACTTCTGCTGAGTAGCACTCACTGATAGGGAGCCTGGAGTGTTCATTGTTTTTCAATGACTGCAATTGATTCTGTTGTTGTTTTTCTGCTGTCTGGAAGCACCTGGGAGAAGACAAAAGTGAATCTGTGGCAGCAAGAGCTCTCCCTGTTCTTTTTAATCTGTTTGACGCTGGAGAATTCTCCCAGAAAAAGTTCTCTGCTGGCTGCTTTTAATCTCTGCATCTTTTTTGAGCAGATCCCAACGAAGTCACTTTGTTAAGGAAACTTCAAGGGATGTGTTGTAGTTGCTCTGTACACAGCAGTTAGGAGTCAGGGGTGATGTGTCTGTCAGAGCCACGGGAACAGCACAGGCTGCTGCTCAGTCAGCTCTGCAGTCTACATGGTCACGTAGGAATGAGGGGGACATTTCAGAAGGTGTGATTTTAGGCATTATTTTCAAGAAATCTACAAATTAAATTCATGCTCCCTGTTGTGTACTGATGTCTGATCTGAGCAGACTGCACGGCTGGAAACTACCACAGCTCATTTCTGAAGTGCCCAGTGCTATCCCCAGCAGATCTATTTCTGCTTTAAAGTCAGTAGGAATGGATTTCAACTCTTATTTTTCCCTTGTATTGTTAGAGGAGAGAGAAATCCTTACTATAGCAAGCTCAGTAGATGTTACCATCATCATTAATGAAGACATGGGGCATTGCTAGTGCATCCTCTCCCTATTCACACCTGATGCAACATTCCCCCTGAGAGGGATGACGGGTTTGTCTTTACAAACAAGCTGTGGGTCTGCTGATAAGATGAAACTATCACTGAGAAATAACAGAAAGAAGCGGATGGGTTCCACTGAAAGATGAAAGAAGCACTGAAAGAGCACCATGAGTTCCACAAGAGTTAAGAATTAAGAAGGGATTATGCATTGAGAGGCGGGGGAGGTATCCCAGGTATCAGGTGTTCCGGGAAGCCTGTACCTCTCAAGTACCTCAGCCTATGGGGAAAGAGAGAAGAGACATACGGCCAGGAATTAGGATAAAAAGGAGGCTGCGCCCTCCAAAAATTTGAGAGACCCCAGGGGAAAGCCCCATGGCCTCTCCCTTTATTCGAATAAAGTAAAAGGACTCCTCTGTCTCCTTTTTGGACATAAACCTCTGGTGTTTGTGGATTAATTTTCCTGACACCTCCCCGGGAGGGTGGGCAGGCCCTGGCACAGGGTGCCCAGAGCAGCTGGGGCTGCCCCTGGATCCCTGGCAGTGCCCAAACCCAGGTTGGACATTGGGGCTGGAGCAGCCTGGGACAGTGGGAGATGTCCCTGCCATGGCAGGGGTGGCACTGGATGGGCTTTAATGTCCCTTCCAACTCAACCATTCTGGGACTCTGTGATTTATGATTATGTTAATCATGTAAGGAAGAAGAAAGCAGGTGAATCATAAGGCCACCCTTTGTCTCATGCACTTGAGCCAGTAATGGTTTAGCAGAGGGAGGTCTGAGAGGAGCCCAAGCATTTACTATGAAGTCTATCTCAGCTTCTCTGTCTCTGTCCCTTCAAGTGTGTCCTGTGTATTTCCAGGCTATAGAAACCATTTTGGTTTATCATTAAACAGGCAAACACCACAGACCACAAGCTCTCCCTGCCTTTTTTATTTATTTTTTTTTCCCCTCCCTTGACTGAGTATTCTTCTTGTCCCTGACAAGGCTCCCAAGTAATCCAGGACTGAGATGAGCAATGTCTCCTTACTGAGAAGCACCCAGCCTTTGTTCCAGCATCCCAGGTGCCCAAGAGTAAGAGAAACAAGGTGTGAAAGAGGCAGCATTGTGCTGAGGGTGGAGCAAGGTGTACACTCCTTTTTCCAGGGAGCAGCCTGTGTCCAGGCTAGGCATATCTCCTGTCATTTACAGATCCCTCTGCCCTAGCTTTTACACTGTCTTCAAGCCATGCAGATTGTCGTGATTTTGAACCAGTAATTAACAAAAAGGGGAAAAAAGAATTATTTATCTCTTGCTGTGAGATATGGATTAAAATAAGAGCAAACCAGGCATAAAACTTAAAAGGAGTAAAGAAAGTTTATTGACAAACTACAAGAATAAGAACACCAGAATAAACTTTTAGAAAAACCTTTTCATTTCACACTGCTCACCATTCTTTTGTTCACATGACAACAGAGACAAAAACTTCAGAATTTTGATGGTTTAAACAGTCCCAATTTTTCCTATAGTCTTTTCCTCAGTTTCTGTAGAGAAACAGAAGTTCCTTTCTGTTAATTTATGGAGTTTCTCACAAGAAGGCTATTTTGTTATAGTCTTCTGTTTCTTTGATATCAGCTGCTCAGAGCTGCTGTTATCAAAGCTCACTCTTCCCATTTCACATCACTCTGAAATGTGTTATGGGTCATTAGTTTGGGGATAGCATTTTTAAGGATAAGTTAGTCAAAGGCAAAAAAAGTATTTTTCATCTGTCTCTGTGCGCTTCACTAGAAAACAGTTTTCTCATTGCCTCTCAAGGCTTCAAATCTCCCAGCACTTCACTCTACCACAATTACTCTGCTTTTTACTCAAATTTACACTTTGAACACTCTATTCCTCCCCATACACTATCATGAATTAAAAGAGTTCTTTTCAGGACTTCATTGTCCATCCCCATAGTTTTAACAGAAAGATATTTCAGCTTAATTAAAGCATCTTCTTAATTCTCTACCTTTCTTGAAGTTTCTTTTCTTTCTTGCTACTAGTAGTTTATAAAGTCTCTTTTCATGTTGATCACTCTTCTCTTTCTGGATAAAAAGATTAATCCGCAAGTCTTATCTGGATAAGAAAGAGTTAAAATCTTGCCCAAGCTTTGTAGATGGTTCGGTGATCTCTGCTGAAGAGGAGCTGGAGCCGTCTGGGATGGAAAGTTCCTCATAGCTGCTTTTGGAGAGCGTGGTCTCCGTCTCTGCTTGCTGCAGGCTCAGAGCTCCTTTCCTTCTTCACTCGGCAGTTTTCTAGTGAATGTAGTTACAGCAAACCCTCTAGCTGAACCAGAGATCGGGCCGAGCCCGGCCCAGCCCGACCTGGCCCGGGGCAAGCCTCATCTCCCGGCCAGGAGACGAGAGACGCGGCGGGCCCGGCCCAGCCCCCGCCCGGCCGCATGGCCTGGGCAGGGAACCGGAGGCCAGCCGGAGCTCCGCCACCCTTCACAGTCAGGAAACAAAGAACACCACAGACTTCTGGTTGTACACTTTAAGGTGGGGTTCACAAGTTGATTTTACTTTTCAATGGCTAAAACTGCTGTCAATTCTCAGCAATGACCGATAATTGGTCAGGAGAAAAGACTCCCAGGAGTCCCCAGCAACTTTAACTTCCTTAAAGGTAAACTAACCCCATGACATTCTCCAGCATCCCAGGTGCCCAAGAGTAAGAGAAACAAGGTGTGAAAGAGGCAGCATTGTGCTGAGGGTGGAGCAAGGTGTACACTCCTTTTTCCAGGGAGCAGCCTGTGTCCAGGCTAGGCATATCTCCTGTCATTTACAGATCCCTCTGCCCTAGCTTTTACACTGTCTTCAAGCCATGCAGATGAACATTAATTGCCCAAATTGTTCAAACTCAGAGTATCAGCTGAATTTAAGCAGCTAGCCATCTGACAGAGAGATTACCATCAATACTCCCAGTCCTTGGAGCACAACAGAGCAACACGATCCTGAGCTCACTCTGGCAGAGACGGGCACACATCTCAGGAGAGGACTCTGCACTCCAGACAGGAGTTCTGTCCCAGCACATGGATTCCCATGCAGATACAGCACAGCCTTGGCGAGGGTGCAGGCAGTTGTCACATTTCCCTCTCCATGGACGGGGAAGGAACAACATAATGCTCTTTGCTTGCCTTTTAGAATGGAGATAAAATTTCAAACCAAAGGGTTTTCCAGTCCAGGTTGACAGCTATCATTTTAAAGGAAAATATATTGCATGTCTAAATTTGATCAGTACATTAAAAG
This sequence comes from Poecile atricapillus, assembly GCF_030490865.1. Classification (NCBI taxonomy): domain Eukaryota; kingdom Metazoa; phylum Chordata; class Aves; order Passeriformes; family Paridae; genus Poecile; species Poecile atricapillus. The sequence goes on from NC_081258.1 coordinate 915,831, forward strand.
GTAAAAGCGAAGCATAATCCTAAAATGAAAATACTATTGTTCAATCACAGACTCACAGAATGACATGGCTTAGAGGCACCTTAAAGTTCACACAGTGCCACCCCCTGTAGCTAAAGGACACAAAATGATTCAGACAAACACTTTTCAGTGTTAGAACAGGAAAGAAGTAACTTTTATTCTCTCACTCCAGTATTTATGAATTCTCAATAACGACCAGGGATTGGATAATTAAGTTACCACCTTCCCAAGTACACTGGTCATGCAAAACGTCCATCAAAAGACGTTTCTTAGAAGGAATGTGATAAACAACTTATGTTTATAGAACTTTCATGGGAAAGTAACTAGAACTATGAAACATTATCAGAAGGCTTCAGTTTTCAGGGCAACAACCACCTTCCATGAGCAGGGATATCTTCCACTGTCCCAGGCTGCTCCAGCCCCAATGTCCAGCCTGGCCTTGGGCACTGCCAGGGATCCAGGGGCAGCCCCAGCTGCTCTGGACACCCTGTGTCAGGGCCTGCCCACCTTCTCAGGAAAGAATTCCCTCCCAATACACCATCTAAACTGACTCTCTGGCAGTGGGAATCCATTCCCCTTTATCCTGTCACTACAGACTCTTGTAAGAAGCCCCATCTCCATCTTCTTTGTCTTTTTAACCTTTAGGGATTTGACATCCCTTCTTTCAAGCAGATAATGATGAACAAAGTGGTCTAAAAAGATATGAAATGGTGGCTGACCATTGAAAATTGTAATAAATTAATCTATGAATAAAAATTCGTAAAAGGTATAAATAAGATATATATATGTTTGTAATGATATAAAATACAAAATGAAAAAAATCCTTCTCCGGGTCTGGTCGTAATTCCCCTCCGAGAGGCAACAGATTGCAACCAACACCCAGATAACGAACACAAGCAGGCACATCAGCCCAGAAAAATAGACAGGACGAGGGCCATCAGGAGTACAAAAGAACTGGCTCGGAGAAGATATCCATCTCCGGACCTGAACAATGCCCTGCAGATCTCTGTTGGGAAACAATCAGGTCGACAAAAAGACAAGCCCCGAGAAGATAGTCATCGCCAGACCTGAACACCCCAACCGTCAAACCAATGTTGGAAAAGCAATCAAAAGGGACAAAGGGAAAAGCACTGCCGAGATATCCATCGGCACCGGCCCCGGATCCCACCACTCTGCCCTGATGACACAAATCGAAATAAAATCAAGAAACATACAGAATCTCTTTACATATGAGGAGATTCTGTCTGGACACTTGTTAACTCTATTTTTACATGCCAGGAAATCCATTCACCCGACAATCAAAGACACTTGGTGAATGGAGTCTGCTTGGAATCCTAGCCTGGGGACACAAAATCTCTATAAAAATCTAGGCTTGAGAACCGTCAAGTGTGGATTTGGGAACTCCTATACCTTTGGTGTAGACCCTGTCCACCCAGCGCTGCGCTGTCCATTTTATTGTGGTTTTTCTCGCTGTTTGTTCTTTGTTGTTTTATAATAAATTTCTCTTTTTATTTTATCCTGAATTTGCCTTTGCATTTATAACAAAAATCAAGTGGCATGAACAAAAAAAAAAAAAGCATATTCAGTCTTCTAGCTGTCACAGAGCAATTACCTCAAAAAAATTCTGATGCCCAGCAAGAGAGCAGAAAAAGCAAGCAGGGGATTTGGTAAAATTATTTTCTCTCTCTTGCCCCTACTTTTGAACATATATTTGTATTGCTTTTGAATTGCTCTGCATTAGTTTGGATCCAGCTAAGCTGACATCATTTCCTTTAAGAATGGGGCAACATTCCCAGACTGTTTAGTGTTTCTGAGGTAGATTTCTCCAGGATGTAACACACTCGTTGGTGTTCTCAACTGAGGCTTCAGCACATCTGAATCATTTAAGATTTCACCCTCATCTAGTTAAAAATCAGTGTTTGAATATCTATCAGTATGTAAAACACTCATTTGCTACCAGAGTTAGAGCTCCTTATTGTACCAGGAAGAATTTAAGTTTTAATTAGCATTTCCTCTGGTGTACTAAACCCACTGAGACTACTAGACTTACTAAAATTTAATTAACTTGACAAAAGATCCTAATTGTTTTCATGCCACTAGTCCTTAGTGGGACTAAAAATAATACTCTTCAAATTAAGTGTCTGCAACCCACCTTCCTTTTGGATGTCCTACATACATTAAATTGGTTGGCCTACATATAATTATAGTTGGTAGGAAGCCTTGCCCACTCTGGAATCAAGATTGTGGGCTCAAAAATGGGTATTTTTATGGTAATGCACACTGATGAAAAGTTATTATTCAAAAGGCCTCAGCTAACATGAATTCTTTACACCATCTTAATTCACAGAATTCATAGAATGACCAGGTTGGAAAAGACCTTCAAGATCTTCGAGTCCAACCCATGCCTAACACCTCAACTAAACCACATCCAGTGCCACATCCAGTCTTTTTTTAAACACAGCCAGGGATGGTGGCTCCACTGTGGATGCTGAATGCAAGAAAGCAGGCAGGGAGCACAGAGCCTGTGTGAAACTGAGTCACACAAGGTTCTCACTCTGGCCTGAGAAAACATAAGGAAGAATCCAAACAGTCCTTGGAGAAGAACAACAACCTTTTGTTGTTCACTTGCAAGAAACAGTCAAGGGGTGTAGCTCCTAATTGTCCAATAAGAGTGATGTGTTTGTTTAATGACCAATGAGTTTTACCTCTTGGACCTTCTCGGAACTGTCTATAAAACAAGATCTGGAATAATAAAACTTGCTCTCTTGTGCAACCCAGAAGAGAGTCCATGTCATACCTTCCTCCATTCCTAATGTAGTGCAACATCAGGTAGATGTGTGCTGCAGCCAAGGGCTGAAGGACATTGGGGTCACCCTTCTCCTCTTTTCAGAGGTAAAGAGTTTTTCCCTGTGTGCTCCTTGACAGGTCTCAGTGACCCTGGGTAGAGAGCCAGCCAGTGAGCGGGCCTGGAACGGCAATCTCAACAAAGCTAGAGCTTACATTCCCAGGATAAGCCACTGTGTCTGCATATTCACTCGCCAGCCATTGAGATAATGGTTTTCCACAGAGGGAAAGCAAAGTTCTGCAGAGGAACAAACTCTTTCTCTCTCTGAACTGGATGTAAGCAGCAACTGGGACTCACTGTATCAGAAGGCGTTAAAGTGCTACAGCTGTGGCTGTCTGGGGACAGTGACGCAAGAGCGGATCAGCTGGGGTGGGACCCTGTTCAATGGATGCCTGGATAGCCTGGCTCCTGCCAGAGGAGCTTGGCCTCTGGAACTGCCTGTGGATGCAGATTGGGGAGACCATGCAGGGGGTCCGCAACCTCTACTAACAGCAGCAGTGGGGTCAGCAGCAGCAGGGGCAGCAGCAGCAGCAGGGGCAGCAGCAGCAGCAGGGGCAGCAGCAGCAGCAGCAGCAGCAGGGACAGCAGCAGCAGCAGGGGCAGCAGCAGCAGCAGGGGCAGCTGCAGCAGCAGCAGGGACAGCAGCAGCAGCAGGGGCAGCAGCAGCAGCAGGGGCAGCAGCAGCAGGGGCAGCAGCAGGGACAGCAGCAGCAGCAGGGGCAGCAGCAGCAGCAGGGGCAGCAGAGGCAGCAGCAGTGCCTCGGCCTTGGCCAGCCCGGCCTCCCCCCCCAGCATGTACTGCGCCCTCTGTGCCAGCCCATCCAGACTTCTGAAGACACGGACTACCTCCACTGATTCAGCTTTGGACAGAACACTGTGGTCCCGAAGCTGAGAAAAAGTCGGACAAAAGATGCTGGAACAGAGGTTTTTTCCATGGTTCCACCCCGTGAGTTGCTTTCTGAGTGTTTTATGCCTTTAACTTTTCCTATGTTTGTTTTAAGGATTGCCCATGTGCTCTCCCCGTGGCACCACGGGCAGAGGTTTTCCCCTGCTCCAATGTCAGGGGCCAGGGCTGTGGCCAGGAAAGGGGTTGGCAGAGTGGCTCAAGTTTCTCGGTTCCCCCTCCTGGCACGGCTGTGGGGTCAGCACAGCGCTCCCAGGAGCGGCTTTGTCCTCGCCCCCCTCTCCCTTCCCCTGTGTCCCCGTGTCATGCTTTGCTGTCCCCAATATAGCACGACACTCCACCACCTCCCCAGGCAGACCATTCCAGTACTTTATTATCCTTCCTGTAAAAAACTTTTTCCTAATATCCAACCTATATTTCCCTTGGTGCAGCTCGAGACTGTGTCCTCTTGTTCTGTCAGTGCTACCTGGAGAAAGAGCCCAACCCCACCTGCCTACACCCACCTCTCAGGGAGTTGTAGAGAGTGATAAGGTCACCCCTGAGCCTCCTTTTCTCCAGGATAAACAACCCCAGATCCCTAATAATTTAGTAAATTTTAGAGGTTTATAGATTTATCTTGGTACACAGACTAAACAAGGAGATGTAACACTCATTTAAATCAATACAGAAGCCTAATATTAGCAAGATAAAAGAAAGACTATTGTATTGGTAGAGCAACTATGATAAACAGCGTATATCTATATGAAGTGTAGTGTGAAATTTGAAATTAAAATAAAAATAAAAATACTTCCTGCTCAGTATGCTTCCCATATCTTTATCTCTTTCCCAGTTGAGCTGCTCACATTATTCCAAGGCTTTGCTGACTTTGAGACTCTTGAAAGAAATGTGAGTGTGGAAAGCATTAGGGCACAGCCTGAGGAGCACTGGGGACAGCTCTGTTACAGGAGTTTGCATGCAGAACAGAGGAACTGCAATCCAAGGAATGCTTTGGCTGTTGTTATAAATGAAATCAGCCAAATTTTGTCAATAAGGGCTTTATTGAAAACTTTGCAAAAAATCAAATTTTGGGCTGCCACAATCAAAGTCAGTGTCGAGCCCGGGGTTTGCGCTGGGTGAACTCAGAACCGGCCTCTGTCGCACTGGCTCCCTTAAGTTCACAAGCTGTCTTTTGGGGTGCTGAGTTTTATACAGTTTTTTCGGCCTGAGGCTATGCAGCTTCAGTTTTTTTCTCCTTTTTTGTGTTGTTACATATTCATAGTTCTGCTGCTGGTCTGTTGATGAGCTTTTGGAGAAGGGAAGAGAGTTTGAGTAGTTTTTTGGGAATTGGGCATTGAGATGTATGGTCCTGAGGATTTCGACTGGATCAGTATCAGGCGTTAATTGCTGGGTCGTTAGTAGGCTCGGCTTGCCTGGGTGGACCCATCTCTTCTCAGTGCTATTTTAATTGCTGAGTTGTTCTCTTGCAAATTCCTGGGTTTCCAGCAGCTGCTTTTGCAATCTCAAGTTGTTTGTGTTTTATACATAAAACATGTTTTATACTTGACCTTATATGTGTACAATAAAACACAAATTATACCAACATATATTACACCATGCATGTCTGAAGCAGAGGTTTTAAGGAGAAGGGATCAAGGACGAGTACCCGAACTCTTTTGTCAAGATAAGGATACCTTTATTAGCATCCCTACATTACAGGATTCAGATCTGTCTAATTATCACCTCCAAAATTTAAAGAATGAATCAGCCTGGAAATCAAATCAAAGCTATTACTCGTTATTCCTCTGTTGAGCTTTGTTGGGACTGAATATCCCTGCACTTCTTAGAAATCACTGATCATACAGGTGTGGGTTTGGAACGTAATCCATTATGTGAATGCTCTTTGAAAAAACTGTGGTTTTGGGAAGGCTCAAACTCTACCCCCTCCTTCAATGACACAGGTCAGGCTGAGGCTTCACCACTGCGAATGCAAGAGAATATCAAATGTCTTCATTGTTACATCATCCCGGCATTGGGAGGGAAAAACCTGTAAATCTCAATGAATCCACAGCTTTCAGCTTCTTTTTCTGCCAAAACATCTGTCAGCTTTCTCACATCTCAATACTAAGGAGATTATCTTGGCTGATGAACCATCCAGATTGGCTGTTAAACACCTCTTTTCTGTTTTCCTTGCCAAACTCCTCTTTTGTTTCCTTCCCTCTCAATTTGAACAACAAGGTACTCTCCAGGCCCCAATTTCCATCCAGATTTATTGATGTGAACTCAAGGTGCCCATCTATTGTACTGCAATTATTAGAATCTCCTGAATATACGTACACAAAATATTTTTAATGAACAGCTCTGTAGAGTTCACATTCATAACTTTTGCTTTAATAAATAAAGCCTTTTTGTAAGCCTTTCACTAAAAAAACACCATATGTCTGTGTTTATTGAAGACAAATATTTAAAATAAACTCTCATTAACATTTCTCTGCATGTATAAAATAGTGAACTCTGAAGACTTGTCAGAGGCATAAGTTTAGTACATAAAATATAAAGAAAAGCAGGTAAGCAGTTGATAACATGAGACTGTAGGCCACCAAATATTCACTGCAAAAGCCTTTATGCATTTGGAAGAAATTAGGTTCATGTTTGTAGGAAAATGTTCATATTTGTCCCTGTAGATAATATCTTACAAACTATAAAAATCTAAAGTAAACTTTGTTCCTCTTCCCTTCTCTGCTTTGTATTTTATTTTTTTCCTGCAGCTAATGAATTGTTTGCAACTTTAAATATGTAATATATAGTTGTATAATTCATGTTTTATTATATATGTATATAAGCAGTAAGGAGAAATGAAAACTGGTTACATGTATCAAGCACACATGCACAGCAAGGAGTTCCAACACCACAGCCCGGAGCCAGAGGAGAAGGACAATTTGCAAAAGAACAGAATGGCACCAAGGAGAACAAGGCACACCCAAGCAAGATCGGAGTACCAACTACTCAGTGATTTACACCTGATACCGGGCTGATCTGATTCTCTGCACCGCGCATTTCAATACTCAGTTCCCGTAAAGCCACTCAAACCTTTCCTCCCTTCTCAGAAATCTCGTTAACAAACCTACAGTAAATATGAATATACAACAAACCCTGGGAAAAAGAACTTTATAGCCTCAGGCTGTAAAAACTGTATAAAAACTCACCTCTCTAAAGGACAGATGGTGAACTTGGAGGAATCAGGGCGGTAGAGACTGAGTCAGAGTTCACCCAGCGCCAATCCCGGGCTTGACGCTTCAACCTTAACTGTGATTGTGGTTGTTTCCATAAGTAAATTTTACAAATTTTTCAATAAAATTATTATTGATAAATTTGACTCTATTTCATTTATAACAAATAAAACACAATGACTTTATCTCCTGGGTTTAAAAATTGTGAGGAGCAGCTTGGAACCATCTCACATTCTTATCATCACTTATTAGAATGCACTGAGTTTTAAAAAAGTTGCTTTCAGCAATTTTTCATAGCCTGACCTCCTGTTCACCTTGAACATTCAAACACATAATATCTCTAATGAAAGAGAAGATATTTTAAAAAACAATTCACTATCATCCAGTTTTCTGATCTAGCATGTTTGCACACCTTTGGAGACTTACATTTGACCAGAACAATTTATGTATTTAGAAAATTGAAGCGTAATTGAAAACTATAATGTACAAAAGCAGTTGTGATTAAAACTGGAGACAGGTAATAGGAATGCCAAAGACTAAGAAAACAAAATAAAAATAAAGTACTTCATGCCTCAGAGGTTTTGAGTGTCTTTATCTAAATATAAGCCGTCAATAACACAGTGATTCATGAAAATGCTGAGAATACTTACAAAAACATCTCCTCAATATCTTTCACTGAGAACACTGATAATTTCATTTGTATGTAGTCTTCCTCTTTTCTAACATCTTTCTTTTCTTATGCACATACATAGTTTTTAAATGGTATAATTTTGGTATTTTATTTTAAAATTGCTTGTCCACAGTAAAGGAAAAACAATTGGTATGTTCAGAAGGGACCTTTTGAGAGAAATCCTTTAAAAAAAGAACACATGATCAGTTTTAAATGAGTCTGAAGTACGCTGCAGTTTCTCCTTCTCTACTGCAAATTTAAGGTTTAACTCTGTCTGCTTCAAGCAAAAGATTAATTCACTATGGAATAATTTATCAGGACATTGTTCCTTTTTTCTGTCAATAGCTGATGAAAGGATAGTGTTATAAATGCAAAGGCAAATTTGGGATAAAATCAAAAAGAGAAATTTATTAATAAACAACAAAGAATGACAATGAGAGAGAAAAACCACAATAAAAATGGTCAGCGCAGCGCTGGGTGGACAGGGTCTACACCCGAGGTGTAGGGTTCCCAAATCCACGTCTGAGCGCTCTCAGGCTTGGGGTTTTATAGGATTTTTAAGTCCTCAGGCTAAAATTCCAAGCAGGCTCCATTCACCAAGTGTTCTTGATTGTTCGGTGAATGGATTTCCTGGCTTGGAAAAATAGACCTAACCAGTGTCCGGACAGAGTCTCCTCATATGTAAAGAGACTCTGTATGTATTTTAATTTTGGGTTATCAAGGCAGAAGTGGTGTGATCCGGGGTTGGTGCCGATGGAAATCTTGGCAAAGTCCTCCCTTTTGTTTCCAGTGATTGTATCTCCAACACTGGTCTGACAGGTGGGCGATTCAGGACTAGCGGCGGATACTTTTTCTGAGGCTCGTCTTTGTCGACTTTGATTGTTTCACAACCAAGATCTGCAGGGACGTTGGTCAGGTCCGGAGTTGGGTTCCTCCTCCGAGCTAGTTCTTTTGTTGTCCTTGATGGCTCTCATCCTGTCTATTTTCCGAGCTAATGTTCGTTATCTGGGTGTTGGCTGCAATCCTTTGCCTTCGGAGAAAGATTCCCGGCCAGGCTTGGAAGGAGGGTTTTTTTCCTTTTTATATACACATCTTTGGGTTTTTTTATTATTTCAATACATATACATCTTATTTATCTCTTTACGAATTTTTATTTACACATAATTTATTACAATAGGAATAGTATAGTTCCCTTAAATGGAAAACTGTGATAGAAAAAACAAATCTGAGGTTTGGGTTGGGATTGGATTTAGGAGAGTGCCTCAGTTTTGGGAGACAGGTGTCTGCTAGGGAGGGCAGGAGCCTCCCTTGGAATGAAAATGCAAACCTCTCCCTCTGAATTATGATAAACCTGAAATCAAGGGGCTCTCAGGCAGAGATCTGGGGATAGGAATAACAGTTCTTTACTAGTGTGTATTATTAAAAACTAGATTCACTTAATAAATTATAAAAAGTTGAATAGAAATAAAAAGACAATTAGGAGACAAAGGAAATAAAGCAAAGGTTTAAAACAGCCGGGTGCCCTGGCACCTTGCATGGGACACACCTGGTATCCTGGGAACACTCTTTTTATCCCCTCCTGCTGTGAAGATTTTATGCATATTCAAACATGTCCCCTCCCTGGTTCCGCCTTCTTAGGTCATGCTTTTCCACAATTTTTTATTTTCTGCTGGTCAGCATATTTTTTGCTGGTCATCATTATTCTAGCTGGTGAGGATTATTTGAAGTTTGGTTTCCTTTCTTTTGCAAATGGTCACTTGTTGATAACCATCCGGGCCTCTCATCCTTCCTTTTGAGGGCAGCTGTGCTTCATATCTTCTGCTGATAACAGTTTGGGCTCTATTGTTCTCCTGATAAGCAGCTTGGGCCTCACTGTCCTTGCCCTCTGGGGCTTCCTTGCCCTGTACCTAGGAAATTCTTTTAAACTTAAAACTTGTTAGCAAGAAAAAGTACATACATAGCTAAAAAGTATTTAACATATAATATTCATTTGCAAAAGCCAATATCACAATACAAATTTATAACAGTATAACAAAACACACAAACAACAATAACTACAGTGTTAGCAAGAAGACAGAAACAGGGACCCCATGACAGCTTTCTCGGCTGAGACGGGAAGGGATGGAGGAGAGGCTTTGCTTCACAAACCCCCTCGGGCGGGCAGTGCCGGTGCTCCTGCAGGGCTCTGAGGAACACTCAGCTGGAACAGCAGGGATGAGCTGAGATCCCGGGCCGGTGGCTGAGGTGGATCAGCAGCTCTGCTGTGGTGGCTGGCACTGCCACACGTCCTGGCAGGACAGGGGGTATGAGGCCACCAATGAAGAGGGAAGAAGGAGAAGAAGAAGCAGCAGCTTCCTCTGGGTGATGGTGAATTCTCTTCTCTAAACCACAACAGCTCCCAGCGAGTGTCCTGTTCTGAAGCTGAAGAAAGCAGCCAAACTGTCCCCAGCTGCCCCCGCCCTCCCTTTTTCATGCCCCCCTTCTACCCTGGGCCCAGCTGAACTCTTTTTCTTTCTCATGCACCCAACAAGTACCAGCAGTCAGATTTCCCCTCCACTGATGGGTAAAAATTCCATGGGTGAGAAGGAACAAAAGGAAGGATACCTAACCCACAAAAGGATGTTAATGCATTTTGGGGTTATTAGCCAAGTAGGCCAATTTCAGTGTTGTGAACTGTATTTTGGTACAGATACTGCCTTCCATCCTAAACAGGCCAAAGTCTCCTATTAATATTAATTTAATGACAGCAAAAATGTACTTGGACAAGGTTAAAGTGTGTTTTACTCCCTTAAAAGATTAGTTACATTTCTATAATCTAAAATGTGAAGTCCTCCATATCCCAGATATGAAACCTGACAGCATAACCTTTTATTCCTATTCTAAGCAACAATTTGCATGGGTGAGCATTCTTGGGATTAGTTGCATAGTTCAAAAACGTCCACATCTTGTTTAGGATTAAGAGACTGAAGAAACAAGATGTTTTTAAATTGAACTGCTGGGGTTTAAGGTAGGCTTCATTAATGGGTCATCACAACCTTTTTTCCTGACTGAATGGATTTTTCTAAACCACATTTTATTGAGAAAGTCTTTTTATATCAGCTAAAAATGCTAAGTATTTGGCTGCATGATCTACATAAATCAAACAAGAAAACACTATTGAAAATAAGAGTTTTCTTCTGTGCAGGCCAGAATAAAGTCTGTGCCCTATATAGGTGCTCCTGGCAGCTCTTCAGACAGGCTGACTTCACCTACAATTATGAATTTAGACCCAAAATACAGGCCATATTAATTGATTGCTTCCATAGGCACCATTAATTTTCTTGCCCACCCCTTTCTTGATCTGAGGTTAAACTTCAAAAAGTGAACTCAGGAAACAAAACAGCAGCGTCTCAACTGAGGTCTGGTGACACCTGGGACCTCTGGAAACACAATGTACAACTGAGCCGTCAGTTATAAATTAAGGCCCCCCTCTCACCAGTTCAGGACATGGTTGCTTTGAATGCAGCATACTCCCTTCTGTTGGGGTTCAAAATACATTTCCCTCCACTGCCTTTGATCTTCCCATAAAAGAAATCTGAACAGGCTTTCTGCATAGCCAAGAAATAATTTTGCAGCTCTGAGTTCTGCATCCCCAATGTCCCTGCAGGGCCTGCTGTGTCTAATTCCCAGTGAGTGGATCTCTCCTTTTCCAGCATTCCAGACATTTTTTTGGAAGAAGGCTCCCAGCACCTGCTTATCTACAGAATGATCTGCACATCTGGTACGAGCAGCAGCTCCTTGGGAGATCCCCTTCTTTTCAGGAAAGGTAAATAGTAGGACCACCTTAACCATGACAAGTAAAGAGAGCATTATCTGAGTCTCCTAGCTTTGGTGAGCATTTTTTAACACCAACATTCCACCAGGGAAGTCTGGTTTTAATAAAGGCAGAGAGCTAACATGATAAACATAACAGCAACGAGGAGAGCAGCCCCATATTTATCTTCATGTGAGCACAGACAGGTTGCATGGTTAGTCAGTCAGCAGGACATTTAAAACAGGAATTTGAGCATCACATTTTATGGGCCTGGGACTAGAGAATTGTGACCCATCTCTATGGGAGTATCAGGAGTCAGACCCCCTTCATTGTGTCTGCTTGAGATTAGCAATGGAGCTGATTTCCAGAGCTGGCAGAACCAGAGGAAAATGGAGACAAGAAGGAATGCAGGACTTTGGCTGGTATTGGGAATTCTGAGGTGCAAAGGGACATGCACAGGACCATACATCAGCAGGTGACAAGGACAGGGCTCCTACATCCTCCTGTTCTAGCTCTGCAAATAAGTTCTATAAAATATTCATTCAGGTTGCATATATTGACAGTGCTGCTGCCCATCAGGTCATGTTGAGGTCTACAAATCTCAGCACTTTTGGATCAATGTTTCAAGGCAGTCAGCATGTGCCCACTTTTTTTCTTTTCTTTTTTTTTTTTTTTTTTTTTTGCTATTTCCTACTACAATCAATTTTTCAGAACCAAGATCAAAAAAAGAGTATGAACACAAATCAGAGACTTTCTGATTTGTGGTTGATCACACATCAATACTGAAATCTAATTAAGTCTTACAAATAGAACAGTAGATGGCTAACTAAGCAAATTCTTGAATCAGAAATGGTAATGAATATGCTTATCTAGTACAATTCAAAGGTTGAGTAGAGTATCTGATGTCACATTACATTAGAAAAAAAATCCAGCTAAAATTTCCCATTAGGTTCAAATATTCTCACACAATATTATCATTCTCAATATTTAGCTATTTACTATGGGATTCATAAATTGAGATATGTGCCTTGAATTATGCTTATTAGAAAATTTTGGAGTTCTGTGTGGTTACTATTTCCTATAGAACCTAATCAGAGATGAGATTAAGGGGAGTTCAATAACTTCTGCAGCTGATTTTCAAGTCCTGCTTTGTCGCAGCCAGGGTCTGGTTCTAAGTCACAAACATCAGTTTTGTCACTGATGAGTGACTTGAATCAAACCAAGTCTTAAACCCATGAGAATTAAAATGATCTGGGTTTGGGACCACATGTTCACTGAGAACACTCATCTGTATAAGCTTTTAGCTGAGAGTTTTGATATTCCCTCTGAATCCTAAATCAGGAACTGGATTCTTCTCTCCAGAGAGGTCCCATGATGGAGCTCAGAGGAATGCCTGACTCAAACCAGTGGATGATCACAAACTTTCAGTTTGAAACAAGATGGGATGGGGGGTTACATGCAGCCTTAGATCTCTGCTGCAGGCTCTGCCTTCCAATCCAATTGCAGATAACATGGGGTTAATACTCAGATCCATTTCTAACTGGACTTACCTCATCTGATGTTTGTATTCCAGCTCTGTGGCCTCTGTTCCATGAAGTCTGAGGTGTTATGGCTGAAAGCAGGGTAAGCAATCAAGAGTGGGCCGAGTTCTCTTCCATCCTATGTCCCACTGTAATGGAAACCAGACTGCACGCACACAAAACTTCCTGAATTCTGTGAAGTTTGGAGGAGAACCCTGTGATTTTAGCCAATATACTCAGAAAATGTCATGACTTTGTGGTTGTTGCAGATATGAAGACAAATTATTATTACTTTCTTTTTAGATTCAAAGAACATGAGGATATTTTCTTGAATAAGAACAATGTGCACTTTCCCCCTGTAAATATAGTCTGCCTCTTCTATTTGCTGAAAAATCCAGGAGGAAAGGTCCTGTAACGCTGAGGCTGTGGTGATTTCTATGACTTAATGTTAAATTTGGTGAAATCTACTTTAAAAATCACTGTTTGCATGTACTGGAGCATTACTTGTGTTTCTGGTGATTGAAGAGGAGTGTCTACACAATCCTCATAGATGTTCACAGTTGATAAACATTTTCCACCAACTAGTTCCTCAGCAATTCCCCGTCTTTTAATTGCGCTATTTCTTTTTATTGCAATGATATTTTCCATTAGTTTCTAAATGGAGCAGATGTTTTTCCATCAGTTTGGGATTTTTCTTACCAAAATATTAACTTCTCTTTTCAATTTTGTATCTCATGCTTAGTGCTGGGAAACATTTATGAAGTAACTATTCCTTCCTTGTGGCACCAATGTTCTTCCAGCCTGATGCTGTTTTGTTCCCAGAAAAAATCTGTCACTGTGGAATTGCAGAGGGATTTGATAATTAAGGTATAAACTGTTTTTCTTTACAAAAGTGTATGATTTCTGTGGTTTAGCCTTAAGTATAAATCAGCATAACTGATTTCAAGAGATAGATGTTAACACTTACTAAGGCTTTACCTTCTTCAGGTTTTTAATGCTTTTTTTGTAAGCAGACAGAAATAAATATTCATTATACTGATTTTTTTAATCTATAATATAGTAATAATATTTTTTTATCTCTCTGGGGTTAGGTGTCCTTCCTTCGGTTCCCTGTCACCCATGGAATTTTTACCCATTAGTTGCAGGGAAATATGACTGCTGGTACTTGTTGGGTGCTTGAGAAGAGTTCAGCTGGGCCCAGTGGGGAAGAGGGGCAGGAAAAAGGGAGGGCGGGGGCAGCTGGGGACAGTTTGGCTGCTTTCTTCAGCTTCAGAGCAGGACACTCGCTGGGAGCTCTTGTGGTTTGGAGAAGAGAATTCACCATCACCCAGAGGAAGGTGCTGCTTCTTCTTCTCCTTCTTCCCTCTTCATTGGTGGCCTCATACCCCCTGTCCTGCCGGGACGTGTGGCAGTGCCAGCCACCACAGCAGAGCTGCTGATCCACCTCAGCCACCGGCCCGGGATCTCAGCTCATCCCTGCTGTTCCAGCCGAGTGTTCCTCAGAGCCCTGCAGGAGCACCGGCACTGCCCGCCCGAGGGAGTTTGTGAAGCAAAGCCTCTCCTCCATCCCTTCTCATCTCAGCCGAGAAAGCTGTCATGGGGTCCCTGTTTCTGTCTTCTTGCTCATGCTGTAGTTATTGTTGTTTGTGTGTTTCGTTATACCCACTAGTAAAGAACTGCTATTCCTATCCCCAGATCTCTGCCTGAGAGCCTCTTAATTTCAAAATGATGATAATTCAGTGGGAGGGGGATCTACATTTTCATTCCAAGGGAGGCTCCTGCCCTCCCTAGCAGACACCTGTCTTCTAAACTGAGACACATCCCAAATGCCATAAAGAGCTCATGGGAGTCTTTAAATGTATGAGGCTAAAACTTCCTCCAGCACGTTCAACACTTGCAGAGTAGGGGATTCCTGCTGATGGAAGGGGGCAGGATTGATTTGCTAATAAATGTTTGTCCATTTACATCTATGGATCTTCCAGCCACAAGGTAGCAGACGTGGTGGGAAATTCCATTTGTTGTGGGAAGAGGAGGAGAGCATGAGATCATAGCCCTGGATAATATGGCCATAGTAAATTATTCATTATTGCGATGCATATATAGTCCCTGCCTTGGGCTACCTTCAGCAGCATGAAACATGACAGGATGTTTCTTTATTTCGAATGAGTAAATAGACAAAAAGCACGAGACAGCTTCTGTCTTCTATTTCTCCTTTTTGGGACTTTAATCTACTACTGTTTTTAACTTCCTGAGTGTGGTCTTTATTTAAAATAATGAAGGAATGGGGAAGGAATGAAGAAGGAAGGAAACAGCAGAGAATGGAGACAGAACTCCTTCTCCAACCACTTTGTGAAGCTTCTGACATGCCTTGACATTGCTCCTCTCATATAGATTTAAGATATATATTTCAAAACTTCCCTATGCCCCTAAGCCATAAATATTTAATTCTCAGTATTACCATCAATCAGGTTAGAGGATTTATGAAAGATATTGGTGGTAAAAGCTTCTTGTGCTGTTTGCTGTAGACCTTCAAAAGCACTCCAGTTTCTCAGAGAGCTTCTGAGCTGCTGGCAGAGGGGGGCATTGATTAATGGCTCCCTGGGACCCTCTGACACCTCTGCCAGGATCAGAGAGATAACAGACAGCCCGAGAGCAGTGCTTTGTACAAGGTAGGCAAAGGTTAGCAGCACGCAGGAATTCCTGCAAGGAGCAGGAGATAGGCAGCAGCTCCCTCTGGGGCAGGATAATGGGCTGCGAGGGAGAGCCAGAGTGAAGGAGCATTTTGTAGTACTCAGGCAAAAACAAGAGAAAGGACAGATGATGTGAGAGGATTAGATAAAAAGCAAGAATAAGAATCCATGGAGAAACGAAGCTTAAAGTGTGTCAAGGTTTGAGGGTTTTTTTAAAGTATAATTTAATTTATCATTCATAAGAGAGGGCTCGTATCAGGAGGGTTTTGTTTATTTACTTTTTTTTGCTACCAAATGCACCATACTTTGTACAGCAGGTGAGGGAGGGGATTCTCCCCCTTTACTCTGCTATCCTGAGACCCCACCTGGGCTGGGGTGTGGTGCCACCTGTGAACAGTTCTGGTGCCCCAACGCAAGGAGGACATGGAACTGTTGGAGCAAGTCCAGAGGAGGCCATGGAGGTGCTGAGGGCACTGGAGCACCTCCCCTGTGGAGCCAGGCTGGGAGAGCTGGGGCTGCTCAGGAGAGAAGAAAGAGAGGAGAAGGTTGTGTGGAGACCCCAGAGCTCCTCCCAGGGTCTGAGGGGCTGCAGGGACCCCAGAGAGAGACAATTCCTCAGGAACTGCAGTGGCAGGACAATGGGCAAGGACTTCCCACTGAAAGAGGGGAAATTTAGGTCAGGGGAATCCCTTCCTAGGGAAATTGGGCAGGAATTGTTCCCTGGCAGGGTGGGCAGGCCCTGGCACAGGGTGCCCAGAGCAGCTGGGGCTGCCCCTGGATCCCTGGCAGTGCCCAAGGCCAGGTTGGACACTGGGGCTTGGAGCAGCCTGGGACAGTGGGAGGTGTCCATGGCTGGGATGGGATGAGCTTTCAGCCCCTTCCAACCCACCCCATATGACTCTATAATTTGTCATCCTGAACGGAGCTCATTTCTCTATCCAGCAGTGTCACCAATAAATCCAGTACATCGAAGAATCCAGTACTTACTTAAAACAATGCTTGCACTACAGGGGTACAGGAAAATTCAGGTTGGTTAGAGTATCTTGTTCTGCAGATGTGAGCTATTTGTGATAACTGGAACAAAACATCTACTGTAGCCAGGCAGTTTCCATGACCCAGGGACATTTCTTTGATGTAAAGCAGAACAGAGTGCAGGATTTTGCATTGCTCAGTCATCTGTTTATCCCAGTGTCATGCCATGTGAAGAGCCCAGAAACACATGCTCCACAAAACTGAAAAATTGCTTTTTAGGTTAACTTTGTCTTTTCTTCAGACTGTGCTTACAATTCTTGGTACAGAGCAAGTAGGGTTTTTGGTTTTTTTATCAGTCAGTTTCCACTTGAAGTCATTGGAATACTTTTCTGGAGTAAAATGCTGTCCCACAGGTTACCTTCCTGACCAGGCAGGAAGTTTTTTTTATTTACAGATCTAACTATCTGTAAATACCCTGCATAGAAATAAAGGTGGCTTTAAACTTTGCAAATGTCATTTGCAAGGCAATGAGGCAGCCTTGGGAGAATTCTGTATACAGGGGTTGATTCACAGAACCTGGGAGTCAAAAATAAATTGGCTTTAATGAGCTTCGACTTAGTATTCAAAGTAGGAATTTTTGACACATTTGGGAGTACTTTGCATTAGTGTGAATGAGCCAGTAGCACAAATCCTTGGAATGGGAATTATTTCATAATGATCATAGGCTGACATCACTGACTGGGTTTAACTGTATCTTTTTCAGTGGGAAAGGTAGGGGGTCCTTCAGGGCATGACAGTAAAAGTTGTGCTTGGCATGGAGTCTGGAGAGGAGAAATAGCTACATCTCCCAGATGTGGGTGGGAAACGCCTAAAAACCCAGGGGTGCTCTCTTCCACAGCAACCTCTATTAACTGGTGGCCATGGAAGGAGAACTGCAGGAAAATGGCAAAAATGTCAGGGCTATCCTGCTTGGCATGGAGGTATGGCCACAAGTGAAATCACCTACAGTGCTGCAAGGAAAAATGATATCTTTGGGTCAGGAGGAAGGATTTAAAAAGGTCCTCAAGGAGCTTTTACTGGAGGAGTCATTTGGAGTGACATTTTGAGACTACAAGGACACACCATCCACTTCCTACAAGTGTGTTATCCCTGAGAGATCCCACAGCACCCACCTGTGCAGTACTCATTTTCTAAATTGACAGCAGCAAAACATAAACTTGGGAAGCAGCACAGTTTCATATGGAGTTGGTCTTTCTGGTGAGGATTAGTTATTGTTTAATTGGAGACAAGAGGCAAACAGAGAAGTCTTTGCTCTTTGAAGTAGCAAGAATAAAATTATTGCATTTTTTCACTGTAAGAACATAATTTTTAACATTTTGGTGTGAAATTATGTCTAGAGGGTATAATGATCTTATTTATTGCTGGGCATAACTGGGCACTATAATTTGTGCCATGCTCTCTTTCTTGTTAAAATGCTTCTCAGAGGCGGCATTCAAATCCAAAAGCACAAGATTTTGAAAAACGCATTAAAGAAATATTTTTATTAGGCAAATGGGCATTTTGGTGCCTATAGGTATTTTTAAAAATCCCATAAAATGTCCTACAACAGTGAAGTAAGAAGAATGAAGGTTTGTAATTCCTCAAGGAAGAGAAGGCACCTCCTTCTCTCCCAGGTCTGTGAGATTTGGCCATGCCCTTCTCATGGACTTGGGCCTTTAGTATCAGGGTTGTTACATCTGAAAAGCAACTCTGCAAGAGGACTTTTGCTACTTTAAAAATCTTAAAAGTACCATCTCACAAGGGAAGAGGTTTGGAAATAAAGGGATAAGCTAATTATTTATAATTAGGTCAGACTGGGTAGGCTGATTGCCATAATTAACACAGCCTAATGACTGGCCGGGGGGGATTTTACTTGGCTGCACTGGGTGAAATCTGGTCCAATGGATCTCGGCCGTGCTGTGCTGGTGTGAGAGCATCCCCAGGCCGGGCAGGGGAGCAGGGAGCGCTGGCTCAGGGCAGTAAAAGCGGGCTGGGATCGCGGGGCGCTGCCGGCAGGGCTGTGCGGGCAGGGAAACCCTCCTGAGCGAGCAGCGAGGAGCTGGCTGAAGGCTTAGAGAGCTGTGCATCAAAGCAAACAGCAGCTCTGGACTGGAAAGAGAGCTCTAGGAGCCGGAGGAGTTCCTCGGCCCAGGGAACCGAGGGCGCGTCCCAGACGGAGCCGAGCCGGGGAATCTCGCAGCCCAGGCCGGCTCAGGAGCTTTTCCCCGACCCACAGCCGCTCCCAGGGGATGCTCAGGGAGCTCCGGGGATGCACAAAGAGCCGTGCTTGAGGCTGTGGTGTGTGCCACCCTCCAGCACAGCTTTCCCTGCTGCAGCAGCGCTCCCTCCCCTCCGCCCGGCTGCTTCAGTCCTCTCCACAGCACAGAAATGAACCCGAACAGCAGCCAGAAACAGCTGCTAATACAGCAAAGAGAGCAGAAAACAGCCAGAGACTGAGCAGCTTCCAGACTGCTTCAGGAGAGCATCATACACACCTTGGCAGATAGAGAGCGTGAGCAAAAATCCTGGCATGGCCCTATGTAGCTTCCCAAATCCAAAATTCACAACTCCAGGCTGCATCCAGGCCTTCACAAGCAGTGTCACATCATTGTTGGAATTGATGCAAAGTTTTAACTTTTTTTTATATAACTTTAGTCAGTTTTGCTCACCTTTGCGCTGTGGGAAGGGAATTGAAATTTCTTTTCAGGGAACTGTTCCACCGGGCGAGGTTTGATGAGCTGAAGATCTCAAGCAGCACAAAAGATAACAACCATCAACTCCAAACATCACCTCTAGCACAACAGGAAAAGAGAGAAGAATGGTCTGGGAAAGAGAGGAGAAAGAAGACCTAATTAGCATCGGAGGATCTGTATCCAATAGGAAACCAAATACTAAGAACTGCACAACTTGGGACTAATGAACACTGAACCATGAATTTCTAAGGGTTTTGATTGTATAAAATATGTGAAAAATCTGGTATAAATTATGTATCATGGAACAATTTTCTCTGCACAATCTGGGCTATGTGTGGATGAAATTATTTCTGTTGCCCATCCTGGCCAGAACAACATCCTGGACAGAATAAAGTAATGCCCAACACTAAAAATATTTTGGTTTTCTAGCTCTAAAAAATGTTGTTGGAGAGTTTTTGTTTTTCCTGCAGTTTCAGTGACACCATCAGGCCTCATTTTAGGACAGGAAAACACTTGCTCAGGTGCTTTGCTCACTGAATAGAAGTTGCCTGAGGAGAGAAGACATAAAAATGACTGGTGCAAATAATTTCATACATAGAAGGTGACAAGACAGCTGCTTCATGAGACCTTGTGGAGATCAATAAAAAGATTCCTTTCCATCTCTGCTGACTTCAGGCCCAAATGTTTTAAGATCTCCAGGTCTTTCATAAGGCGGGATGATGAGGAAAAATAAATAGTCCCAACTCCATTGCTCTGATCTGAGTAATGTTGGTGCCTCTCTGGTGCCCCTTTAGAAACATGCCTGGGTGTGGGGGTCTGTACTGAGTTAAAGTGGCTCTGAGGAAACAAAATGCTTAGAGGCTCTGCAAGACCCACAGCTGTCAAATGCACAACCAAAACACAGATTACTGGAGCTGTGTGACAAATACAGACTCTTGACATTGATGGGCATTTTCCAATCACATATTTCTTCCATTGAAAAATTCATGGCCCCCAAAAAAGCCAAACACAGTGCTTTACAAAAATCAAAACATTTCGTTTTGACAGATTTTTAACATATCTCCCTGCTCCTATTTGCATAAGATTTCATTTGGAAGTTTATTTCAAATTCAGGTTGAGAGGAATGACAGGTTTGTCTTTACAAACAAGCTGTGGGTCAGTTGATAAGATGTACTATCAGTGAGAAACAGACAGAAACAATGGGATGGATTCCAGTAGAAGATCAAAGGGGCACTAAAAGAACACTATGAATTCTATAAAAGTTAAGAAGGGATTATGCATGGGGGGGGGGGGGGGAAGGTATCACCGCCGGTATCAGGCATTCCGGGAAGTCTGTACCTCTCAAGTACCTCAGCCTATGGGGAAAGAGAAAAGGGACAAGCGGCCGGGAATTAGGATAAAAAGGAGGCTGCGCCCTCCAAGAATTTGAGAGACCCCAGGGGAATGCCCCATGGCCTCTCCCTTTATTCGAATAAAGAAAAAGGACTCCTCTGTCTCCTTTTTGGACATAAACCTCTGGTGTTTGTGGATTAATTTTCCTGACAATTTTTGGGGGCTCGTCCGGGATATTTCCACCGTCCGGGGCGGCAGGCAGTGAGCGGAGCTGAAGGCGCGCCTCACCCAGTTTCGGTGATCAGCTCCCCTTGGTGGCGGCCGGCACCGGGCGATCGATTGGGTTCCCGAGACTGTCCAGGAGACAGACGAGTGGCGGACCAGGGGGGTCCGTGAAGAGTCCACAGGGAAGGACCACTGAAAATCTCACCAGTGAGTAAAATGGGATCTTCGGGGAGCAAGCCTGGGAGGGCACCCAGGGAGGGTAGCACAGGCAAGCCTGGGAGGGCACCCATGGAGGGTAGCACAGGCTAAACAGGGCACCCAGGGAGGGTTGCAAGGGTACAGCCGGGAAGGGGTCTCGGCAAAAGGGATGACGATCCCACAATACCCCCGGAGAGTCCCTTGGGGAGAATGCTGAGATCTTGGGACAGATTATGCATTCACACAGAAGTAACTATAGAGATGATGGTGAAATATTGTTATTATGTATAGCCAGAGTATAAGTTGCCAAATGGACTTATATGGCCACCTTAGAAAACAGAATTCATTTGTGTTGAGTTCTGTGAAGGTGTCTAGAGAAGAGCTGGAAAAGATGGATTGAAAGAGAATGTGGATTAATGTGGTTTGTACGGGCAGCAGGAGATGGATGGATTGTGTTAGTGTGCTGGAACAGAATTGGTTAATGGAGAGTGTGGAGAGATATAGTTGAAGCAGGGACCAAGAGTGGAGGTGCAGGACCAGGAGCACTAGCTGGTGGCCTGTGAGGCTGCTGAGACTCAGCACTGGGCAGTGCGTGACCCCACCGGCCCCGGGCAGGGGCAGCAGCAGCTGCCGGTCCTTTGAGGCTGCGGGACACCCCGGCCGCCTGTGGTGCTGCCGGCCGTGCCCACCGGGAACACTGGAGTGGGGAGGAGCTGTTTGGACAATGTGGCAGGACAGGAACTGGCTCTGGTATTTGGTGTGTGGTAAATAGAGTGAGCACAAGGAGGAAAGGCGAAGGTGATGGCCTTTTTCAGGCCAAAGAGGGAAAAACCGCAAGGTCCAAGGGGTCCCCCGGGACAGAGAGGACGGGATCAGGCACAAGGAAGTGGCAGAAGCTTTCTCTCCCCAGCAGGGGAGACCCAAGCCAAACAGTGACTGGGAAAAGATCAGTGTGCTGCCTTCAGGGCGTAAGACACTGAAAACGGCAATGTCTGCAAAAAAGCCAAAAACAGCTGGACTGTCGAGAAAGTCCAGAAGAGAAATGGATTGTTAAGAGTGTCAAAGGCTCTCATTATATCCACCAACCTAGAGCCGTTGTCAACTTTTAAAGTGAGTCTAGATCGAGGAGAGGTGTGTGTCTTAGTAAAAACAAAGACCTCTCGATTCACCTTAATTTTTATCCCCGAGGGGGAAAATTGTCTAAAGAATTTTTTTGATCGTTCAAAAGAGTTGTGAGAATTGTGGTTTCTTCTGTGTGCTCAGAAGTTTGAACACATCTTTCTCTGAAAGAATTGTAAAAATTATAGTAAATTAATTTGAAGATTTAATTAATTTGTCTACATGAAGTTTTGTGCGGAATGGCTCCAGTTTGGAGGGGACCACACCCCTCTGCTTTTTGTATGTTTTGTTGTAAAAAGCCAGAATTGGCAAATTTCAGTTATAAAGCCAATGCTGCAAGTCATACCTTGTGGAGAACACGCCCACCACTCTGTAGTTTGTTGTAGCCTTAAAGCAAATTCTGTAGCTACAACCTTGTGAAAATAGTGTCCTATGGAAGGCCTGGGTATTTGTCATGCACTTCCTCTGTGGAAGTTATGGGAAAACTTTAAAGGAAAGTATCTTGTTTCTTTCCTTAATAAAAGTTTTAAATGTTAAAGGTTATAAAATGTTATAAATATTAAAGTTTCCTTAATAGAAGTTAATTTGTTAGTCACCTCCATACACCTAGGATGGACTTGATGCAAAAAATTGAGATGGAGAGTGGTTAGTTACTAAAAAATAGAGAAATGTAATGTAATTGGCTTGAAACAGTGGCATTACTTGCTGCTGAACTAAATCATGTTTATACAAAGTCACCTGTTTTGTTTAAGCAAACTTCACAAAAGAAAAATGTTAAGAGAGTTTGCTCCACCCTCAAAAGTTAAGTTGTTGCAGTATGTGCATGATTTGCTGTTATCAAGAGAACAGGAGGAGAAGTCATGCAAAAGAAATTTTAGTTCAAGAGCATGAGAGAACACAGAGACCTGTTGACTATTTTCCTAAAATGTTAGACCTGGTAGCCAGAAGCTGGCCCCATTGTCTGCAAAACTGTGCAGCCACAGCTCTGATGGTGGCTAGGGCTCGAAAGCTGACAAGGGGGGGGTTACCTGATTGTTAAAGTTTCACACCAGATTAAAGCTTTGTTAGCTGAGAGAGCCTCTAAGTAAATGACCAGCTCTCGGTTATTGCAATATGAGTCTTGTTTATTAGAACAGGAAAATTTAAAATTTAAAAGCAGAGAAAGTTTTAACCCAGCCTCCTGTTTGAATGGCCCTGAGGAGGGGAGCCAAGGCAAATTCCATGATTGTATTCAAGTAATAGATCTACAAACTAAGGCAAGGAATGATTTGCGAGATATTCCATGGCCTGAAAGAGAAAACGTGTTTATTGATGAGTCTTCAAAAGTGATAGAAGGAAGACGCAGAGCTGTATGCTCTTGTGAGTGGCTGTAAATTATACCGAGACAAGACAGTAAATGTTTTTACTGATTCTAAATATGTATATGAAGTGATACATGCATTTGAGAAACTGTGAGAAGAAAAAAGTTTATTAACCTGCAAAGGAAGGACGTTGGTTTGTGAGAGTTTAATCTCCTGCCTGTTAGAAGTGGTGAATTTGCCAAAAGAAGTAGCAATGATGCACATTAGAGGGCACCGGGCAGAGTGCTCGGGGGAGGCAAGGAGAAGCGGACTAGTTGATGGAGAGGCGGGGAGCTGCATTGTTGTTAGAAGTTTCTGAGATGTTTCCCTTGCTCCCAGTAGCTGCCCCCTTGCCAGAAAGGTTGTCTTTTTCACTGAAGGACCTTGAGATAGTTGTGGAGAGTGGGGCAGAGGGAAAGGGAGGTGGTTAGTTTGCAAGGGACAGTGAGCGGATGCCGAGAGTTCCGACATCGCAGTTGTTAAAGCAGCTTCATGGGGGAGGTGCCGAGGCTCCCGAGGGATGGCAGAGACCTTCCTCAAGATGTATACTGCTGTGGGTCTTTTTGTTCTGGCAAAACGAGCTGTTGATGGTTGTTTAATTTGTGCTAAGACAAATAACAAAGCTACAAAGAAACTGGCCAGGGCTGGAAGGCCTTGGGCCGTACGTCCCTTCCAAAGATGCCAGGTAGATTTTACTGAGATGCCCAGGGTGGGGAAATTTAAATATCTTTTGGTAATAATATGTCAATTAACAAGATGGCCAGAAGCCTTCCCTGCTGTTTCAGCAACCACAGGGTCAGTTATTAAAGTATTCTTGGAACAAATAATTCCAAGATATGGGATGGTAGAAGCAATAGACTCAGATAGAGGAACTCATTTTACTGAAAAAATTCTTAAAGGAGTAATGACTGCTTTAGGGATACAATGGAACCTCCACACTCCCTGGCATCCCCAAAGCTCAGGCCAAGTTGAAAGGATGAATGGAGAGATAAAAAAACATCTTCTGAAGCTAGTGATAGAAACCAAAATGCCATGGCTGCGGCTCTTACCACTGGCTTTAGCAAGAATAAGAGCCAGACCCAAGGAAGATATTCAACTATCTCCCTTTGAATTGATGCTTAGAATTCCTTATCCTTGTAATTCTCAGCCTGGGGCGGGAGTAGAGATAAGTGATGTATATCTAAAACAGTATGTGGCTCGGATACTGTCTCTTGTGAAATCTCTTCGACAGGAAGCTCAGCTGACACAGACCCTGCCTTTGGACTTTGCTGTGCATAATATCCAGCCAGGAGACTGGATCCTAGTTAAGGAGTGGAAAGAAGCACCCCTAGTGGCTAAGTGGCGTGGACCTTTCCAGGTGTTACTGAATACAGAAACAGCCGTCAAGACAGCTGAACACAGGTAGACACATCACACTCGAGTCAAGGTCTCTAAAGCTCCAGAGATTTGGACATCTCAGCTGGAGGAGAAGGATGGGAAGCCGCGACTGACGCTCCGCAGGAGTGGACTGGAACAGTAGCTGGTGCGTCGACATCGGGGGAAGCCCTGAGTGCCTACCCACAGACTGACTGCTGAAATAGTCTGTATGGGCATCCCTGCTCTCAAATCTCCAGACACTAGGAGCCAATCCAGGCTGTCACTGCTTTCTTTATGCTAAACTGTTTCTGTGCTTTCACTTGCCACAGGTGGTGTAGAAGACAACGTGAAATTGAAAATTAGAAATTAGATTGTAACACTATTAGAATGTTTCTCTTAATAATTTTACCTTTATATTTTCAGTTAAGTTGGAGTCTAAAGTGAGAAAATAATTTTTTTACTTTAGGAGAACAAGTAGCAAAGACCTTTAACCTTAAGAACTGTTGGGTCTGTGGGGGGCCGGGGGGATCTGAAAGCTGGCAATGGGTGGCCAGCCCGGTGGAGCCTAAATGGTGGGTTAGCACCCTGAGTGAAGTCCATAATGAAACAGGATTTTGGGACAAAGAAGGAAGTCCATGGCAGCTTCATTCTTCTGAAAGAGGCATTTATTGCCTAAACAGAACAGGGAGCACACATGTGGAAAAGAGCGTTTGTGACTGGACTTTATCTTTGGGTTTAGATTGTTGGACCCCCAACTGCCCTCCTTATGACTGTTCCAGATATCAAGGCAGATGGAATCAAACACATGTTAAACTCACTAATGGTAGCTGGGTAAGGTGTTCCTTCCATAATTACCAAAAAGATTTTGAAGGCTGTAAAGCAGCGGGGAAGGATAAGTTTTTTGACCCTTTATTTTTAAGCTGCCCCCAAGATAATTCCACAAGTCCGACACATGTTGTCCGAGACTATCAGTGGAAATGGCAACACCGGAATGGAACTCGAACCCTTTTCAGTAAGTTCTGGTCCAGATCTAATAAAACAGATCTGGGATGTGATTGCAAGTGGAAGCCTCATGTAGGAGCTTGGAAATGTAAATATTGTGATTCTTATGGCGAGGCAACTATTGTTGGTGGACCACTAGGCCCTGGAAGCAAGCTGTATTTTGACCCACCAGTTGATGATGAAAATTAGAAAGGTCCCTTCGCTAATGGGACCTGGGCTCTAAAGGGGCATTACTGGATTTGTGGCCAAAATGCTTACCGCAAGCTACCCCCAAACTGGTCAGGAATATGTTATGTGGGGTATATTAGACCATTGTTCTTTCTGCTACCACAAGTTCAGGAAAATCAGTTAAGAATCAAAGTATATGATGATCTAATTAGAGAAAAGCGGTCCATTGATACATCCCTGGTTGGAAAGAGCACCCAAAAGTGGAGAAAAGATGAATGGCCACCTGAACGAATCATACAACACTATGGACCAGCTACCTGGAACCCAAATGAATTTATATCAGGTGCCAGAGAACCCATTTATAATCTAAATCGAATAATTAGGTTGCAAGCTGTCTTTGAAATAATAATCAACCAGACAGCTACAGCTCTTGACCTTCTTGCTGACCAGTCTACTCAGATGAGAAATGCAATATTTCAACATCGGATAGTATTAGACTACTTATTAGCAGAAGAAGGGGGGGTGTGTGGAAAATTTAATGACTCAAACTGCTGTGTGCAAATAGATGACAATAGAAAGGTAGTGAAACAAATAACAAAAAGAATAAGAAAGTTAGCCCATGTACCGGTCCAAACATGGAAAGGATGGGAATGGGACATGTTTTCATGGTTACCTGGTGGCCTATGGGTCAAACAAATGCTTTTTTTCCTCTTATGTGTTGTAGCAACTCTAATCTTTTTACCATGCATGATCCCTTGCTTCATACAACTCATTCAACATGTGATCAAAAGAATGCAGGCAGTAGCAGTGCCTACTGACCCAGAGATGGCTACAAAAGGGCACAGAGTGATGCCCCTGCAAATAATTGCAAAGCCAAAAAAGACCCAAGAACAAGAAATTAAGTCAATGATAACTAAAGTTTGTAAAGACAATTATTAACAAAAATTAAAAGAGGAGGGATTGAGAGGAATGACAAGTTTGTCTTTACAAACAAGCTGTGGGTCTGCTGATAAGATGCAGCTATCAGTGAGAAACGACAGAAACAATGGGATGGATTCCAGTAGAAGATCAAAGGGGCACTAAAAGAACACTATAAATTCTATAAAAGTTAAGAAGGGATTATGCATGGGGGTGGGGGGGGGGGGGGAAAGGTATCACCGCCGGTATCAGGCATTCCGGGAAGTCTGTACCTCTCAAGTACCTCAGCCTATGGGGAAAGAGAGAAGGGACAAGCGGCTGGGAATTAGGATAAAAAGGAGGCTGCGCCCTCCAAGAATTTGAGAGACCCCAGGGGAATGCCCCATGGCCTCCCCCTTTATTCGAATAAAGAAAAAGGACTCCTCTGTCTCCTTTTTGGACATAAACCTCTGGTGTTTGTGGATTAATTTTCCTGACAAGGTAAACCTTCTCTTTGAACTGTACAAGTGTTGAAATACCAAAATCCAAAACGAAATGTTCAGTGCAGATCAAAGTAAAGGCTTCAAATACATACTTGTCCACTCCCCTAACTTTAAAAATATTGTTCTTACAAACCTAACTATTTTTTCTAATTAAAGAAAAGCAAGGTAAAAACTTAATCTGGAGGCGACATGGGCAACCTCCTGATCAACCTGAGCCAGAAGCTCCCACTGCCACAGCACTGTATGAGCATCTCTCACTGGAATGGCTGTTAAAAATTACCTTGGAAATGCAAGTTCCAAGGTAACTCAGCGCAGTTAGGCTCTCGGAGGATAGTTTTCCCTCTTGCTTCTCCGATGGTCGCTCGCCCGAGGCTGCCATCAGCGCCTCGTTTGTGAAACCGCAATTATCCAGTGTTAAACCTTCCCATTCCAGCAGGACTGTGGGGTGCAGAGCTTGAACGGCGTGAGCCACGAGCCCAGGAACAATAATTCTGCACCGTGTTACAGCCACTGAGCGCTTCAAAGGAGCATTGTACCCCGCAACCCCCAGGTGATTCCAGCCTGGAATTCCCCCTTGGAGCACCGCAGAGAACCCGTGCCATTGCCACTGGTGCTGAAAGAAAAGCGCTTGTAACCAAGACTGTTCATTATATATGTATATATAAAAAACCTCCACATTTTAAACTAATGATGACTTTTAGGCATTAGGTGTAATTAGAGCGCCGGTGGGAACCCATATGTCAGCAGATTTCAAATGGCAAAGTTGTGCCTACGAAATGAAGCCATATATTCCCATTAATTGAAGCACTTGATTTCCAGTTACACAATATTAGTTTTGATGGTGGGAGTCATAGAAGGTCCATGAATTTGTTTTGTTTTGGTTTGGTTTTGGTTTTATTTTTTCTTTTTTATTTTTTAATTTTTTTATCTGTTACTCTGTGGTGTTAGGATGGAACAATTTAAACTGAGCTGGGTGATATTGGTGCCAGCAGAGCTGTGAATATAAGTGACTTTCAGGGTGCTTGTCTGTAAGGTGACATCAGAATAACCTTGAAGGAATGGTCTGTCAGCGCTGCCTGCACAGTCAGAGCAGAAAGGATTAGCAAGAGAAATTTTGATGAGGGTATTTACTACTAATGACTGCCTACAAAATTGCCTTTTATCTACAGCTTTTCAAAGCATTTTCCATTCATTAAGCCTTATAAAACCTTTGTAAAACTGGTAGAAGATATAGAAATGCAGATATCTTTGTGCCAAAGCACACAGTAATACTTTGAGAGAAAAGGGCAGCGGTACACACTGAACATTACTTAAAATAGGAATTGCACAATATTACAGTGATGCTATCGCTCTATTAATTAGAGTTTGACCAGAACAGGGGAACAGTCCTGCTCTTCTGAAAAATAGTGTAGAATAATCAGTAAATAGTCCTCAGGGCTTCAGTTTTGTGTAGTAGCAGTGAGACAGATGCATGTTATGCAGTGATATAAAAAAAAATGTTAAGAATATGAATGGCACCTGTTCTTTTATTGTAATGAAATCTGCTTCCCAAACTGCCATCTCCCAAGAGATAAAAGCAGTGAGTCAGACCTACTAAACTGCTGAGCTGAAAACCCTGAGATTTAAAAAAATTAAAAATATAGGGTCTTTTTCTTAAGAGCCTTTACAGTCAGATTTTGTTTTCTCTGTGGTCTCAAGAGAAAGAAAGCTAGAATGCAAGCAAGCAAGTGATAGAAAGAGAGAGAGAAAGAGAAAGAGAAAGAGAAAGAGAAAGAGAAAGAGAAAGAGAAAGAGAAAGAGAAAGAGAAAGAGAAAGAGAAAGAGAAAGAGAAAGAGAAAGAGAAAGAGAAAGAGAGAAAAGAGAGAGAGAGAAAAGAAAGAGAGAAAGAGAGAAAAGAGCGAGGAAGAGATCCCTTCCTTCCTTCCTTCCTTCCTTCCTTCCTTCCTTCCTTCCTTCCTTCCTTCCTTCCTTCCTTCCTTCCTTCCTTCCTTCCTTCCTTCCTTCCTTCCTTCCTTCCTTCCTTCCTTCCTTCCTTCCTTCCTTCCTTCCTTCCTTCCTTCCTTCCTTCCTTCCTTCCTTCCTTCCTTCCTTCCTTCCTTCCTTCCTTCCTTCCTTCCTTCCTTCCTTCCTTCCTTCCTTCCTTCCTTCCTTCCTTCCTTCCTTCCTTCCTTCCTTCCTTCCTTCCTTCCTTCCTTCCTTCCTTCCTTCCTTCCTTCCTTCCTTCCTTCCTTCCTTCCTTCCTTCCTTCCTTCCTTCCTTCCTTCCTTCCTTCCTTCCTTCCTTCCTTCCTTCCTTCCTTCCTTCCTTCCTTCCTTCCTTCCTTCCTTCCTTCCTTCCTTCCTTCCTTCCTTCCTTCCTTCCTTCCTTCCTTCCTTCCTTCCTTCCTTCCTTCCTTCCTTCCTTCCTTCCTTCCTTCCTTCCTTCCTTCCTTCCTTCCTTCCTTCCTTCCTTCCTTCCTTCCTTCCTTCCTTCCTTCCTCCCTCCCTCCCTCCCTCCCTCCCTCCCTCCCTCCCTCCCTCCCTCCCTCCCTCCCTCCCTCCCTCCCTCCCTCCCTCCCTCCCTCCCTCCCTCCCTCCCTCCCTCCCTCCCTCCCTCCCTCCCTCCCTCCCTCCCTCCCTCCCTCCCTCCCTCCCTCTTTCTCTCCACACAAATTCAAACTTTTTCAATAACAGATTAATTCTCACTGTTGCTGTTTTAATTCCTGTTTCCTTGGAGTACCCCACAAGTTCAGCAGTTGGTATAGGAGCAATGTTAAAGGGCTATCAATACCACATATAAAAACACAAGCAGTTTAATTGCTGAAAGCTGCCAAAAGATACAGTAATCTGTTGGAAACCTGTTCTGTGCACCTGTGTCAGAGTGAGTCAATGTACATTAAATTAAAAAAAAAAAATTAAAAAAAATTTTAAAAAGCCCAAAATTTTTATTTGGAATGACTTGTGGAAGGAGTCTCACAGAATCTCTGAATAGTTTTAAAGGGAAAGATGTTACCAGATAATGCACAGAATGACTTGCAGATTCAGCCATGCCTGCTCTGAGGGCCACAGGAATTCCGTGCGTCACTGAGTGGCAGTTCCTTCCTGCAGGGCTCCAAAGACGTGGTAAGAATGAAGGGTCTTCATCACAGTGAGTAAAATGTTGCATCCAGCTTGGGTGGCTTCCAGGAAATTATCTCATTTAGCTTGTTTGCTTCTTGCTTTACCATTTCTGCTCATTAAACCAGCCAGAGTGAAGTTCAATTTACAAAAAAAGTAAATAATTGATAAATATTCAATGATACAGAAGAAGGCTGGATAAGATCTGGCACACTGAGAGCTGAAGAGGAGGGTCCAAGAAAGCTCTGCAGCCCTCCCCCATAGCTTTTCTAATGGTTGATAGAGGGTATCTTTGGAAATTTGCTCTTTGATTTTTGGACAGTGTGAAAATCCCTGTTAAACTCATGTAAAGGCTTGACTGTGTCCATAATGGCTGTAATGAGATTGCTATAAAAATCACTGAAGGGTTTTCTAGGTAAGTCAGTCTGTAAGCTTAGGAAGAACTTGGATTTTTTGTTTCTCAGGGCTGTAGAGCTACAGAATTGCTGATTAAGGAATCACTTGGTGGGTGAGAAGTACCCTCCTTCCTGAGTGCAGTTCAGATTTGCCATCCTGATTAAAATATACCCATTCTGCAGTGTTAAGCTACTCTTTAATAGCCTGGCTTTTGGCCATTGAAATTCACTCTAGGTTTTTTTTCACCCAGTTTATTTCACAGTATTTTGGATTATTTAGACAAAAAAAACCAAACAACCAAGCAAACAAAATTTTTTTGTTGGATGGAAACTTTCAGAAATGTTCATGGAAAATCAGAAAGATCCTTTTGCAACGAGGATCTCGGGAAATGCTTTGAGGAAAAAGGACACAACATTCAGGGTCTTTTGAAGCCTCCACTAGGCACCAAAGAGCTTTGGAGTCTCTTAAATGGTTATTTTATAAGCCATTGTCACCAAGCTCAGTTAAAGCACTCGGCTAATTTTTAATCAGATATATGGAAAAGCATAGAATAAGAATGTGGGTTTCTTTTCTGAGGCTTGTTGGTTATCAGAGTGGTGCTGGAAAAAGGCAGCTCCATTTCAGTGTTTAATGTGCCATAATATTGCATGACCACAAACCATTAGGTTCTTCATCTCATAGGTGATTAATTTCCAGGGAACATATGTTAAGAGAATAACATATATCCCCAGACTTCCTCTCCAAAAGATTGTCACCAAGCAACATCAGTGTTTTGTATTTACTGACAAAAAAATGAAGAAAAAACTGAGATGAAAAATCAGAAGAATAATTTTTTCAGAAAAACTAGTTTGGTCATTAGAGGGAAATCAAATATTTTCCAAATTTCTGGGAAGTTCTGTGAAGTAATATGGTGGTGATGAAGAAAAAAATATTGCAGCTAACTTAATGTATGAATTGCATCATCACTATTCCCTCACTTCTGAAATTGGGTAATACAAATTCATAAAATTACTATAACTTTTTTTTTAGGAAAAAAAAAAACCCTATTTAATCTCCTTTCAGATAAGCAGAAATGTCATTAGGTTTCCCCTTTCCTGCCTTAAACAGACAGCTCAGTGCTCAGGCTCCTCTGTGGGCGCTGATGCTGAGCCAGGGGGGACAGGGACAGGATGGGAAAACTGTCTGCCCAGACTCCTGAGAGAATTTGGCTGCCAAGTGCTAACAGGTCTTCACTGACCATCTGTAAACTGAGTTTTATTCCCCTCCTCCCCACCCAGGCTTAGGCATCCTCTACACTGGGGTGGGTTTTCTTAGGGCAGGATCAGTGATTATGGACGTGGTTATCCAAGATCCTGCAAGCACCCACAGCCCAGCCCCTGAGCAATGCTGACATGCCATAACAAAACTATTGCCAGGATTCTCTTCATCTTAGCTCTACCTTTTCGCTGAGACTTTTCATCTGCTTTATTCCTCCAAAACTTGATGGTTTTTGAACTAAACCAGGAAAAAATTAGTCTAAATAGTTTATATTTGACAATTTATGAATGCCTCTGTGTGTGTGTCTGTCCAAGGCAGATCTTCAGTGTGAGGTTCCAGTGCTGTCTCCAGTTATTGTGTAAGGATAGCCTAACAGGGTTTTCAAGTTATGTCAGTGCAATTGTTTGAAAAATTATGTACAGCTATATCTGTCTTTAAAACTCCCTATTTATTGTGTAAGCTTTCAACATATGGACCTAAATATCAGTATTGAAGTCATCTATTTCACCTGTCTCATTAGAGAATTATATGTAAGAGCCATAAGAATGTAAAGGTTATATAAAATTGTATCCACTATTTATGTATTATTGTCTCCAACACATATGTCCTTTCCATATGGGATGTTCTCACTGTACAGAACATGGTTGCTTCCAAGTATAACTCAACAGAAGCACTCAACCTTTGATTTTAAAACTGTGATCATCCCCACTTCAACAGCCCACGTTGGGAGGAGATTCCAGATTGTGGGGGGAGGAAAATGGCTGCCAATCTGAATGAGGAGGAACGTCAGATGGCAGGGAAGTATTTGTACGAGTTGTATTAACAGAAGCACTGACCTTTACACACTCCAAAACAAGCCAGATGGGCCTTGGATCACAGCACCTGTTTGTCAAGCAAAACTCCTGAATCATCTCAGGCAGTGTTCAAATACAGCCAGGAGAAGCCTGAACATGAAAGGTCTCCCCTAAAATACAGCCCTGAAGCAGTGAAGGTGCACCAGATTTTTAGGTAACTGCTGTTCAAACCTTCAAATCCTAGGCAATATTTTGTTGCATAAATTTTGGCCTATCCATTGTCTAGGATGGAAAACAGATGGGCTGCAGTTTAGCTTTGTAGCAAGAATCCAAATTCAATTTTCTGGCTTGTTCTTAGGAGAATTAATGAAAGTTGAAAAATATGCACTGGCAGCCCCTAAAACCCTCTGTGGTTTTCTTTCTCTTTTCCTTGGCAGGGCGAGGCCATTCTGCATTAAATTTGCATATGGCTACCTTTCTGCTTAGAGTAACTTCAGTGATTCATCTGACCGTATTTCGGGTGGATAAGGGCCCTAAATTTCAGGAACTTTGCCCTCACAGACAATCCCCATGCTCCTCACAGCTCCTGCAAGTGAACCAGAGGGACCTGCAGAAGTGAACAGTGATTTAGTATTTACCTTGTTTATTCATTAAACTGGTGAGGGTGATCTTTTGCTCCTCCATGACAACTTGGTGTTTAACTGAAACAAATTAAACTTTCTTAAGGGAGAGAATACAGAGTTGTGGATGTTTGTCACAGGGATATTAATAGAGTGCTTAGGATGGCAAACAGAACACATTTTAAATGGAATCTAAAAGATATCAAGAAAGAAAACACCATCTTTCAGAGAAAACAACAACAAAAAGAAACCCAGAGAAATTGAGCATTTAACCTTTGCTGTGAGTAGCATGAGTAGAGCAAAAAAGGTACATTGGGTTCTGCCTGGAGAGGAGGAGAGGAGGAGAGGAAGAGCTCACGTGTCAGAACTCAGAGCTAAGAAAACAACACAAACGTTTCAGTCTTCTGAGTTTAAGTGATGATGGAATTCAACCTGACAGACACATTTTGAAGTTTCTGAGAGAGATAGAAACTCTTT
This sequence comes from Poecile atricapillus, assembly GCF_030490865.1. Taxonomy (NCBI): domain Eukaryota; kingdom Metazoa; phylum Chordata; class Aves; order Passeriformes; family Paridae; genus Poecile; species Poecile atricapillus. Next base: position 949,961 of record NC_081258.1, read on the forward strand.
GCCAGATAAATAACTCTAAATTTGGCCCATTAGGAGCAAGAGCCTTCTTCCAGCTACCAAGAGCTTCTTCTCTGCCATTCCACTATGAGCACGGAAGCTTTCCTTAAGGAAGGACTGGAAGGATTTATCCTGCTTTCTGTTTCCTGACCTTCCTGACTCTCTGCTCAGACAGAAGCGATGTGCTGAGCCCATGGGGAGCCCTGGAGCACAAGAGATTTGGGAAGGAACCCAGCAGAGGGGGGATGAAAGTTTTCAGGGGTCTGTCATTCTTCTTAAAGATCAATGGGCTTGTGAGAGAAAGGGATATTAAGAGCTGCAAGGTAACATTTGAAGTCAGCAGGGATCTGGATTCTTTCAAATATTGCACCCTCAACAGACCTGCAGGGCCTGTCAGTGAAGCTGGTTCAACTCACCAGGGTGTAGAGCAGCCCTTTCCTGTGGCACAGAAGCCAACCTGCTCCCCATAGCTGTGTGTCTGGAGCTGGATCTCCATCGTGGCCATGCAATCAAAGTGGTGACTGAGGTGAGCACCAAGGTCTGAGTCCCTCTCACTCCCTCACACACACTCGCATTATCTCACTTGCTTTGTTGGCTTTGATTTCTCACCCCATGGGACATTGAGCCAATCAGACCAAAAGCACTTTGCCTGAATCTTTTCTGCTCCCACTCTTCTCTGAAAGAGTTTTCAGGACAAAGAGTAAAGCTTGGGAGACCAGGATGGTTTAAAGTGAGCTCCTCCTCCTTCTCCTGCTGTCTGGCATTTCCAGGCAGGCTCCTGTCCTTAGAAATGCTTCTATCTCCCTGTTTCCTGACTCCCCAAACTAAAAGATATTTTTTTTCTGGCTGCAAGGGAGTGGTTTTGGTGGTGTGGTCACAGCACATCATTCTCTTGGCAGATGCAGGTCTGCATTGGCTCACCACTGCTGCCAGGGCAGCCCAGGTATGCCATCCATTGGGCAGGGAGCCCTGAATCTCTCATCCATCAGTGGCTCTTCCAGCTTGTGACTCCCAGGAATATCTCAGAAATGTTGCCCTCAGAGTGTGCAGCCAGCACAAACTGGGAGCAGAGGCCAATGACACCTGTGGGGTGTGAGGGAGGTCACAGGAAAGGACACAGCCTGGGCTGGCAGAGATGGATGATCCTGGCAACCTCCCCAGCACCAACAAACAGAGCAGCTGACTGCTCCTGGGCCTGGCTCACCCCTGGAACATGTGGTGGGAAGGGGCCAGTGAATTGCTGGCATCCAGCTTCCTACACTGTGTGAGAAGGGTTGGTTTAGGTTCTGAGTTTTATAAGTGCACTGGGAGTCTAATGCTCTTTTATTATCACAACTCCATGCTGACCTCCATGCTAAAAAAAGCAGAGACTTTCATTTCATCTCATAATCCACCAAGGGCAAATAAACAGTCAGAAATTCTACTCTTTCTTTTTCCCCAACTCTCATTAAAACTGTGGTCTCTGTTATTACCATGCAGACATTTTGCACTAGTTTTTTATTACAGTCAAGTACAGATGCCCTTTTTATTTTGAGGCAGAGTTAATAGCAAAGCTTTTTTTGCTAAAGTTTCTGATTATCTGCTATGGCTGAGAGCACTTTGCCAGCAATAGTCTCCTTGGAATATTCAGGGTTATGCACAGCTTTTAATTCTTTAAAGAGTTTGGCGGTAAATAGCTTGTGTACACTATGATCTCACTTGAAAAGCAGCCTGCAGACTTCTGAACGTGCCTGTCCTCCCAGCACCCAGCCACTGGTCCAGCATTGGGAACCTGAAGCTGCTGGAAAAGGCATTAAGGGGATTTTACAATGAGCCAGTGGGCATGGCACAAACCATGCCCTGAGCCTATGCTTTTGGTGCTACTGTGCTCTTTATGATACCTCTGTGCTCTGTAGGATGGCTCTGTGCTCTGTAGGATATCTCTGTGCTCTGTAGGGTATCTCTGTGCTCTGTAGGATGGCTCTGTGCTCTGTAGGATATCTCTGTGCTCTGTAGGATATCTCTGTGCTCTGTAGGATATCTCTGTGTCCTGTAGGATGGCTCTGTGCTCTGTAGGATGGCTCTGTGCTCTGTAGGGTATCTCTGTGCTCTGTAGGATGGCTCTGTGCTCTGTAGGATGGCTCTGTGCTCTGTAGGGTATCTCTGTGCTCTGTAGGATGGCTCTGTGCTCTGTAGGATATCTCTGTGCTCTGTAGGATATCTCTGTGTCCTGTAGGATGGCTCTGTGCTCTGTAGGGTATCTCTGTGCTCTGTAGGATGGCTCTGTGCTCTGTAGGGTATCTCTGTGCTCTGTAGGATATCTCTGTGCTCTGTAGGATATCTCTGTGTCCTGTAGGATGGCTCTGTGCTCTGTAGGATGGCCCTGTGTCCTGTAGGATGGCTCTGTGCTCTGTAGGATATCTCTGTGCTCTGTAGGATGGCTCTGTGCTCTGTAGCATGGCTCTGTGCTCTGTAGGATGGCTCTGTGCTCTGTAGGGTATCTCTGTGCTCTGTAGGATGGCTCTGTGCTCTGTAGGATGGCTCTGTGCTCTGTAGGATGGCTCTGTGCTCTGTAGGATATCTCTGTGCTCTGTAGGATGGCCCTGTGTCCTGTAGGATGGCTCTGTGCTCTGTAGGATATCTCTGTGCTCTGTAGGATGGCTCTGTGCTCTGTAGGATGGCTCTGTGCTCTGTAGGATGGCTCTGTGCTCTGTAGGAAGGTGCTGGCCTTGCTGCTTTCAAAGAGGAGGCATAGGAAAGGGGAGGAGAGGGCAGCAAGGAAGAAAAAGAGCTCCTGTTCTGACCTGTGTGCTGGACGTGTGCGGGGCCAGGCTGGGCAGGGACTCTGATCAACCTGGTCTGGTGAAATGTGTCCCTGGTCACGGCACAGGCTGGTAACTGGGTGATCCTCAAGGCCCCTTCCAACCCAAATCATTCTCTGATATTTTAATACAGTGACTGGGCAGTAGAGGCTGACCTTGCTGGAGACTTACAGCATCTCTCAATACAACAAATTTCTGCTGATTTTTTCTCTCTTTTTTCAAAATATTGTAAAGCAGCTCTTATGTCTTTGTTGTTGTTATTGTTGTTGTTTTTACCCTTATTACAGCTGTGTATTTTTACTTAGGTGACTGAAACAGCCAGTTCTCTTTGGGATGCCATGACAAAAATTCTACCTGTTCTAGCTGTTCTTAGTGGGGGACATAGGTGCTATTGGAGGCATTTTCCTCATGAGAGGAGTGGTTTGTGACACCAGACACTCCAGAGTAGTCTGCAGTGCAGTGGCAGCTTTGGTGGGCACAGAGAGTGTCCATATTGCTTCATCTAATGATGTTTAAACACAGAGTGACACATCAGCCTCTAGGACTGTGGGAGCACTTGGACTCCAGCAGTTCTACCTCATTACACTGGCTGTTCTGAGTGCTACCATTCACTCACAGCAGTAAACAGCGTGCTAGAGCGTGTTCACAGGATCCAGGCTTTACCAAATGATACAGTTATGAGAACTGAACAGTCCTGAGAGAGTGTGCTTAGTGAAAAGCACTTGCTGGAGCACTGTGTAAAGCCACAGAAATGGGCAGTCCTTGGATTTCAGGAGCCTTTCCGAAGCTTTTTACCCAGATAAAGTTCTGATAAAAATTAAATGTCTGAGATAATAACTATGAACAAATAATGAACTATGATTCATTAGTGAACAAAACTGCAGAACTTGGGGTGCTGAGCCATTCCGTACCTGAGCTTCTCTAAGACTCTTAGCAAGGGTGATGGATGGATGAGGAGAGCTTTTGAAGCGTAGATTTCTGCTAAATCAATGGACAAGATTTATCAAATTTTCAGTCATTTCCCAGAGCTTCTGCCAGACCCCACAAACTCTTTCATTCATTCTGTGCTAGAGCCACATAACAGGAGAGAAAATTGTGTTCTTTGAGGTTTTATACTTTAAGGCATCCAACTTTCCATTTTAGAAAGCAAAGAATGTAAACAACAGTTTTGTTTCTATGTCTGGCCAATGTACAGCAGGTCCAGAATCAATAACAGAAAATATTCCTGAAAAGCCCAGCAGACCTCAAAGAGATAATGTAGATTGGCCATTAACAGTAAGTCATTATGGAACTTATTAAGTGAAGCCTTGGGACTGTCATAGAGCCTAAAGGTTGACATAAATTTTTCATACACATTGAACTTTGCTAAATGTGCTTGCATTTGATTAATGATGACTTTCTCCAGTGTGCTAATAAGAAGAAGGAAAATGTGAGCTGAGGCTGCAGCAGGGAGAATGGGCTTCTGGAAGGAAGGTCAGTGGCGGCAGCAGGAGAACAATGGGGCTTTCTAGAGATTCCCTGCCAAGCAGGAGGGAGTTTATTACTCAACGAAAAACTTCTCCTTACCACCCAGAGACAGGGCACTGAGAACAGCATGAAAGCCATTTTTGTAATTATGGAAGTAAAAACATCATAGCTCCAAAACAATGGTGGAAAAAATCCATCTCCCAGCCCCTTAAAGCCCTCATATATCACAAAGAACAGCCAAGAAACCCAACCTCAGCACCTAAAGCCCTCCATACATCACAGAGAACAAGCAAAAACCCACCCTCAGCCTTTGTAGTCCTCCACATATCACAAGGAACAACCAGAATCCCATCCTCATCCCCTAAACCCTCCATATATCACACAGAACGATACAGAAGAGCTTCATATTCAGCAAGAGGGAGGAGTGGTGTGTCTGCTAGTCCTGCTGGAGACAGACCTGCAGGAAATTTCCCTTGGCAGCCAATGCAGTGAGTCATGGACTCATGGAATGATTTAGGTTGGAAAAGAAGACAACAACAACAAAACAGAGCCTTTACTTGCAGCTAGGTCTGGACAACAGCATATGGATTTATTCAGTTAAAATAAACATGTTTTTCCCTTGTTTGGAAGTAGAACAAAAAGGGAAAGCAATCAGCAACCTCAGTCCAAAGCAGTCACAAGGTCCGAGACTCCTTCACTAACCACCAAAAATGCAAGGCATGTTCTAAAACTCAATTGAAATTGAATTCTTAAAAGAACTACAGGGTAAGTTTTTTGGTTTTTTTTTTTCAAAGAAACCTTCTAGTTTTAAAGTTGCTAAAGGTTAAACTTTGAAGATTTTGTTTTATTTTAAAAGAGAACCTCTTTGAACAAGAGTCTGCCAAACAGCCATAGCAAAGAGGACTCAAGATAAAGTCTTCTCAGCTTAGATAGCTGAGCAATCAGGTGTTGGTCCTGATTTTACAAACAAGAAAGGAAGAAGAAATGCAGAAATCAAGAGATGTGGCTATTCCATCTCCTGGCAGTGTGGGGTAGAAGACTGATTCCCTATCACCACCAGCTATAAATTTGCCATTCCAGAGCAGTTTTCCCCCAGCTATGGAATGCTTTACCCGCAAGCCTGGTTGGTATTTCAGTTGTTGCTGTTCTTGATGCAGTTAAGAACTACTGCAAATGGATTAAACAAGTACAGAAAACAAAAGGGGGGAAAAAAGTATCAGGTTTTGTGTTTGGTAGTTAGAGAACTCACAAGGACTTTGAAAATATAAAGTTCAATTCCTTGTCCCGGATAATATTTATTTATAAAACACAAACTGGCTTCACTGGGAAGTCTGAAAGACTTTTGAGAGAGACCTGGAAGGAGTTCTGAGAGCCACTCAGTCCAAGCAAGTCTCTCCCTCTTTGTGTTGGGTGTTTTCTTTCCACAGGGAAACATGAAATGCTCCATACCTTCACCCCCACATGGATCAGGAGCTGTCCCTGACATGCACATTCCCCCAGCAGGAGAAGGAGGTCTGGGGCATCAGCAGAGTTCTCTGTGTGTTCACACACATGAAGTTTCTTGTGGGACAGGGCAGGACACCCACTGTGGACATGGGATTTGCAGTTCATTAAGGGAGGGAGTAACAGAGATCTAAAGTTGGTGAGCAGGCTAGGCCCAAGATTTCATGCAGAAATACAAGAAAAAGGTTTCTCAAATGACTAGGAATCCATGAATTGGAGTGGGCTGAAATTGTTGTATGACTAGCGTAATTGTAGACAGTCCAGCTCAGCCAGGTCTGAAGGAACCTTTCTTATCAAACACAGAAGTCAGTGAAAATAAATAATGGAAAAATTTGCACTTGCATGCAGGGAATTGAACTGGGTCAAGATGGTTGATCCCCAGTCTCAGCCTAAAAGAGTGAAAACAACAGTAGAGCTCCAGAGACCTGCAGCTCACTCCTGGAAAAGCTCACTCAGTCTGTTTCCCAAGTCACTCCTTTTGCTTTTCCCGCTAATATTTTTTTTTCTTATTTTTCTTTTTCTTCTTCTTTTTCCTTTTTTCTTTTTCTCCTCCTTTTCCTTTTCCTTTTCAGTTTTCCCCCCTTGATACAGAATGTGATTCTGATGCCAATTCATCTGTTTTGGTTACAGTAGCTCAGTATTTAGATCAAAGGACAAAGGGAAGACTTGTACAACTCCTACCTGGGTTTTTGCTTACTGACCCTTTCATTACAAAATTAATTCTGACAATGCAGCTAGATGGGGAAGACATACAAGAATTCCACTCTTTTGGGTCCCTAAGATTGTCCCTTTGTGAGCCTTATTTAAATTCCTACTCTTCTCTTTCTCTCTGAGCTTACAAGCAGCAACATGGTAAACTTCAGCATTTTATTTTGCCAGTCATTTAACAACATGGAGCCAACAGAACCTGCAAGCTCTTTAAAAAGCTTTTCTCATCTGAGTTGTAGCAGGCTCTGGGGCAGGATCTCGCCCGAGATTACAGAAATGCTGGTGGTTCACTTGGCAAGCTTGTACCCCTTGACATGGTATCAAAGACTGCTTGACATTGTGGCTGGAACACAGCAGAGGTGATCTGAGAATTCCCAAACAAACTCTCCCCTTCCCTTTCAGTGCAAGCTGGGAGAGCTACCTTAGCAACCAGCCCTGCACACACTTCCCTAATTGCTTCTTGCCAGGAGGAGGAACTGTGTTCCAAAGCACTGCAGAGACATGGGAGGGAGCGGCACCTCAGCCTCCTGCTCTCCTGGTGACACCCAGCTAGATCTGGAGCTGAGCAGCTCTGCCAGCTGGAGCTCAGTATTTGCTCAGCTCACAGAAAACATCCCTCTGCTAAGGTCAGATTGTCTGTTACTGATGGTGTTTGGAGAGGCATTGTTGCAGCCCCTCAAATGATCCTCAGGCAGGACTTGCAAGAGGGAAAACTGGCCAAATCACCACCTGCACTTGCCACCGTCCCCTGCCTTACCTGGCTCAGCCGTGGTGATCCTCCTCATGATCAGGGCTTTCTCCAGACCTACAGAGTTTGTAATCGCCCGTTCAGCTGTCTTCCATGGGTCTGAGGCTCTGTCCTTGGGGAAGGCAGAGCCACTGTGCTAAAGCAACTGGAGCGTGTCAATCCCTTGCCAGGTGGCTCAGATCTTTGGGAATGCTGCAACAACCTACGGCCCACAGCCTTCTCATGTGTGCCAGGACTGACCCGGAGCTGCAGTTCTGGGCTGGGTTTTACCAAGCTCAGATTAAAGACCTGAGGCTCCAGCAAGGGCTGTGGTGAAGTTCAAGGCAAAGCTACGTCCTGTTGTGGTGCCAACACACGCTGCTCATCCGAGGTGCTGCCGACAGTCCGCAGTGAGGATAATTCCAGCATTTCGGGGCTGGCCTTGGCTGAGATTAGCAACCTAACCTAAAAAAGCTCTACCGTAATTGCATGTTCACTGGAAAGGGGAAAAATAATCAAATGAAAAAGGACAAAACCAGCAGGGAAAAAAAATTTATTTCCAAGCATCTACGAGAGTGCTACAAACAATAGAGACTAAAACTTGAAGCATTTGAAACTATTAAAAAATGTAGTTGACAATGTCCTTCTTAAAAATTAAACATAAAAATGTAGAAAATGCAGTTATTAATTCTAAAACTTGCTTAAAAGTGAAATAAATCCAGATAGCATCAATGAGGATGGAGTTCTACAAATTACTTTTTTTTTTACTTTATTTCAATTTGTTAATTTGTAAAGTGATACTCTTTTTTTTTTTTAATGTTTATTTAAATTTTTAATGGAGAAATGTGCAAATCTAGCAAAATATTCTTTGGATTATAAACAAGAGAAAAATAAACAACCAAAGAAATTTGAACAAAGTTAATAATAAACTATAGAATTATATAGAATGAATACAGCTATAATAAAGTGAAATATTACAATAAACATTGTAGAGCAAATCTACCAATTTAGCAAACTCTGCCTTATAAAACATAGGGATATAAAGGGAAAAGTGAATATGTTATGGATATAGAGCTGAAACATGAGTCATCATTTTAAGGAGTTAAATTTTAATCTAAGTACATATATGGGGGGTCTTCAGAAAAGCAACACACCAACAAATCAGATTTCCTCTCAGATCAAGCAGTTTGGTACCTGACTGCAAATGAAGGACAGGGTTTGTAAAACAAACTTTGTAGGAAACTGTAGATAATTTCTGTTTATTGCCTCTTCCCATACTGTAGCTGCTGATCTCTGACCCTAAACAGCCAACTGTCTTAAATTCAGCAGAAGTACAGCTGTATGCAGATGCAGAAAATGTTGATGTGCAGAACGTATCCCAATCCCTTGCTCCTTCTGAACTAATATTTAAAAACAAAAAAAGTTATAGATCCCTTTTTGGATAAAAAACATGCATCACAAAGAATAACTCTGAAAGTACTCTATTTCTGTTGTCACCAATTAAAATGCCTCCCTATCCGCAGATGATGCTTTTCTACTGGAATTAAAAAAAAATAAAAAAATAAAAAATTAAGTGCCAGAATCTTAATTACTACTCAGGTAAGGTAATTGTCAGGTAGAACAGTCCTTAGGGAAGTCACAGCTAAACTGGGTCAGATTTTAGTCTCTAGAACCCGCAGAAGCTCAGCACAGATATGGAAACTCACAAGGCTGGAGTAAAGGGTAAGTACAGAGTACTCCCATCCACTCACAAAGTCACTCCTGAAACCTTGGGAATCTCTAAGATAAATGCATATTACATGGGAAATACTGAAAAGTATTACACTTAATTTAATCCAGGAAACACAGTAAGACTATATGATGATTCTTACTGTGTTCTGGGAGCAGCCACACGCTGTAGATAGAGAGGGTACAAAATGTTCACCAGACGTTACATTTGTTTTAATCTAAAAAACATTTGTAAAATGTACTTGATTTTTAAATAATCACTTAACAAGTCAACAAACCAACTACAAACACATAATAAATAAGGCTATTAAAAGGTCACAATTGTAGTAAATTAGTCAGAACTATAAATGGGACATTAGAAACACTATGTTTTTCTTTATATGTTTAATAACCAGAACAAGAATTAAAAAAGAATCAGTTTATTTCAAAGTCTGCTTCTTATATTGAAGCACATATTAAAGCAACAGTACAATGTTCATAAAATATAAGTGTGATGCTGTAACATTTCTTACATGTCAGAATACTGATATTTGTATGTATACTAAAATAAGAATTTTAAAATTGTACAAATAGATACATTAAAAATGACATAGAAATAGGGCGCCTCCCACCGCGACAAGACAGAGTTTTTATATCTGGCACGTATTAGTTCAAGATGAAAGAATAAGCAAAAAGATTTACAAGAATCAGCAGTAACAAGTCTGATGCTCAAGAGACATAATAATTGTACATTGTACTGTACATACATCATATGGGTTTAAGCTGGCTGATTATTATATATTTCAAGTTTAAAAATGCACTACCATATAGAGTGTCCATAGTTTAAGGCGAAATTACAGCTCAGAACTGTTGTCTTTTCTAATTTGTGGAAGCTTCTTTGACATAAAAGATTTAGATGTTCATAACACATAAAAGATTTCCCTCATTTGTAGGTTCGCTTTTAGCATTTTCCTTCATTTAAATATTTCGCATTTCTTATGTGGGTTTTTTTTCCTTTAGTGAAGCTGGCAGCCAACTTCCAGATTTGCCTTTTGTATGAAAAGGTACTTCACAGTATTTACCACTTTCATGTCCTTTTATATCAAAGGAATCCTCTCTGTCAAACTTAAATGTTTAAATGAGATTTTTCTTGATTTTTAAAAAAATACCTGCTTACATTTCCTCTGGATTCTTCAGAACTTCGGACACAGTTCTTAAGGCCAAATCTTAAACTTTATTGTTAAGAATCATCATCGAAAGTGTCTTTGGAGCCATACAAGTCTGCAAGTTTCTTAAATCGAGGTCCCCAGTTTTGTAGATAGTCGTAGTCCAAGTCAGAATCTGTTGTTGCTGACTCCAAGGAGCTGAGGGACCCAGCCACGGAGCCCCTGCCCTCGTAGCCATAGATCTGGATGGAGTCATAGGGAGGGGCAGTGGGGTCATTGTCAGCCTCCTGTATCCTGGTGTTGATGAAATCATCCACGTCCACGCTGTTGGGCGCGGGCCGCAGCCCCGGCCTGGGCAGGTACTGGTACTCGGGCTTGATGTCCTTGCGGGGGATGAAGCCGTTGATGCCGTCAGGGTTCTGCAGCGTGGCGATGTCAAATGCCTCTGTGTCCTCCTCGCCTCCGCCCTCATCATCGTACGTGATGATGTTTTCCCGCACGTCTTCCTCCTCAAACACGATCAGGGGTTCCTTCTTCTGCCTCTTCAGGGTTACAAACAGTACCACAATGACTGGGGAAAACAAAGCACGGTTAGATTGCACTGTCGAACGGCAGCCCCTTTGTAAGTAATTATTGCACCCCCGAGCCCTCCGCTTTTCTGCTGGATAGTTGCAAACTTCTGCATTTTCAGTGCTCCTTGCTAGGTAAAAGCAGTGATGTTTGTATACAGAACTGATCTGAGGCTTTCTGTCTGGGCTGCATGCCACTGCTCTTACTAATTGCTCATTGCTGCAACACTAATTCAAGGGATGTGTTTGTGGGGTCCCAAGTGTTGCAGAACACTGTGACACTGCCTTTGAGCAGCCCAAGCACATGAATATCTGCAACAAAACAAAGATGAATCTTTATCCTCTCACGTATTGCAAAAGCTTAACTCTAATTCCAAGTGGCATTTCCATTAAAATGGAATTTTTTTAAGCAAAACCTCCAAAGACATATTTGTTTCTGCGTTCTCACTTCAAATTTCTATAAAATAAAGTATATAAGAAAAGAAACACTATAAAATACTACAGGGAAATTAGAAAATATTGCATATTTTTTTTAAATCATCAGAAAACACTTTCTTAAAAGCAGGTCTTCCAAGCCACTCATCTGTCTTCAACACAAGATGGGTCTGAGGGAAATAACTGGCAGGGGCGATTAATCCTGGCTGACCTCAATAAGGAACTTGTCATCCAGGGAAGATCACAGAACTTAGAACTATAAGACATGGCCTCCTTTAAGCAGTGTCCCTGATTAGCTGGCACTAGGCCACAGGAGGACATTCTCCAAGCACATCTACAGAAATTCACTGGTGTTTACTATTGAAGAGACCATAGAAGCCCAGAAAGGTAAAGGATGGAAGTGACCATAAACCGATCTCATTCCACCCCTGCCATGGCAGGGACACCTCCCACTGTCCCAGGCTGCTCCAGCCCCAATGTCCAGCCTGGCCTTGGGCACTGCCAGGGATCCAGGGGCAGCCCCAGCTGCTCTGGGCACCCTGTGCCAGGGCCTGCCCACCCTGCCAGGGAACAATTCCCGCCCAATATCCCATCTATCCCTGCCCTCTGGCACTGGGAGCCATTGCCTGTGTCCTGTCCCTCCATTCCTTGGCAATTGTCTCTCTCCATCTTTCCTGCAGCTCCTTCAGACCTTGCATGGCCACATTGAGCTCACCCCAAAACCTCTCACAGCACATCAATACTGCCTATAAAAATTAAGATTAATTTCACCATCTTGGAGCTGAGGGCAGGATTATTTTTTAACACAAGTCCAGAGGAGCAGCAAGGAAGGAACATTTTTTACCCAGCAGAATGACGATGCAGGCCAGGATGGCAATGAGGGCGCCGGTGCTGAGCCCCGCGTTGAGGACGTAGGCCTCGGCGTTGCAGGACAGCAGGGAGCCGCTGCTGTCACAGCCGCACACGCGGATCGTCAGCGTGTTGGTGCTGCTCAGCGGGGGCACACCGCCGTCACTGATCACGATAGGAAGGAGGTACAAATCCTGCTTCTGGCGACTGAACCCTTCCCGTCTGACCAGCACGCTCGCTGTGTTATCTGCGTGAAGAAGAGAGAAAATCATCATTAATTTTTCCAGAGTCGTCCTCTTAGGTGATATTGCAAAGGATATTATCTCGCTGCAATGGCTCTCAATTTTCAGGGGCTTTAGCGTTATTTCTACAATACACCAGCAGAAAGTGTCATCTTTCAAATGACTCGAGCAATTATAGGATTGTATTTAATTCACACATCACCACAATTAGTTTTAATTCTTTAATTAACACAACCAACACAGATAATCTCTGTCTGATAGCATCCTTTATTACCTGTAACTTTCTAAGAAAGTCACTATATTTTTTTCTGCTACCCAAATGGCTGGACCTTCCTATTGCTGTCTGAGCTGGTTTTATTGTTGCTCCACAATTAAAGCTTTCAATGGAGGGGTAAAACCCATATCTTCCTTATGTACTCTTGGAGTCACTCCTAAAAGCATGGTAGATAGAGATCTGTCCCCAGATGGGCTCTGATAATGAGCCTCCCACCAAAACAAAAGCAGTATTTGCTTAGTATGAGCAAATTTGACCCTTGTTGTTTCAGTAAGAAATACTGAAGGTAACACTGTTTTATCAGAATCTGATTTTCATCCAAACTTCCAAAGCCAGAATTCAGAGAGCTAGATCATACACTCACAATATGTCTGGGCACATTCTGAATATAGTGGATGTGAGGAAGCATTAAATAACAGAATCAAAAATGCTCTGAGTTGGAAGGGGACCCACAGGGATCCATGAGTCCAACTCCTGGCAGTATTTCTGTAACTCTCTTCCCATTGTCCTCACAAGAGGTGACCTGCCTTAGTGCAGGGGACAGAAAACAAGCTGCCATCTCAGCACAGGACATTTTGGATGGTCCTGCACACTTCCTCTGTCTGAAGCCTTGGAAAGGTGACAGTGTGGGATGACATCCTGGGCTGAGGCAGCCTGTGCTTCCCACTCCCAGGGGAACACCAACAGGGCTCCCTTGTTGTGCCCCTCCTCTCTTACTCTCTCAGTTCAGCCTGAACCAAAGTTTATAACAGTTGTAGACATCCCAAAGTAAATAAAGTGAAGCAATCATATCTGTGGTTTTCAGACTATCAAAAGCCAGTTTATATTGAAGATTTATTCCTCACAACCTTTCCTGGTTTGCCATGTTCTTCATTTTTCACTAGATAACAGAAAGGTGGGCGGGGGGGAAGAGCAGTTATTTTATCTGCTCAGGGAGGGCTGTTCACCTCCAAAGGTACCCACTTTACTGCTGCCTCAGGCTTCTGCAGATTAATTGTTTTCCTGTTGAAGAGTCAGCATAAATCCCAGAATTTAATAATGCAAACCATAAAACCTCTCCTAATGATCTAATCACTGTGATTTCCACAGAATTTTGTGAATAAATTATACCCAAAGAGAAGTGTTCTTGCCTTGTATTAACTACACTTGCAGGCAGTGCCCCTGGTGTAAGACAAGGTCTGAAACTGTCCCCAAATTTGGTCAATCTATGGGATGAGAAGGATGTTTGCACTGCTTGACTCTCCCAGGAACTTCACCAGAAAGGATGAATATTTTAGGTAGGAGCTGTTTGTTACACACCAAATGAATCCATCCCCCATATCTACCCCTGTCCTGCCAGCCCACACTCCTGATGCCCTGGGCTTGACAGAACTGTTGATTTTTGGTGTTGAGTTTCACAAAAAGAACAACTGGGTAGAAAACAAGTTGTTCTCCTTTGCACAATGTCACATTAGCTAAGGACAGAGACACTGATAAAAATCTGATTATTACTTGTGGCTCTTGGAGGTGCCCTTTGTCTCCATCAGAGTCCTCCTAATCTCCTGAATGTTTACATGAACCATCTAAACTTTGAGGCACAATTTTTTACAGGATCTTGGTGATATCAATGTCTGCATGACAGGAGCCTTATTTTAGGACTTTAAATTAATGTCCCCGTAACAATTTGGTACAAATAGGAATACAATCTATTAACCTATCAGCTAACTTGAACTAATATATTGATCCAGAATAAAATTATTCCACAGACTCCTCTAAAAATGCAACTAATAATTCATTTCCTCAATGGAACAACCAAGATCTGTTCCATTAAATGAAAAATCACAACAGGACAGATTATCCTTGTGGCAAAAAATATGAACATCTACAGGGGGCTGAGCTACAGCTGCCTTGAGGCTGCAAAAGCACTGTGTAATGGATGACAATACCATACATTAGTATATTTAGTCTTTGGCTACACATTTCATATTTATATTTATATTTATATTTATATTTATATTTATATTTATATTTATATTTATATTTATATTTATATTTATATTTTTTATTTTTATTGCCTTTTTGCCAGCTGAAATAGTATTCCTAATTAGAAATAAGAAAAGGATGGCAAATTATTCAGTTGTTATACAGACTGGTCTGGTCCACTGCTGTCACTTACACTCAGCAAAGCTGATTTTGATCCAATGGCTGATTTATCTCTTTTAATGGGAAGTGATTTTTAACTTAACATAAATTTTTAAAAAGAAAAATCCGATCAACATGCCTGGTTCAATTTTAAAAAGGACTACAATACATCAAGCCTAAAAGGTCATTTTTTAAACTTTTTCTTTTACTGTTTATGTTCACTTCTCATATTTAGAAGAAACATAATATCCATAAGAGGAAAAAAAATCCTTTCTTACCTAGATAAAAGATAACATATAATCCTAGCTAATATTCTCATCCTTGCTTTTTTATTATTTTCAAGGCCCAGGAGTAGAACTATAATCCTGGTAAAATGGCATTTTTTAAGCCAACAGAAGTTAAATGTCAATACCAGCTTAAAACTATTACTTAACACATATGAGAACTACCTGACTGTCAGTCTAATGAACACAATGGGGGCTAACACAAGAAGGAGAACAGTCATCGCAAGGCCATTCCCAAAATTTCACATTTTTCCAGCTATTATTGCCTTGGCTATCTAATATCCAAAGGTGTTGCAAGTGAAGATTCCCTGTGCTCTCCATGAAATTTTCACAATTAGAAGCTAAAATTGCATTATTTATTGGTGATCCCTATACTGATCTCCCTGACCTTTGATTTTTGTCTTTTTCTCTGGTGATCTTATTGATGACTTCCAATTTTTCCTGTGTGCATAGGCAAATGTAGCTCAGCTTCTGGGGGCTTGTTAACACATAGATTGCGTAAGGAGGATTCTAGATTACAGGAGCTGATTGCAGTGTGAATTTTATCACCTATATCAGGTGTGAGTGCTGACTCAGCCAGAAAACAGAATAATTTCAAGGGTCCAGCTATCTAAAATCCTTACCTTACCAGGAGTGGCAATCACTGTGGATAATCCATGGCAAAATCCTTTGACTTGATTGTTTGTGTGTTTCAAAATTTTGTTGTTGAAAATGTGTGAAGAATATGTTTGAGTTTAAAAGAGGACTTTAGTAATTGATTTTCAGGGGCTCACAAGTTTAATTTCAGGCTCTGTAAAGCTCTATCTTGTGAATTTGGGACTGCAGCCCTTCCAGGAACAGCAGGCTGAGGGAACCCAAGGAAAGGGCATCTCAGCACAGGACCCTGCAGGGTTAAAAGTAGGAAATCCATTTACTCGAAATCTGCCTCTCTGCTGTGAAGTGCCATGAGCCTCTGCTGCTCTTCTGAAGGCTTGACTTCAGTGGGAGCAGAATTGAGCAGAGCCCAGGCAGACAGTGCTGCTTGTTTATGAGCTATAATATAAAGAAACAGTGCAGAAGTAATTCTGTGTTTTATCCCAGCATGGGCTAAGCCATTATCTCATGTTTTCTATGGGAGATGGGCTCACAGCTGAAGACTTGGTAACACAGTGGGTTATTAATAGGATGTAGAATGTGATTATGCTTTTTTGGATTACTGCAATATGTGATTACTTTCAGGAGATGGTAAAAAGAAACTCTATTAAATGATAATTATGGGACTGTATTCACTTTAAAGTTCTGTAATAGGCCCAAACAGTAGAGTTTTCATTAACTGCTCTCCACAGTTAATAAAGCCCTTTTTCTCTGAAAGTAGCAATTCCCTCTGAAAGCTGTGGCATGGCTTACAGAATACTTAGACTTACAACTGAAAAAAATAAATTTGAATGACCATGGACATTATTTGACTTGCAAATGGTAACACACTCTCCCTGAGAAGTCTTTTTATATGGGAGTCCACAGAATTTCAATTTTTTTACTTTGCTCTCGTAAAACTTACTTAAAAAAAACTCACAGGAAATACATAAATTAACAACATCATTGCACTGAGGATTGAACAAAATGAACTAAAGAAAGGATGGAAATGGATGAATTTCCTTAGACTATACATAAAAAAAAATTATATGGGAAGATTCAGTCCTTTAATACTGTCTTGTTGAAATAACCTTTTGCAGTATTGTCAGGTAGAAACATGACATTAAACTGACATCATAATTTCAACTACAACACACTTTTATCTAGGTTAATTCTGTCAGTAACAAATTTGCTGCATATGGAAATGAAGGATGAATGGGATTGGCTGGAGTCAGGAACCATAACACCACTGAGATTATCTCCATTCTGATTTACACTTCCTCTGCTAGATTATATGATAGATTATAATCTTGCTAATCTATTTTCAATTTGATGTGTTGACCATAAAATGTACTTTTTGGTGAAACCTGGCCTCCAGGTCTCAAGCAAAGAATACATGTTTTATTACTCCTCCCTAAAAATACACATATGAATTTTTCAAAACTCATGTTTTACTACTTTAAAGAGAATAAATATATGCCCTTCACTGGCTCCTTTGTGAATTGCTTGTGTATGTACAAGTGTCAAGCACTAGGCAACAGCATTACTTTGATCAGTCAGCAATAACAGAGATTTTGTTTGGGAACTCTGATGATAATTACCCTCCCTTCAGATGTTGAGAGATATAAAGTGTGCCTCAACAGAACAGTTTTTACTCAAATCATGTATCTGGATTGTGTTGTCTTTTGTACTTCTGGCACTCTTGGATTCATTATTTAAACCAGTTCAACCGAGTTTTACTATTCAGAAAACAGTCAAGTTTCCTTCAAACATTAAAGCTTGCTAATCAAAACCAATTCCTTAGAAGCTGAAACAGTTTTTGCCCTGTGAAGGGAAATAAAATGAAAATAGAATGGAATTTCCGTAAAATGGAAATAAAAAAATTAACATTGAATCATAATATAATGAAATAAATTGAGTAAATATGTAAAACGGCCAAGACTGTCTTTTTTATTCTGCTTACCCACCTTCTCTGGCTCCCTCAACCTCTGTCAAGTTCAGGTTGCTGATGTTATTATGTTGTGATCAATTGAATTTTGACACTCTCCCAGGCCTGAGGTTCTCTGCTTACAAATTTCTTACATCTTGCCATCAATTTGAATGCAAAGCTCTACTTTATTTTGTGAATACCAAATGGGCAAAGGGATCAGGATATTCAGATCCTGAGACAGCCAATGGCCAACACAGGTATGTTCCATAGCACAAATCTCCGATTCATTTCCTGCACCGGGCAATGATTTGATTCCGTTGGGAATCTAGCCCATGTCTCTTGTGATCCATAATTTACAAAAGCTGGCATGCACAGTGGTGAACAAATACAAGTAGCCTAATAATTTATGCTGTCTCAGCTCATTTTAGGTTTCTCTAAATCAAGGAGATCTGCCAATTCCATTTACTGAGTGCTTGGCAGTGGTTTTATCCTCTTCCTGGGAGATAAAATGGCAGTGGATTCTAATCCTGATGGGTATTATTATATAATTTAAACCAAGCATTCAAGAAAATTCAAGTGAGTTAACAAACATCCCACTTTCCCAAAAACATCCTTGCATCTCAGCTGTATGCTTTTGCCTTCCTCCCATAAATCCTGGAGAAAGACACTCTACCAAAGTTAATGACTGCTGTTGCATGACATTACACTGGCCATTTGTTCTACTTTGTCATTTCTTTGGATTCTGGTAGAGTAGGAATCTTCACACAAACCTCTGTTGTCTCTGAGAGTAAAATTTGGATTATGAATAATTTCAGGTGGCAAACTGAAGATAAATCTTGGTCCATTGGCCGAGTCATCCTTGTCATCAGCACTAATTGTAATAAATTGCTGTAAAAGAAAAGCGCTCTGTAAACAAACAGCTCCTTCTCTGGGTACATCACATACAGGCAGCATTCTGAGACAGCCCTTGACTAAGAATTGTAAAATAGCAGAACCCCCCCTCAAATATAAATATATGTAATTACAAACACAGAGCTGACTCCAAATTACAACAGGCAATCTTTAATTACTATTGCATTAACCACCCCAGAGTTACAGCTGTACAAGCACACACCTTCAACATTCTTATACACAAACATGAATTAATGGTAACACAATAGATTAAATAAAGTTCTGCAGAAAACTCAGCAGCTGATAAAGTCCTTTTTAAACTGCTACACTGACTGCAAAGGCACAGATCATGTGCAGAGCTATTTCCCTATGATCCTAACCCCTCTTCCTCACAGATTGCCAGGAATAAATCTGTTGGCCAAACTCTACAAGCACTCTACAAACTCTACAAACACTAGGATTCTTCCCATAAGACATTGAGTATTTCCATAATATCCAAACCAGTCTCACAACTGGGAAAGCTGCCCCCACCCAGCTCTACTGCCCCTGTGCTGGTGGGTACTCCCAGTCAACACCAATACTGCTCTGTGCACAAAGCACTGGATAACTGCTGATAGCAGTTCAGAAATAAAGTGCCTTTCTGGGTGCTCGAGGCTTTCTGACCAAAACCTCAAAACAAATGTTCATTTATTCCCTCTCACTGGAGCTGACAGGACAAAACTGGGTTAACACCCTGAAGGAAGAGCCGTGTGTGCAGAGAGGTGGGGGGAACAGCGAAGTAGTGGACAGAGGAAAGGGAAAGTGGTGGGAACAAGAAAGGTGGTGGGCACAGGAAGGTGGAGCAGAGGAAGGTGGTGGGCACAGGAGAGGGTGGGCAGGCCATACCTGATTGCTTCGGGCATTCTCACACACAAAGGCTTCATAGGCTGACGCTAACTTGGGAGCATTGTCATTGACATCAACGACCTTGATTGCAACGGGAACTTTGGCTTCCTGGTGCTGTTTGTCTGCAGGAGAGGCAACACTGAGATGAGACAGAAGCAGGAAAACCCATTAAACAAACAAATTCCCAGCTGCATCCAAGGAAAGATCAAATATGCTGAGGTATTTCTGCTGAGATTTCTTGCAGTTTATCAAACTGAGACAATTGGAGGATTACAGGATTCGTGCCACTGATTCTAAAATAGCTCAGTGAAATACTCACGGACTTCAACTGCAAAGACAGAGATATTATGCCAAGCCATTTCTTCCCTATCCAAAGCCTTTATTGTCTTGATATTGCCATCTTCTGCATTAATAACAAAATATCTTTCAAGATCGGTGTGTCGATCAATTGAGTATCTAAAGAAGATTGAAAGTCAGTAATTAGAGAAAAGGACTTAGGAGTTTCATGCATCCAGATTTGTTCAATATATTTATTATTTCTAAATAACTGTAAGTAGTACAGCTATTGTTGCCCTCAATACCATTGTCAAAAGGACAATATGTATTCTTTTAAAAGGAGAATCACCTGGTTGGTTTCTACATTTAGAAAAACAGTACATCAGAATGTTTGTAATAAGTGAAAATTGCTGGTCTTTGAAGTCTCTATATCAAAGCCCTAATGTACTCTTTATTTTCTTCTCTTACAAAACATGATAAAAATATCTACTGAGATATGTTTTCTCTTCTGTTTCATATTAATCATGGTGATCTTTTAAGTCTTCCAATCTTTGGCTTACTCAGAATATTAATTGATCATACCAATTTATCAAATATTATCCATTCTACACATTTTTACAGCTTTATAAAGCTCTGGCTTTCAAAACTTCATGCTGAAATCCTTTGAAATGTTAAGTATACCCACAAAAGAGGTCTTCACAATTTAAGTTACACTGAGAACATGACAAATAAAATTGAGCTAATAGAAGGCTAATATAATATCAGAATTGTTCCCTGGCAGGGTGGGCAGGCCCTGGCACAGGGTGCCCAGAGCAGCTGGGGCTGCCCCTGGATCCCTGGCAGTGCCCAAGCAAGGTTGGACATTGGGGCTGGAGCAGCCTGGGACAGTGGGAGGTGTCCCTGCCATGGCTGGGGTGGAAATGAATAAACCTTAAGGTCCTTCCAGCCTAAACCATTCCATGATTCTGTAATTCCAAGAGGATCCAATGTAACTGCAGAAAGTAGGGGTCTGTATGGGCTTTAACAATTAACACTTTAACAATTAACAATTACCCAGCCCAATCCCCAATCTAAATCTTAGAGTCTGATATTCTGATAAAAATCCATGCTGTGATAACAGGACAAGATATTTGTGGAAAATTTAATTTAGAATAGAGTCTCCCAAAGATGCCCTGAAGTGTATTTTAATTAGACACAGCTATAGTATGATACAGGCTTTGAGAATATACAGGCTTTGATACTGGCAGTTTATGGAACAAAGGCACAAAACCAATGCTGGATGGTGAAAGTTTCAATTATCTGTGTGTCTGTAGATCTATCATACTTTCTTCAGAACTTGCATAATAATCCCTAAAGCTAATGCTCAGAAGGAAACAGGACTCAGCAAACCTGATAGCACTGTTGGCAGCATCCGGGTCTTTGGCATGTACTTTTCCAACCACAGTACCAGATGCTGCATTTTCCTGTACTTCAAAAATGTAACTTGGCTTCAAAAACACT
Organism: Poecile atricapillus; assembly: GCF_030490865.1. Classification (NCBI taxonomy): domain Eukaryota; kingdom Metazoa; phylum Chordata; class Aves; order Passeriformes; family Paridae; genus Poecile; species Poecile atricapillus. The sequence goes on from NC_081258.1 coordinate 970,905, forward strand.
GGTGGCTCATCAGCATCTTCCACTGCTATTTTCACTGTCACTGTGTCCTTGAAGGGCCCATTGCTGATGAACTTGGGGTCAATGTGGACATTGGCTGCCTCCACCTTCAGGCTGTAGGACTTTTTGGTTTCATAATCTAAGGTCTGTGAGAAAAAAGAAGACAGTGCATTCCAGAGTCAGGGAAACCAGGCTGTAAGAGCAGCAGGCAGTGCCCTAGTGTTCAATGACATCAAACAAATGTGAGCATCTGTCAACAAGCTTGGACTGAAATGTGTGTATTTAAAAACATAAAGACTCAAATGGAAGGAGCTACATTCTATGTGTGGAGCAGCATAGGAGGGCACTCAAAATATCACCACAGAGTACTGGTCTCGCTCTTTGCTTGCTGTATCACTGAGGAAACCATCTGCACTGGGAAAGTTAACCTTGTCTCCATGCAGCCTTCCAGGCAGCACAAAAGTGCAAGAGATGGTAAAGGGGCTTCCACAAGAGGCCTGGCTTTATCCAGGCTGGCAGGCATTCCAGGTGGATGTGGTTTGAAGTGCTCCTGGGTGCACCATGAGACAGCACACAGATAAGTTAAATTATTTAGGTAGTGGGGAAAATATGAAGATGGTTTGCAGTGTTTTCATTCCTGTAGTTCTCTCCAGCCACAGAACTCATACACTTTCTAAAGGGGAGGGGGAATAATGCCCCATGGGACAAGTCCTTTTGGGATCCTGATTAAAGCCACAGCACCTCTACACCTGTACTGGCATGAAGTGGCTGCACGGTTGCACCTCAAAATGATGACACAGGTGCCAACCACAATTCACAAAGTATGTTAGCACCAGAGACTGGGTGGAATGACAGCTCACCCACATTTCAAAACAAAAATCCACTCCCACCTCTAGAACAGAGACATAAATCAAACCAGGGCAGTTTTGAGCAGAAGAGACCTCTGGGTCCCTTCCTGAGGGACTGCTCCAAAGGGCAGGACAAGGCTGACCAGAAGTTGCCCAGGCCTTCTCCTCTGAGTTCTGATTATCTCCCAGAGAGATAAATAGCTCTAAAGATACAAAGGGCAAAACGATAATGCTTGCATAATAATAATATTTATGTTCTGTAATTTGCAATTTAAAATTAATTTGATAACGCTTTCAAAGCTGCTGCTGATGGGCTGTGTGTGAAATCCCCTCTGCTGCTTTTCCCATAGCCTGTGACTCCTTCAGAACACTATTGTGGACAATGCACAGCTGAAGAATTCAAACTATAGGGCATGAGGCTTTTCAGACTGAACATAAAGCAACAGTGAATGTCTGCTACTTATCAGCACTAGGCAAAACTTCATTAACAATGAAGCTGATGGCATCATATTTTACCGTGACTTTTTATTATGAATTCATTTAGTTTGTGCAATTAATCCACTGTACAGTATTTATGTAACTCTTCTTGGTTATTTTCTTCCATTCCAATTCAGCTAATGGGGAAATGGAATATTAAGAGTTAATCACACCTTGAGAAATTAATTAAGTGAAATTTGCATTTACTAATATTTTAGCTTAGGTGGTAATCCATTATTACCAAATATTCTGTCAGCAACAAACACTACATAGCAGTAGGCAACACTTACCTTCTTAAGCTTCACAACCCCTTCCTGAGTCTCATAATCTGTGGTGATTTCAAACATGTCCATGCCATCTCCATCGATGATGCTGTAAGCCACCAAGCCATTCTCCCCAATGTCAGGATCTTTGGCCTTCACTCTCCCCACTTCCTCTCCCGGGACAGCTGCTTCTGACACCGACATCTGGTACACACCTGGGGCAGGGAGAACAGGGGGAACAGGCGTGTGCCCCGAGTGAGCAGGCTGCTCCCCACTTGTGTGTTTAGCCCTTGAACTCAGAAGTTCAAACAGACACAGTGATTTTTGGTGTTTTCAACCCCCCTGAAGGAATGTTGTGTTGTGTTGTGCTCTGTTCTGTTCTAAAGAGCTCTGAGCAGCAAGTCAGCTGTGAAAGCTTAGCCCACATGGACAATGTGTAGAACATGATCTCCTCCCTGTTACCCTCTGCTCAGAGAGGGGCTGAAAAGGACAACCAATCACCCAGAATGCAGGAACTGTTGTGGCATCATGGTTACCATCAATAGCAGAGATGTTATTACAAAAATGGAAGGAAAACTCTCACATGGCTCATGGTAAAACCTTCACCTCTGTTTCTCATTTCTGCCCATTCATTCAAAAGCCATAAATTATATACAGTGAATTGGATAAATCCTGGCTGCTGTGCTGGGTTAAGTATACATCTGCTGCTTTCTATGGCTTGAATTTGGAGCCTGAATGTAGAGCAACAGTGATTATTAAAATTTCACACCACAGAGAGTATGTACCAATTTGGATGTGATTTCATGCCGAACAAAAATGGCTTTTCCACAGCAAACTCCAGTAGGAGTTTCCTACTGGAAATCCCTGGGTATTCAGGGACACCAGAGGAGAGCAACACTGATCCTGAATAATTCTCTCTCCAATAGCTGTCTTTTAGGAACTATTGATTCCAGAACTTCCCCAACCCCCTCAAGAGTTCAGATAATATAACCTGATCCTAAATATATAAATCTACATCAGCATTTTTTGCCACATAATTAGCAGTAATAAATTGGGGAGGGAAGAAAAAAAGGGATGATAAAATAAAATAATATAATTTATTTCCCTTTTTAATTGCTCTTTTTTGCTCCATGGGCACCCTAGGAACATCAGGAGACTTACACCAGGCAGGGACTTGGCTCATTACTCATAAAAACAATTGCCACATGTCATTGAAATAGGTCATTAACTCCAGTCACAAAGAGCCCCAAAATTTAAGCATATAACTCATTAACAGCTTGAGCAATGAACATTAAAAATAACCAAAAAAAAGGAAAATAAGAACATAAATATCAATAATTTGTCTGTTTATACAGACAGCTAAACCCTAGTTTTGAGTTACAAAGCATTCCCAATTCAGATTTAACCTGGGGGTGAATGATCAAGTAGAGGAACTGCTTTTGGGCATTTCTGATAATTTAAAATGTTCTCGCAAAACACTCAATAAAGGGGCTTGAATTCATAGAGGTAAATCCATCATTTGATAGAGTTAACAAAATATTGTATCCTGGTGTCCCAGGTCATGATCTGGAGTAAAAAGGCTTGTTTGTAAGGTACATAAACCCTGATTTTTTAGGATTTAATCCTTTTCTGTTTGAAGAGTAGGTAATGCTGACAGATTTTTACATTCAGCTCTTGTATGAGGGGCCAGGGAGCTGCAGCACTGGAAGAAGAGGTGTCAGAGCTGTTAGAGGGATGGCCATGGCCAGGATGTGCCAGGGTAAGAAGTGCCACGCAGAGGAGAAACACGGTGGACTGAGATGGTGTTTGCACTGCACTCAAAAAACCCCAAACCTAGAGATGAGCTGCAGAACAGATGTGTGGGCCCACTAATGTACTTCCAACCAGCTGTGAAGGCTGAGTCTGGTAATGTCAAGCCTGATTAATTTTATATGTGAAAAGTAAATTGCTCAGGTATAAAAAAAATTGCTGTATTTGACCTCCATTAATACATTATTAACAATTAAATAATACAGTTTAACAATTAAAAAATGTAATTGTGCTAAATTTAGTTTGTTTTGTCATGGTAAATATGAGTCTTGGAGAATATATATATATATATGTCTGTCTTCTCATGTAAATTATACAGCATGGCCCAGTAGCGTCAAAAATGAAGTGTAGGGTCAGGAATCTTTTCAATTTAATCCTGGCTCTAAAAATGTCTCACTTTGCAACACAAAGTAAATAATCCAGACAATAACGTTCCATATGTTACCAGCAAAAAATGAGTAACTAATACTTCTTTATTCACATGTGCTGCATCAGTTATTGCCTCTTCAAGCCTTGGGTGTGTCTGGTACTTCACAAACATGAGTCCTGGAAGGAGATACGAGACATATTTTGCTGGTACTCACTCTGTGGGAACTTTGGTGGGTTGTCATTGACATCTGTAAGTGTAATTGTCACTTTGGTTGTCCCTGAGAGGCCTCCCATGTGTCCTCCCATGTCCTTGGCCTGTATCACCACGTGGTACTCTTCCTTGGCTTCTCTGTCCATGTTGGGAAGGGCAGTTCGGATGATTCCTGCAGGCACAAAGGAAGGTGGCACACACAGATTTAATGAAAACCTGGCTGCTGCACTTGGAGTGCATTAAACACAGCAATACTTGCAGTGATGGTGGTGGTTCTGCTTTCCCTGAGCATTGCTGTAAGGAAAGCAGCCCTAATTTTCCACACAGACAACAGGCCTGGAGAATTAGAGCTGAGCACAGAGACAGCATTTCAATCATCACAGCATACAGAACACACAGAAATAGCATCAGCTTTCTGGTACAGAAGCTCCAGCAAATGCCAGGAGACCAGTGTGCTGCAGAGCAGGAAGCTTTGCTCAGACACAGCAGTAGCTGTACCCAGTCAGTACATTTAGTTCACTTGGATGCACTCTGGTCATGAGGTGCTGCTCAAAGAAACTCTTTAATAATACCTGTTTGAGCCTCCACCGAGAAGTAGGGTTGACCTTCAAGGATACTGTAAACCAATTTGGCACTGTTCCCATAGGTAGGGTCATCAGCATCTGAAGCTGTTACCTGAATAACTGATGTACCTAAAAATGGAGAACAAACACAGGAGGGAGAGTCAGTGGCAAATGTCTGGAAGGACTGTGCAGAGATGCTTTCAGTCATAGCAGAGCTATTCTTGAAATTTTTTTATTTCCACATTTGGTAAATGAAAATCAAAATTACTTGACAATTTCTATATAACAAAATATACTTGTATGACCCAAAACAATCTGTCACCTGCTGTGAAGTGGATTAATGTTCTAACCAGCGAAGATATAAAAGTCAGCAGCCACTCTGCACCGTTATGCTTTTTCCCCTCAGTAGTTTAAGCCTTATATTGCTTTTGTTGTTAGACAGCCAAACAATGGAGCTTTCCTTTACATTTTTCTCAGTAAGTTTCAGACAAATCATTCCCGTAGAAATCTCTGAGACAGACACAAGCTCAAACAGAAGATGAAAATGAAATAGATGGTGAGGCAGTAACTTCCCAGCTTTATTACACACCCCTGCCAAAGAAATGATCTTCGTGTTGACCCCAGAGGATTCACACTCCATAAATTCCAGGGGACTCTTATGCTCCTTCCTAGGAGGAAAAATAGTTCTATTCTAGGAACATCTCTCAGTTAGGAGCTGTGCAGGGTTTGATTTGGGCAGCAGATTAAATACATCAAGTGAATCACTGGCTGAACACGAAGTAAATTTTACATTTTATTTTGACAATAAGAATGAAATAAAGCCAAGATGTCCTGACAGTGCAGCACCTTCCACAAGGACAGTACCTTTCTACTCACCTACATTTGATCTCTCGGGCACATTGGCATGGTAGTTTTCATGGAGAAACTCGGGTGGGTTGTCATTTATGTCTTGAACTTTGACAATGAATTCAGAAGGGGGTTCCAAAGGTCTGTTCGTGTTCCTGTCCACAGCCTGAGCAGTCAGGGTGTACTGAGCTCTCTCCTCCCGATCCAGTGTCTTGGTTGCATGGATGTTCCCTGATTTGTCATCAATAACAAAAATGATTCCTGCTCCTTCACCTGAGAGAATGTATTTAATGTTTCCATCTCCAGAATCAATATCTGAATGAAGCTACAAAAGGAGAAACAGACACACTTTAACAAGGGGGCACACATTTCCTGGATGTGCTTATGAAACAAAGAAGTACAGGAAATTGCTATAATTTCAGAGTTTTCAACAACTGTGGCTTCCACCAGGCAATAATCCACACCCAGGGACATGCTGTGACCACATGTACCCTGCATCCAGGGCAGTGCCAGCCCAGACATGCCTCTTGCCACATGCAGGGTGCTGCTGAACCCAAAGTTTCAGATTTAAAGAAGAGAATACACAAAAAGATACTTACAGCAGGATCTATATTCGCATGAAGCTGGTAGGGGGAGTAATTTTTACAAAGATTTTGTACAGTGCAATGAATCAAGTTCTACTGGGTTGCATGTAAAAAGCTGTTAAATGACGAATTGATTGATTTAAGTTATAAATGAGTGAGCCCAGCTGTACCCAGGTGTGCAAGAAGGCCAAGGGCACCCTGGCTTGTAGCAAGTACAATGTGGCAGCAGGACCAGGGCAGTGATTGTCCCCTGTACTGGGAGCACTGCTGAGGCCACACCTCGAGGGCTGTGTCCAGATCTGGGCCTCCCTGTTCAGGAAGGACACGGAGGGGCAGGAGCAGGTCCTGGGCAGGGAATGGAGCTGGGAAGGCTCTGGAGCCCCAGGAGAGGCTGAGGGAGCTGGGAAGGGGCTCAGCCTGGAGAAAAGGAGGCTCAGGGGGCCCTTGTGGCTCTGCACAAGTCCCTGCCAGGAGGGGACAGCCGGGGGTGTTGGGCTCTGCTGCCAGGGAACAGGGACAGGAGGAGAGGGAACAGCCTCAGGCTGGACAGCAGCAGGAATTTCCCCATGGAAAGGGTTGTTAAATATTGGCAGGGGCTGCCCAGGGAGGTTTGCAGTGCCCATCCCTGGAGGCGTCCCAGGAAGGGCTGGAGGTGGCACTCAGAGCTCTGGGCTGGGGACAGGGTGGGGATTGGGCACAGATGGGACTCCTTGGGCTGGGAGGGATTTTCCAGCCTCAGAGATTGTGGGATTCTGTCTGATTCTGTGACAGCCAACCAGTTTTTAATTACATCCTTTCTAATATAAAAGAAGCAACAAATGCTTACTAAACATTCTTAATTCCACAACCAGTGCACACTTCAGTTTGACAAATGGGGGAAACACTGAGCCAAATTTCATTTTATATTGACATCTACAAATTGCACCATTTTAAACCAGAATACCCAGCATGGTATTTGCTGACATTGATCCTGTTTCTCCTCCCTTTTTGTGCTGGGGTTAACACCGGTCTGCTGTCCATTTACAAACTGGCAAATACACTGGTTTATTTATCTGTTTGTATTTTACTAGTGTTAGACAGTAGCAGAATCAAAAATAATTCCAGGAAGTGTGCACACAGCCACATGCACACAGATATTTACCTTCCTCTATACATAGCCCTCAATATATTTTACTGCTAATTTGAAAATGAGAGGATCAAAAGATACCTATATTACCGAGCTGCTGGGTTAGACATTCAAATTTTAATTGTTGTTTTTAAAGACCTGAGAATTATATTCTTGAGATATATTTTTGCTCAAGTTGTTGATGGGGTTCTTGCTGTTTTGCTGAGTAACAGCCTGAACCTTCATTCAAGGACTGCTGAGGTCAATGGAAATATTAGTATTGGCTTAGGTAGTACTTTGCTTAACACCTAAACTGACCTACCAGAAAATTAAGATACATCTTATATAGCACAAAGGCAACAGCAAAAAACACAAAATAATCCCCACAAACCCCCCTCAAAAAACAATAAAAATTTAGAATATTAATCAATGGCTGAAAAAGGAATTCTTTCTTACCCTTCCCACCAGCACAGGATCTGGTCCCGTGTACTCTTCTATAACAAAGAACTGGTTCCACACCCAGCCTCTTTTGGAACGGTGCAGGACTTGTCCCTCCTTGCCCTTGTCGTGGTGCCCGTGCAGCGAGGGCCGGGAGTGGTTGAGCCTCTCTGTGGTCAGGCCGTGGCTGTAGCACAGCACCCCCAGGCAGAGGAGAGCAGCGTGTAAACAATGGTCCTCCTTCATTTTTGGTTACTGTGTAGGCACAGGAGTATCTGAGAATCTACCCCTTCCACCTTGGAAGATACAACGTCTCGGGCCACTGAGGAGTTTCAGACCAACTGTTGTGCACATAGGATGCCACCACACATTAAACACATCACCTTAATGCTCTGCAGCTTCCCAACTCAGCTCCTGGAAGAAGGGAAAACAGAAAAAATTGTCAATTCTTTCAGGATGTAGTAGGGTTTTTTATTTAGCAAAACAAAACTAGGACTTCCTTGGTAAATATCAAGGTAAGATTAAAATAAATACATCAATACAGATGAAATCCTGAGTAATGAGCAGACTTGGTGTTTTGCTACATGCAGCTGCCACCTTGCAGAATCTCCTGCTGGCTTGTTTGGCCACTTAGTGGCTGGAAGTTGAAATATAGATAGGGGATCCTATTTTCTCCTGATCCTTTCAAATAGATTTTGGCCAAGATGCAAGGTAACTCTAGAAACACCTAATTTAGACCTAATCCCTCTTTGGAACTTAGATATAAACCTTAGATATAAGCTGCTAAGGCAGAGGTCCAGATACAAGGGAGATCCCAAGACTTATCAGGAATGCAATATTTCTCCACCAGCCCTTTCATGATTAACAGATCCTTGTGCTGAACATAACCACCTCTGTTTTTTCTGGGCAGGAGCAGGGGCTGGCAGAGTTCCAAGGAGCTCCAGTTTGGATTTAGACCCCGGAAGCGCCTCAGAGGATCAAGGAACCATCAGCACTGATTGCCAGTGTGCTGCTCTGGGCTGGACACAATAAATGCCACAAACTAATAAAAATGCATTCAGATATTTCTGATAACAATTGATTTAACTATTTTTTCCTACTTTCCCTGGGCGACAAATTACCAGGATTACATTGATCTCCTACTTTCTAATACTTCTTAAAACACTAGGTCAGATTTAATATTTGAGGGAGAAATTGCATAATAAAATGAAACCTGAACTAAGCAGCCCTCAATCTATCACAAAAGCCACTTTCACTTGTCTCTGGGGTTTCCAACATATTCTCCTTGAATCTTTGCACAACAACAAATTTTACAAGGTCCCTACAATGTTTGGTTTAGTTTTTGGTGTGATTCAACTTTACTCTTCTCCAATATACTGATAAAGATCTTGATGCTATATTTACACAGGCAAATGTATAAATATGTGCTACCATCAGCTGTAAAACAGAATTATTTTTTAAATAAGGAGTTCTTACTCGTATTTTCAGCAGAGAAAATGTGAATATAGGCAAAAGCTTGAAGCTACAGCACATTCTGTAACTCAGCCACGGGCAAACATCTCACTAGTCCCAAACCCACTCATTTGGGGTTGTCTTTCTTACACCCTAAGCAGTCATGTCCTCCTTCCACATCCCTTTTACAGTTACATAAAAGTACATTGGCTGACAGGGGTTCATGAATAAGGAATGACATATTTGGGTTTATTTCCCCAAAAAAGATCAGCTTTCAATTTTATTTTACTGAAAACTGAAATCACTTCAACCACAGCACCAAACTAGCTCCAGCATAACGAGTGAAATGACATTCTCACACATAGATGCAAATATAGTGTGGCTTTCCCAAGCATATTTATTAAATAGATTTGTTGTATCCATTTGACTTTTTCCTATTGTTACATTTTACTTGATTACTCACACCAGCATGGAAGATGTGAAAAGGAAAACCATTCCTATGATTTTGCTTAGGAAAATGCTTTCATTTGGACACAATGTATGTGTGTAAAGTGTGGAGCATGGGGTCTGTGGTTTTTATTTCATGTCTCCATCTTGCTGAGGGAGAAAAACAATGTAAGACTTAAAGAGCTTGAAAACTGAGATTTCACCTATTTTGGGCACTTGTCTTGCACCCAGCTTTGCACAGGAAAAAAAAAAAACAAAAGCTATGGGATTTGTGCTGTAGGGATCACTCATGTGCAGCAGCTAGAGGGGACTGGGCTCCTGGAATGTTATAAAGAACCTACATACTCCAAACATGGAATATGAAGATATTCATAGACAGCTGTGCATTTCTAAACCTGCTGTGAAAAAAATAAAAAATAAAAAAAACCTGTAAATAAACTGCTTATGTTAATAGATTTGGGGTGCATTTGAAAATTAAACTCACTGATAATCATTCACCATTAGCATCACAAAATGATCTCAGCTACAGACGTAAGTAAACAAATCCCCCCACTCTTCCCCACCTCCTCAATACTGTTATGTAAACTAGTAAACACTTTACAATGTTGCTTAACTAGAATGGCAGAGCCAAGCTGATACACACAGTGCTTATTATCAGCTATTCAAGTGTGAAGTGCTGGAAAAAAATGTTAATCACAGATCAATGTTTATTTACTAAAAAGGATTTAAAGCAAAAATTGTTTATTATCTTTTGTTCTGTCCTCTACATGTCCATGTACAGAGATGAAGCAATAAGGTTCCATGTCTTCAAGCTAAAGCAGACTATTCTCTCTCATCCACCACTTCAGAGAATCCCAGAATCTCAGCATGGTTTGGGCTGGAATGGACTTGAAAGCTCAAACCATTCCACCCCAGCCATGGAAGGGACACCTCCCACTGTCCCAGGCTACTCCAGCCCCAATGTCCAGCCTGGCCTTGGGCACTGCCAGGGATCCAGGGGCAGCCCCAGCTGCTCTGGGCACCCTGTGCCAGGGCCTGCCCACCCTGCCAGGGAACAATTCCTGCCCAATATCCCATCTGACCCTGCCCTCTGGCACTGGGAGCCATTCCCTGTGTCCTGTCCCTCCATCCCTTGGCAATTGTCTCTCTCCATCTTTCCTGCAGCTCCTTCAGGCCCTGCAAGGCCACCCTGAGCTCAGCCCAAAGCTTCTCTTCTCCAGGCTGAACCATCCCAGCTGTGGCAGCCTTTCCTGCCAGCAGAGCTGCTCCATCCCTCTGCTCATCCTGGAGCCTCCTCTGGGCTCTGTGCAGCAGCTGCAGCTCCTTGCTGTGCTGGGCCCAGGCTGGGGCAGCTCTGCAGGTGGGGTCTCACCTGAGGGCCAGAGAGGCACAATCCCCTCCCCTGCTGCCCACGCTGGCTCAGCCCAGGGCAGGGGGATCTGGCTGGGTCAGGTCCCACTTGGGCTAAAAACAAGTCCCTAAGGCCATTTGCTTCTGGTTTATAAAGTCAAAGGGCTCTGTGTTGGCAGCAGTTTCAAGCTGGCTCTTTAGGAAGTGACTCCCAGGTAAGACAGGCTGCCAGGAAAGCTGGAACTACAACAAAGTGTCCCTGGCCTCCTTATGTCCCTTCTCCCCTCCTGGAGGTCATGCTCTGCTCATTCACATCATGTTCACTCCAGCAGTAAAACCTCTGACTTCTATCCTCAGAAAATCTAAAATAGCATAAATTGACAGGCTTCCACTGAAGGCTGTGAAATTACTTAAATTCAAACCAGCCACAGTCTGGATTTTCATGAACTACTTGTATTACAAAAGACAAGGTGCACAAGATGCTCTTAAGTTAAAGCTAAAATAAATTTCATTAAAAATGAAACAGTAGCAGTAATCAAAAAAATAAAAAAACAACAAAACAAAAACCCCCAAATCTCTTTTTTCCTTTATTTTCCAAACAATCTATTTAAAACATTTCAAACATTTCATCAATAACTCAGCTGCTGAATGCCTACAGTTTCTTTCTACCTCAATCAGAAAACATGAAAAAAGAGCTAAACAATTTATAAAGCAATTCCTTTTTCTCTTGGGGAAAAATACCTCATAATACTGAGGGTTTGGAATACAGGTGTGAGGATGGCATTTGTAGCTGCTGGGCTGCTGCTCCAGTAAGCATCTAAAAATTCTGTGTGCAGCACTTGGGTTCAGACACTGCACAGATTTGTCAGACTGATTTGCCATGAATGGTTGCAGCCTTTTTTAAAAAGTCACAATCTTTGAGGCATGTGGGTATTTCTGCCTACAGATTATAACCCTCAACTGCAGCAAAGCCAGTCTCAGTGGACACTTGGCCAAACTGCAGCCCTGCTGCTTTTGGCTGGGACAGAGCCAATCTTCCTCCTGGTAGCTGCTCCAGGGGTGTGTTTTGGGTTTAGGAAGAGAATGATGCTGATCACACACTGAAGTTTGAGTTGGTGCTGAGCAGTGTTTACACGGAGTCAAGCACTTTTCAGCTGTCAGCAGGCTGCAGGGGAGGCACCAAGGGCTGGGAGCGGACACAGCTGGGAAAACTGACCCAAGCTGGCCAGAGGGATATTCCAGACCATTCCACTGTGCTCAGCACATAAACTGGGGGGAACTGGCCAGGGGTGTCTCAGGAGCCGGCTGGGCAGAAGTCTGTGAGTGATGAGCAACTGCAGTGTGCATCATTTGTTTGTATATTCAAATCCTTTCTTCATTGTTGTTATCACCATTTTCTTCCTTTTCTGTCCTATTAAAGTGTCATTATCTCAATCCATAAGTTTTCTCACTTTTACTCTCTCAAATCTCTGCCCCAACCCGGGGGAGGAGCAGGGAGTGAGCAATTGCTGGCTGGGGTTAATTCACCACAAATCACATCCTGACTTTTTTTACATTATTGTTTAGAAGTTTGTGACGTATAATTTTGAAATCCCAAATTTTCCTAAAAAATCTGTAAGAAAAGCTGTTTCCCACTTCCTTGAGCATAGTAGATTCCAAGTTTCATAGAAACATAGAATATCCTGAGTGGGAAGGGCCCCACAGGGATCATGGATGCTCCTGTCCCTGCCCAGACCCCCCAGCAATCCCCCTGGGCATCCCTGGCAGCGCTGGCCAAGCGCTCCTGGAGCTCTGGCAGCCTCGGGGCCGGGACCATTCCCTGGGGAGCCTGGGCAGTGCCAGCACCTCTGGGGGAAGCAGAACCTTTCCCTGCTCTGAGCCTGCCCAGCTCCAGCTGCTCCCTGGGTGCTGTCTCCATCACAGGGAGCAGAGATCGGAGCTGCCCCTGGGGAGAAAGACTCAGACTCTGGCTGAACCAAGATGGACTTGTATTCAAAAGCATGAATTCCATGAATATATTTTAACTGTACACAAACAAATGTTGGCTATTTTGGTATTGAATAACAGATTATCGGGGGTAAAGGGTGAACAAGAGTTAATTAGCCACTACGCAAGGTCTGATCTCATCAGCAAGGCATATGAATGCAGTGAAATCCCTGAATACCATTTGAGGCATGCAGGACAAAGAAATATTTTAAAAGTCTAGTCCATACTCTGAAACACCACCTGCATGGGGAGGTGTATATCAAAATGTCTGCATGGAAATAAAATATGTCCCTAAATAGCTGTGAGAACAGGCATGCTGGGCATTTCTAGCTGCACAGACATCATGGCTGTGCTGTGTGCTTGTAGCTGTTAATACAAACCTCACCAGTTTCAATTTTAACATAAGAAAAGTCTGTTCTTTGACTGTTAGAAAATAACACCCATCGATATTCCTAATGGAAATATGCTGTTCATTTAAGAACTAAATCAAGAACATATCTTAACACCTGGAAAATAATAAATCCATGTCCATGTGGAAACCATGCTGCAAGCAGCCACTCTGCAAAGTCACTGTACTCCACACAGCTTCACACAGACCTGAATGACTGCTCCAAGACATCAACAGCAAAAAATGAAGAGGCACCAGAGATGATTCCAATGACAAGAGCAGTGGCAGAAGTTTAGCCAACTTTAAATTCCTTTCATTATTTTTATGGAAACAATAATCCTCAGCATTCATGATGATTTCCTGCATGCTATTAAATGACCATAAGCCAAATTATAATAGACTAAACAATTTTTTCTGATTTGTCTAGGCCATAACTTCTGGATGATGCATTAAAATAGCAATTGTTCTCAGGAATACATTTGGCAGAAGGAAGACAAGATCACAGTGTTGCAATATAATAATGGATGATTATGTTCTGAAATGTTTTGCAAAAGTATCAAGTAAATATAGCAAACTCCCAGTCTAAATGATATTTTAGCTGTAATTAGAATTAGCTGAAAAGATGAAGGATTTATTCTACGATAATTTTATCATCAGACAAGGAAATGAATAGCTTTTTAATGACAGAATAAATATTGGATCTTATTAGTTCTGGAGTTGAGTGTGCCTGAGTTTTGGGCAGAGAGGTGGAGGTGGGGCACAGCTGGAAGAGCCCTGGGAGGCAGGGCAGGACCTGCAGTGGCCAGGTGATGTCCTCAGCTGGGCAGGGACCTTTCCCCCATGGGAGCGGGCTCTGCAAAGCTCCCCAGAACCTGGACAGACTCCTGCTTTGGGGCTGGGGCTGTTCTGAGCAGCCCCAGGGCTCCCACTGCACAGTTTAACCTCAGTGCTCAGCACAGAGTGTGTCCCTTCCCCAGACACTAAAATTTCCACGGGCTGATGGAAAACCAGCAGCTCTCATGAAAAGCAAGTGGGGAACAAATCTCCAGATCCAATAATCAGTCGAGTCCCACTAGTAAATCTTTAGGACATATCACAAATGTAACTGCTTTGGTTGTTTTTACTAAAACACATGAGGTGAGGGATTTGGAAGAGTCCTGTGCACAAGGGTTTCATTCCTCCTGTGCATCGATGAGTGTGGGAGGAGTTCAGTCTGCCACAGATCTTTATCCTCCTGCAGATTGCTCCATGCAAACCCCTGATGCCTACCAATTTTCAAGAAATTGGGTGTACATTAATCAGAAAAGATTTTTGAAGGATACAAATTTCTTGTTGCAGAAAGCTACTCAGCCCTAACCTGCCGGTCTCCCACATTCAACATTTAATTTGATTTTTTCCTCTTTAACAAAATGTTGTTCTCTTCCTTGAGTCATTTCAAGAAAATGACGTAAAAGAGTGAATTGATAGCCTTTTCCTTATTATTTATGGAACAAGTGAAAACAAGAATCAGTGCCTTGCACATTTAACTTAATTCTCTCAGTTACTTTTTGATTTTAAAGTGTTACGCATTATCCGACCAAAACAGTTTTTTAGCTTGGACTTCATGACAAACTTGTACTAAAGAGGGCCTCCCATTTTATTTATACAAAATAATATTATGATATCAAGAACTGCTTTGCAGCACATTCAGCTGCATGACACATATGGCAAAGCCAGTTCTTCAAATAAACCCTTTAGTCCTGAAAATGGCTGAAATTTTAAATTCTAGGTGTGCTAAATTTGGACAAGACTCAAATTTGGATTATTACATTTTTCCACTGGAACTAGAGGCCAGGCTGAATTTACCCTTAGGCAGACAGGGAAGTGTGACACTGGTGTGTCAAAATTTGCAAGGCGTCCTTTAAAAGAACAGCTGAACTGTGAGATGACACAACATCAGCTTTCAGCTGTGCCCCAGCAGTTTCAGGCTTCCTGGGTATTTCCAGTCAGGAAATCACCCCAGATGATGAGATGATGATCAGAGATGAAGTTTTGCTTCCTCAAATGAACCCCTTCTCCCAGGGCATCACTGGGACACGGCACCAGCACATTTCCCTCTCAGTGCCATAGGTCTCACTCATCCCATGTGAAATAGGAGAATTAAAAACTGAAGGACTCCCTCTGCATCAAACTGACTCCATGCCTGTGAGCAAACCCAGAATCTGGTTATGCCTATCTGTGTTTAATGGGAATCAGGCACAAGGAGTGTGGAATGACAGGACAACTGATAGAGAGAAGGTTTAGAACAGATATTAGGGAGAAAAAAATGTTCCCTAGCAGGGCGGGCAGGCCCTGGCACAGGGTGCCCAGAGCAGCTGGGGCTGCCCCTGGATCCCTGGCAGTGCCCAAGGCCAGGCTGGACATTGGGGCTGGAGCAGCCTGGGACAGTGGGAGGTGTCCCTGCCATGGCAGGGGTGGCACTGGATGGGCTTTAGGGTCACTTCCAGCCCAAACCATCCTGGAATTTTTTAATAAAGGCCAGTGTGCACTGGTCTCATGTAAAATGTTTTGTTTAGATGACATGAGCTTGGATCTCTATACATTCCTGCTGTGTATGTAGCTGGTAAATCTCAGTTTTCCCAGTGTGTGATTCCAAAGCAGACTGGCAGCCAGTAACTCCCTGTGAGCCCCTCTGCAGTTCTGGGTCCCTCTTGCTGGAGCACATTCCAGTCCTCACTGGAGAGAACAGCAAACAATCCTCATCTGAATGCAAATTGGTATAAAGTTTTCTGTGCCATTCACAGAACATAATTAGTCTTATGAGACAAAAGTATTTAGTCCAGAAAGAGAAATTCTTCATATTTAAAGATACTTGGGGGAAAAAAATTCTCTTAGTTATTGCACTGAATAATGAGAACCTCACACTCCCCCAGTTCATGTTCTGTCTTTTGCATGGGAGCACTTTACACTGCAATGTAAAGGATTAGAATTTGAGGCTGCAGTTTTGCAGAGATAAGTATTTATGTAACTTATATATAACTTTATATTTGGTTAGCAAACAGCCAAGATTCTAGAGGTATCCTACCACGGAGGAATTCTAGGTCATGACAAGATTTGTATGTACTAAATACAGAAGTGAAATATTTACAGAACTGGTGATTTTCATCTTGACAATAGAAGTTGCTTCAAAAATGCTAAGCAAGTTTTGTGGAATCCTATTCTGAGTTCTGTAGAATCCTATGAAAGGAAATCTTAATCCTTTGCATTTTTAAATTATGTTTTATAGCACTGTATTGGATTACTGAGATGTTTAAAGCCAATAATCCCCAGCTGCTCCAAAGAAGAGTTTTTGAAATGTAGCCACATTTTCCTGTAGCAGCTTTGAGACTCAGTGTTACGAAACCATAGACAAAGCCAGAAAATGATGGCCCTTTGAAAACAGCAGTCATTGTGCAGGGAAGAGGAATAACCCCCTGAACAGTGTGATGTGCTATCTGTCAGCATCCACCTCTGGATTCATCATGGAAGTACAGCATTTTCCTCAAGCTTTGATCTAATTTGTGCTCGTGAGGGTGAGATTGCTGCTCGCTGTACCTCATATAAAGCAGGGGAAAGCAGGAAGACAACTTAGTACATTATGGAGTGAATGACACAGAAATAAGCCTGAGAGAGTGATATTAAAAGGCTTGGGAAAGGAAAAATGGCTGTAAACAGAGTTTTACATTTACTTGCTGCCCTGGGGAGATCCACTTAAGATAAATGTGACAGAAGCTGTCTGGTTTTAAGCATAAACTCTACAGGAAAACAACCAGCATAAGAAAGGTAGTCTTATTAAAGAACATGGTGATTGATAGAGTCATTTCAAGTAATGTCTAAGCTCTTGGTAGAGTTTATTTTAAATAGTAATTGTGTTCTTGTGCTTCTCAGACAAACTGGAATTCTCCTAATTCCCTGGATGCTCCAAGGGCAGCAAAGCTGCAGCCCAGCCCATGCTAGTCTCAGTCATTTTGTTATTATGTGAGTGGCTCTCAGTGACACCCTGAGGAGGACACAAATGACAACTAAAGCCAACTTACTTGCAGCTACTAACGCTGTAATTACATGCTAAGCCAACCCTAAATATTTTTTCCCCTAGGAATTGATATGTATGAATATCTGAATAACACTTGTGCTGTGACTGATGGTCTCTTTGGTTTGTGCCAGAAATGAGACAGACAGTCAAGATTAAAGAGTGAAAACCTATCAAAAAGCTAATGATTGCAGGCAGGTCTATTGAGCTCCCAAACCAAGGCAGACAGAATTCCAGGCAGCAATCCATTTCTGCTTGGATCCATAACCTCCTGCTGAAGAGCTGGCAGCCCCCACACAAGCAGAAATCTAAATTCAGTCTGTGGCTCTGCACTTACAGCTTCATTTCCAGAGGCAGCTTCAGCAGTGCTGCCCAAATCCAGACTGCTAAAGCATCCTGGGTGGTCTTTGTGTGGCCAGTGTGTTCCTCTACAAAACATTCTTCCACTTTGAATTTAATCCTACTGGACTCCTCAATCTCCATGTCCCCCTCAGTTTGGTCTCCCTCTAGCAGGAACGCTCCTGATGAAAGACTTCCACATCATGACTCATTTAGAGAGGTTCACACTGTAGTCCCTGGAACATTTATCTTTATAAAACTTGACAAGTTAGGGAATTACTGAGAGTCACCCTTCACAAACGAGAGAAAGGTGAGAGCAAAATTACCAGTCAAAAGCTGCCTCCTTTCCCCAGCTTTCTTGGAACTGCAGAAGGAAGAGCTCAGATCCTTCAGCCATGCCCATGGAAGGTTCTTTTTTTCATAGCTTGCTTAACTGTTCCAGTTTAGTGCAAATTTCTTCCATAAAGAGCATAAAAGCCACTTTGAGATTTCTGAATGAAAAACTGAATCAATAATTAATTTTTGCCTAGGCAAAGATTGTCTGTGAGGAGACCAATTTTGGCTCAAAAGTGAGAGAACAACCCTAGAATATTCAAACACATTCTTAAATCAGCTTCAGTGGCACTAAGAGAGGAGACCATCACTGTTTGAATTCCTAATGGGAGGCTACACCTGAAAAGACCAAATCTTCACATTTCTATTATTATTATTTGCAACCTATTAAATCACAAGATTCTAATTAAAATAATATTTGCATGAGTCTTTTCTGAGATGCCTTGCTGCAATTAGTCATCATAGAATATTTCCATTTAACCTAAAAACCCCCAAGTACACAAACACAAAGAAAACACTACTTTCATTAAAACAATTTCCTTTATGGCTTCCTGATCTGCTCTGAGCACAAATCAGAGGAATTATATGGATTTATAGGGCTCAAAGGCTGTAAGGACCAAGGCATAATTCCCAACTTTATATTGCAAACCCCAAAAATCCAGCAACAGGTGCTATGATGATGCAAAGAGATACTAAGCATACAAATAAATGCAATGATAGCACAAAAAATAGCACAAAAATACAGGCCGGTGTCAGCTTGTAATTAAAATTTGTTTTTCATTCAATTGACCCATTAAAAACAAAAGGCAAATGATTCAGCATATTTTTCATGAGCATAGCTCATTTGGATTTGAACCTGTTCATCACATCTTTCTAAATGATCACATGAACCACAAACACATCCCAGACCTAGCTTGGAACTATTTCTGACCTGTAATTACAGATGATAGTGACAAAACATTTAATTTCTGTTCCTGTAACATGAACCAGTAACAACAACAGATTTAAGGCAGTGCCTTGCTACAGCTGGGATGGTGTTTGGTGTCATTGTTATAATGCAGAAAAGGCAAATTTTAAATAACTTGAACTGATATTTCACAGAGTTTGTTGTGGGAAATTGGCCAAAAATGGGCATTTTGAAAATGAGATTAGTGATATTCGTAGCTGAATCGATGAATCAACTTTATTAGATGCATTTTGGAAATGCATTAGGGGTTTTGAGGCTATAAATACCTTTTGCCACCCTTACTCTGGTGCCAAGGGCAAGTCCTGGCCTTAAGAGTGCAATAATCAGGTCTGGTGGGGTGTGCCTGCATGTCCTGGAACACCAACCTCACTTCTGCATCTTGCACCAGAAGCATCTTCTTTAATCAACAGGACAATATAAAAGTACTGCAGTGTGAATGAACCTCTGTCCAGCAGGTAAAGCTTCACCTTCCACATCAATAACAATTTTCTCATTAACGAAAATCTCTGAAGTGCCCTTAAAAATGAGTTTGAGGAAAAGAAAGAGGAAAACCTAACATTTGGTAGGACTGTTAGATTATTTTTTTCATTAAATAACCTTAATATGAGGCAAGTAGAGGGGAAAAAAATACATTTATCAAAGTGAAATAAATCCTAAAACCAATAATTAAAAAATCGCCATACATGTACGAATATACACATAAAAATACTGAAAGCTCCATTCACCAGAAGAGGATTAGGCACTTTTTTCTCTACGTTAAACATGCCCTTACATTCAGCATATTTTCTACCAAAATGTTCTTTTCAAAATGTTGCCAGGGTGATATCACTATTTCAATTCAACCAATTTCCTTTGAAGTCTTCCATAACAGTAATTAAATAAATTGCTCTTGGAGTAATTATGTTTTTTTTTTTCTGGAAAGTGAACTATTAGGTTAAAGAGAGATGAGAGAGTCTGTCACCAAACATAATCTTTCTAGAAACATTGGTACCTGCTACATTTATTGGAAGAAGGATGGAATACTTAAAAACTTTGGACCTAAAGGAAATGTCGACCTCCCAGCTGAAATAAGCACCAAGTTAAAATGACTGTTGACAGTCCTGAGAGAGCAGAGAGAAAGAAAATGGAAGTAGTGTCAGTAGAAAGCTTTTACATTCTATAATATTAAGCCCAAGAGAGCTGGTGAGAACTGGAAGGCCAAATTGCAATGTTAAAGCAAGTGAATAGTGAACAAGATGAAGGGGATGGAGAGCCAAGGACTGATGATCCAGTGGAGGGCACAAAATGGAACAGTCCATAAATCCATCGTGTTGGAGCCCTTGGAGACTGGGCTGCTGCAGTTGAGGGGGTTCTGTGTGTGGCCATTCATCAGCTCCAATGAGTTCCCAAATACATAACTTTATGTTCCAGCTGTACTCTGGCTTTGGCTCCAAGTCAGACTAAAATTGTTAGATGCAGCATGTTGAGCATCCCATGAGTTTTTGGGTTTTTTTTCCCAGATTAAGTTCTTTTGCCTTTGCTAAGGATTCCCCTTTATTTGTGGAGATTTGCCATTGACCTGATAAGCAGCACTGATTTAACCCTCAGAACAAGCTTAGCTAACCCTCACCTTGTTCTCTGGCTTAGTCTGGTACCTCAGACTTCACGGAATTTAAATTCTGTGTGCTTGTTGGTATTGCTCACATTGCAAAGAACATGGGGCTTTCCATTTAAAGCTTTTCATTCCTTGGCTATGTTTTACTTTATGTGTGATGCTGAAACTCCTATCCTCCTTTTCCTTTAAATCTCTCTGGTATGAGATAATGTTGCATAAGAGAACTCGTGTGGATCAGAACTGAATTTCTTTATGGAGCCTTTACCATATCCCACCCAAGGACAGTGACACAGCACTTGTCTGCAAAGCTAACCCTCTGTTTTCTCACCACTTTGAAGACCCAAAGACAGTGTTTTCAACTTAAGAACTCACAAGGCTGAGCAAAAGGACAATAAAAAATAGCTTCCTGGAAATCCAGCGGTCAGAGGGAATAAAGCACCAGACAGGCACCAGCTGGAGAAACTGGATCTGGGGATTCATCCAAGAACAGGGAACATCTTTCTGAGCAGACAGACATATTTCTTGTTCCAATGGATGGCTGACAGGGTAAACATTGCTATAAAAAACTTAACATGATTTTTTTTTTTTTTTAAACTCTTTGTGCAAATCTTTTGAACCCCTTCTGGCTTAAGCTTCAGCAAGTGAGCTTAGAACCAGACCCAAGGAATGGCAAAATCCATATCATAAGAAGGATGAATAATTATGAAGGTCAAGCATGGGTACTTGTATTATGTTTGTAAACACAGCTTTAACTAAACCCAGCTATAATACGTGACATGAATGATGGTGTGAGAATGAGATTGCCAATAGGAATGTTTACTAAATGCTTATTTAATAATGGAGCCTAAATAAACTGTGTAAAAAATAATTTTCCACATGTTAACGTGAACTTGTTAAAATTTCAGCACCTTGTAAGCCCTTAGGACAGTGTCACCATTGCTTGTGACATGCCCAAGCTGGAGTGAGCTGCCTGCACAGGCAGCAGGACCCAGCCAGATTCTTAGGCAGCATCAGCACCACTTTTGGCCTGCCCAGGCCTTGGGTTTGGTTAATTTATTTGGCTGTAACAAGTTTTTTAAGGACCAAGGAGCCTGGCCTGATTTGCTTAGGCTTTTTGCTTAGCTCAGGCTGACTCTGTGTTGTAACACAAAGGGGGATTATGTTTATGTCTTAAGTGAAGGGGTAAAAATAACAATGCATTAGTCCATACAGTGAAGTACCTGTGCAGCCAGGAGACAGCACAGGAGGAGAGAGGAGATCTGGAAGTCAGGGACAGGAGGGTGGTGGGGCTGGAAACTGCTCCCAGCAGTGCTTCAGCTGTGGAACCACTGCAGCCTGGGAGCTGCACAAAGCAGAGATAACACAGGGAGCAGAGGGTGCTGTTCAACACCCAGAAAATCACCTTTCACAGCAACACAGGCTGGCATGTGCCCTGCAGAGCCGAGGCGAAAGTGCAGCCTCATAGCTGCAAACATAACAGTGGCTCTGGAAAAATAACGTGTTAGAAACATAGTAATGGTTCTGGGTGCAGGGAGAAAGATCCATCCCTGCATTCTCTGGGATAAAGTCCCGCTCCCATCCTGCCTCAAGATCTCTGCCTGAGGCAGCTGATGGTTTCTTACCACCAGGAAAAGGCAGGGACTGGGAAGCTCCTCCCTATCACTTTTAACTGTACATAGCTTGTATAAAAGCTCAGTGTGACTGAACTGATAATTCAAGTAGTAATAATTTAACTCTGGTTACACTCTTTAGAATTTAGGCCAGCAGAACATTGTTGGCTTTTAATTTCTGTTCTTTTAGGTTAGATGAGCTCAACAAGCTGCAGCAGATTGAACTGGTGGGGACTTCAAGGAACCTAGATGTAACTCCTTAACTGCTCAGGGGCAAAGCACTCGGCAGGACAAAGGGAAGTGTGTCAGCCTTGTGTGAGCTGTGCAGAGGAAACAGATGGAACAGCAGCACGGGGGGAGCAGAGGCAACCTGGATAACCCTGACGCAACAAAGCACCAGCCCCTGCTCAGGAGTTTTGGCAGTTATTAAAAAGTCATTATCATTCTATTCTTAGCTGGCAAGTTTTCCCACTTAAACAGTTAATTATTGCTGTGTTTGTTAAATATAGAGCAAATCAAATGACTACAGACCTTCAAGGAGAAAAGTGGTCGTTCCTTTTGTTGAGTACACAACTTTGGTGTCATTTTGCTGCTGCTGGGAGCAGTGGAGGGGTGATAAGCAGTGGGTCAGTGGCTTTACTGGGAGACAGCACAGCACAGTCTTTGTTGAGCTGTCCTTGGGGTGAGCCTGTTCCTGCGATGGAGCTGTTCTGTCCTGGGTCTCACACATGGCAGAGGGGACAGGAGACACAGGTGGCACCTTTGAGCTCATGAACAGAGCAGCAGAGCAGTGAAAGCTGCAGCTGGCTCCCAGCCTTGGGATGAGCACCTCATTAGTGAGTGCTAAATGTTTGTGTGAGAACATTCCCTGGAATAAATATGGAATATCTTCTCCCCAGTGTCCTGCAAGTCACACATGTTGCCTGCAGTAAGAAAGTATGAGAGCAGCTCAGGAGGTCAAGGCAGAGCCTTTGGGTTGGTTGGTTATTTTTGCTTCAATGCAGCCCTGGTTCACAAAATACAGCTGATGGCATGAACCTGAGCCAGGAGGCCTCTCACAGTGGCCAGGCTGTGCAGGTTATGTAATCTGCTTTTCTATCTTGGGGGAAGAGAAGGGAGAATTGGAAGCTAAATGGCCAAGTTCTGTAAAAGTAGGGATGAAGCTGCAAAATACAGGGGGTCAGATGCCATGACCATGAATATTCAGTATTTTAGGCTGCTATTTCTAAAAGATTGTGTTCATGAACAGAACCAGAAAATATCCTTCAGGGTCAGTCCTTCTTTTGATTCCAAATGTTACGTTGGCTCAGACTTCCCCTTTCTTGGCCTCTCCTGTTATCCCATTGAATTCATTAGAAGGCTGTGGCTACTGGCCAAAAGAAGCAGGTAATGCATCCCAGAGCCCATATTCTTTGAAATATCTTCTGAGACAGGAATTTATAGCATCAGTATAATGAAACTCAGATTACAGCATTAAAGTCTGTGTCTGTCTGCTTGCCACACATACCAGAAATACACAGAAAATTTGAGCCACAGAACCCTGAGGAAATTGGGGAAAATATGCACTCCCATCTGGAGGGAGTCTTTAGGACTTGGTTGCACCTTTAGGAACAGCCTCAAGCAAGAGATAAATCACACATGATGCTACACAGGCAGCATCTTTCAGCAGACCTGAAAGAACTGCCATGGAACCACAAACACTTTGTCTTTGGTACACTGAATTTAGAAATTTAGCCTGGTCTAGAGCAGTTACTATCTTAGAAAAGAAAAAACAGGATTGAGTTCTGACTGCATTCTCATTTTGTCCCTCCTGCTCCGAGCAGCCCTGAGAGGATATTTTCTTTGCTTTAATGTATCTGTTTAGTTGTTGTGTTCTATGCCATTCTCTTTGATGTTATGTTTATTATTATGTATTCAATGATTATCAAATGGGTGCTTTCAATCCCAAAAAATCCACATAACTCTCCTGCAGTAATTACAAGTATTGCTTTTATAGACCACAAACTGGACAGCTTTTTCCTGTAAAGGAACAGAAGGAGAGACTTCACCTAAAACCTTGGAACAAACCTTCATTTATGAGACAAGGGAATCATTTTTGTTCCACTACATGAATTCAGTGGGCTGCCACAGGCCAGTCATAATCTGTTATTGTTTCCCTACAACCTTGTACTATTAATTTTTCTTTTTAATGAACTGTCCAGTCTAGTTTAGCTGTGGGAACTATGATGGAGCTGCAATAGAAATGGTTTATGTCATGCCTTTGTCAAAAAGCTTTCCCCTACAGCAGCAGAATGTAACTGAAAAGCCATTTAAAAATAAAAGTAACTGAGTGGTTGCAAATGCAGGTTGTCAGGAATGGAGAGGGAAAAATCTTTGCATTACATTAGATTTTACCAATCACCACTTGTGTGTCTTTATTAGTATTTATACAGATGAGGAAAGCCACATAAATTGCACTTGCTGCATGATTATATCAGCAAGTGTTCCTGCAAGACACATTTTTAAGAAGTTTTTCTTCAACTGTGACTAACAATGTAGTAATTGCCTGGGTGAAACACCTCAGAAGAATTAAATACACTAGATTTTGATTTATTTTATGGCATACAGAATACATCAATTTTTTGAGACAGCAAACTAACATCTGAGTAGAATTCAAATAACTTTTATTGCATATGAAACCTTGAAAGGCTGGGTGCCCAGCCATCTTTTCATATGTAATATACATGTGAAAGGCACACTATTTAGTTTTCTCTTGGGTTTATTTTTCTAGCCCTGGCTGTGTGTACTTTTTCTTGGAGACACTATAGTATAAATTTTAAATATGCTATTATTCTCCTCCTTGCCATTATTGTCATTATTAAAACACAAAGTAAGCAAATATATATATATATACACATATATATGTATATAGGTATATATGTGTGTGGATATATACACACTGTATATTTATATATTTACTGTTAAAGCTGACAACAGTTTTCTCCAGAAATTTCCATTAAAATTGTTTCAGAAAGACTCTGATTTAGCTTTAAATTCCCACTTTTTACCTTTGAAGTAACTGTGGAACTTTTGTCAGAAGTTCATTTTATCAGAGCACAATTTCCAAGTATTTGAGCTTATTTTGACCAAGATGTGATTGGAGTTTTGGGGAGCTTTTCAGTCAATGGATCAAATTTTTAATGCCCTTTCTCCTCTCCTGGCCAATCTCTGCAGGCTGTGCAGTGCAGATTCCTTAGGGAATCCCATCCTGGTGGGGGATTTCAGGAGTTTCCCATTCCTTAGCCCAGCCAGGCTGCTCCAGATCCTGCTCCAGAGCTCCACCCTGTAGCCCAGACAGGGCTGGGATTCCCCAGAAATCGGGAAAATGCAGGGATGACTCAGTTGTTTCAGGATTCCACGTGGAACAAATGTTTTGCCACGAAAAGCTAAATTTCAGCTCAGGTACAAGTTCATTGTTTCCAAAAACAAATCACTCATTTCAACGTTCTTCTACATTCAAGATTCTTTCAAGGCAGCATGGAAGTAATTTTCTATTAGCAGATAATAACTAGAAATGTCCATCTTAGGAGGTACTGAGACCATCAGAGACAGGACAGTGTCAATGCATTTCCCCACTTGATGTCTTGAAGCCTCTGCAATTTCTAACAAAATAATCATTCTTCTGTTTGACCAGAACTTGTCTTATAATTATCCTAACAATGTTTCCAAAGGTTTTTCAGGTCAACCAAGGTCTTGAAGGAAACCGAAAAGGCAGAAGTAATAAATTCAGACTCCATCTCATTGCACAGACTATGTGAAATGACACTCTTCTTAACAGTTCACTCTCATGCCTTTCTTTAAGAGCCATCTAGGGATTCCCTGTACTTTGGAGTGTCATCCTACAAAAATCAAAGCTTTTGCCCTCCCATGTGAGCCTGTTTAATTTAGATTACTAATATCCATCCTAAAATACATGTAATGAGCTAATCCTGCAGGTAGACTGAGTGTCTGTTCTGTGGGTTGACACTGAGAATTCAAAATTCAGGTTTTAAAAACCTGCAGAAGCGGATATTTGTTGAGAAGCAAAGTGAGAGGTGTGAGACATGATAAAACAGGCAGCTGGAGGGGGAACACTGTGCTCTGACATGTAGGCTGGGTTCAACATGCAGGACAGGAGAATTCCAAGTGAAAATTAATTTTCTTTCCCCGTGGCATCTGTGCAAAAACAAAGCTATAGAGGAATTTCCTTCCAAGATCTGCTCTGTACATCAGGAACAGCCTGCTTTTCCCATTATGGTCTTTCTACATAGGAATTAAATGTTATATATGAAAGCGTCAAATTATGCATTATCCAGCACTAATTTCTATATTCAGGTAGTGCACTTCAGTTTCTCATCCTGTGTGATGAACTCATCACAACCTTCCAGGATCTGAGGGGGCTGCAGAGAGCCTGGAGAGGGGCTCTGCATCAGGAGCTGTAGTGCCAGGACAAGGGGCAAGGGCTTCCCAGTGCCAGAGGGGAAATTTAGATGGGATATTGGGCAGGAATTGTTCCCTGGCAGGGTGGGCAGGCCCTGGCACAGGGTGCCCAGAGCAGCTGGGGCTGCCCCTGGATCCCTGGCAGTGCCCAGGGCCAGGCTGGACATTGGGGCTGGAGCAGCCTGGGACAGTGGGAGGTGTCCCTGCCATGGCAGGGGTGGCACTGGATGGGCTTTAGGGTCCCTCTCAACCCAAATCATTCTAGGATTATCTGATTTTATGATTCTATGACAGTACTCTTTTTCTGTGTCCTGAGGACCCTTTACTCATGTGGGATGCTTTAAAGAATAATATAATCATAGAGAAATTTATCTATTATGCTTACCCTCAGTCTCTCTTGAAATTCAGTCTAGAAAGTCCAAGTAGCACAGGAAGGAAATGTCCAGTCAGGATATTCCCAGCTCCTGAAGCTCCTGGTCACCTTCTGCAGTGAGTGAGTCAAGGCTGTGTCACAGCCCCCAGCAGCTCAGCAGGCCTTGCTGTCTGCCCCACTGCTCCTTCTTCCATCAACAACAGTTAAACATGAATATTTTACCTTCTCAGCTCTTATCATTATCCAGATACTGTAACAGCAAATTTGCATTCCTGAATAGGCACAGCTGGAAGTAATTTAAGAAAGATTCTTCAAAAGAAGGGAAGAGAATTTAGGAAGCATATGGAATCACAGGTTTACATGATAATCAACAAAAGCAGCTCTTGTTCTTCCTCTTTTGCAGGGAGACACTTCACACTCCAAGCAGAGGGAACATCCCACAGTCTCTCTGCAGGAAGCTTTCACAAATTATTTGCTTTAACTCTGAAATGCAAAGAAGTCTATGAAAAAAGACACAACACTGTCAGATAAAACTGGGGTAGGGACCCAGTTAAAATTCACTTATCTCACATACTAGTGAGAGTGATGGGATGTTTTCCTTTAAGCTTATTCCTCACATTTTAATTTCTAAAAATTAAGTCTGTTTGGAAGTGACTCTGAAGTCAAGAACAAGCAGAGTAGAAAGGGGCTTGAACTAAATCATGAATTGAGGTATTAGAAAATGTCTAAAGAGGTGAATTCATGTAACTGTGCATGGAACAGAGACATACAGAACTAATTCAGATGTTTTCTTTATGTCTTCTTGATATCCAAGAAAGAATTTGAAGCCTAGTCAGGAAAGCTTCAAACCAAACCCTCTTTAGAATCGTTCAGTTGAGAAACTGAATCTGCACAAAAGCTAAGCACTGTTTGCAAAATGTGGCTTTTGTGTTCAGACAGGACAAGAATCTGCCATGCTGAGCTCTGCCCTTGCTCAGGAGTTAATTGAACCCAGCTCTGCTGGTGTCACCCAGCCTGGCTGCTGCAGTCCTGTCCCCAGCTCTGAGGACACCACACACACACAGCCCATAGAGCTGCTCACAAGGATGTTGAAGTGTTGGTCCATTTGGCTGCCAGAAATAAGATAATTGTCATTCAAGGGCATTTTCACAGAAATGAATCATCTGTCAAACAGGACCTGAGTGAATTGAATGTAGAAACTGTGAATGAGTCAGCAAGACAAAGAGCTTTAATATCCTGGCATTGTACTTTTTATCCCACACAAATTAGGTGGGCTTCTGCTTTTGATTCTGTAAAAATGACAGTGTTTATATATTTATTATCTATTACACCTAATCTGTTTCTGTATTAAACCTAAAAACAAACAATAGACACTTATGTAAGTGAGCAATTCTCACCTCTGTGGAATCACAGCAACAGCACAACTGAGAATCACAGAGGAGTTGAAAAATTAAAGGCATAAGAGCAGCAGATCCAACTATTTTTAGGTCTAGAATTTCCCATACTCTCTACTTCCACACTTTCCACCTTCTCTAAAGCCTAAGGTTCACCAGGAAGATCCTTTCCCAACCCAAGTCTGAGTAATTATATCGAGCTCAATGGTATTGCACAAAATATCAGAGAAAGAGTCCAAACATGGAATTAATTACTCACTCACTAGAATAAAGAAAGTATAAACCTGTTTGACTGATCACTTCCAGCTGTCAACCTAAACATCAGAAAAATTCTTACATTCCTGTTCTTCAGTGCTCCACTGCTGTGAATTTTCAAGTGATATTCTGATGTTTTAAACAAGACATTCAACAACAGGGATTCAAAACTTGTCCCTTATCAAACTGTGCTGTACAGAGGTAGAAGGATGGTCTGTGTCCTACAGCTGAGAGCTCTCAGGAGCTCTGGTTAAACTCTCTGGGGGATCAGTGCCTGCAGAAATGTTCCCTGTATTGCACAAACATTGTGGACACTACAGAAACAAGGTCCCAGCCATGGATCCCTGACATCCCTCAGGAGATCACAGGGTTGGATGCAGGACTTACCTTCACCCACTGGAAACCTGCTGCCAGTTGATGTAGCATATTCCATACATCTGAAGTGCCACTTCAGGAGCTGCCACACCTGTCAGCCCTCTACTGCCACTCAGCCACTACTTCAGCTCTGGCTGCAAAGAAGGAAAAAAGGCCATTTGAAATCCAAACCAGTGGTGGGACCATAATAAAAGGAAACTGAAGTCTGCCTATAAACTACCAGAGCAGCCCAAAGAGAGTTTAAAGACAAGTAATTAAATACTACTTATAACTAATAAATAGCCTTTACCTAGAATCACAGAAGGCCAGGTTTGGAGAGTACTTTAAAGATAACTCAGTGCCACCTCTTCCATGGACAGGGACACCTCCCACCATCCCAGCTCTGTCCAACCTGGAACATTTAACAGACTCACTTTTGCTACAGTGTTCCCATAACTAAAATGCTTGAGGCTGTATCAAAATTCTTTCACATCTCTTTTGTGTTATCTATGGAAAAAATCTGTTCTGGCAACATTATCCAAGACAAGACACACTGTAGTGAAAAAAGGCACAGCTGCAGATGCCATTAACCAGCAAGACGTGCTTTGACCATTTCTAAGTGCTCCAAAGGCATATTAGAAAATTAGTGGGTTTATCAGGATGATGGAAAAGGGAGAACATTATTTTAGGAAGTAGAACTGCCACTACAGTAGTGAAAAAATACATAAGATAAAACATCTGAAGCAAAAAGAACAAAACCAAGTAAGAGGTGCCTCTGCCTGTAAGAAGTTCATCTACAGCTGTATCAGTGGTTACAATTCTTTCATATATGGGGCAGGAAGTTGAGTCAGTCTGGACAAAGGGAGCAGAAACAAAAAGAAACCTGCTGAATCATTTCTCATGACAAGTCTTGAATTTGAATTGGTAAGTTAAGGATGGTCACAATTTCACAGAGCAGTCATCCTCACAGCTCATCATTCCAGGTGTTTCTGACAATGCCCCTACACAAGTTAAAATATAGATAAAGTGTAATTAATGTGGCTGAATGCAAAGGAAATACTCAGTGTGATCTGTTGTTACCTACTGGTGCAGACATTGCATTCCTGAGGTTCATTTGGGACCCTGACAGACACTTAAAGAGCCCTAACTGAATTCTAGGACTAAGATTCATTCCACCCAAGGAAATCAGGCTAGATTCCCCAGTACCTCCAAATTTATTAACAGAAAATTTCTAGAACTAATTATTAAAAAATACCCTCTCTAATTTGGGCTGATAGATCCAAAGCAGCAATTTTCTGTAGTGTTTAATTGTTAAAGATACCTCATCTGTATCAATCCTTCACCTTATATCCACTTTTCACCCTCACTAAACTAATCAAGTTTTAATTGCAAAAAACCTAGTTCAGCAGTACAAAATTTCAGAGCTCCTAGCACAAGTGCTGAAAAGGAAACAGGCATTGACTGACTGTTTTATATTCATATTGCACAAACATATTTCACTCTTGCTCCATCAAAGGAAGAAATAAAGTCACAGGGCTTCCGTGGCCTCTGACGACTGCAAATATGTTGAGTCCCTTTTAAAAATTTGGGATACATTTGGGATACAAATTTGTGCCATAAAAGCACATTCCTAGACAGTGGATTTTGCTAAGGTTAAGCTCTGTGGAGTGATGATTTGTGTGATGACTGAACCACTAATATAAAATACTTGGTTTGTAAAAGTACTCCACACATTCATGCTATAAAGTAAGTCCCTGTGGCACTTTGAAATATATTCATTTTGTAAGTATTTGTTTTTCATAAAGGACCCTTTTGAACTAATTCACAATTCATATGAATGACTGAAACTGAATAAACTCCCTCATTTGGATAATTTGTTCAATATCTTTACAGAAAACAACATCTTTATTGATGACTTTGCAGCTCAAGATTCCTTTATGCCCAAGACATTTGAATTTCCTTGGATAAGGACTTCTCAAAATATCGTCTTAAATATCCCTACCATCCAATTTTTAAGCTCTTGTTTTGCTTTTAGAAGCTTTTGATTTGATAACAGACACTGCTAGTCCCCACCTGACCTGCAGCTCCATTAACTTCTTCCTGTGCATCCACCTGGCCACCTGCAAAAGGACCAACCATGGAACCAGAGTGGGCTGGGCTGGAAGCATCTTAAAGAATAATGGATAATAAATTATAATAAATAATCACTGCCAATTACAGCCTCTATTCTTCAGTCACACTGCATTTCAACAAATATCAGGGGTTACAAACAGATTTTTTTGTAGCATTAACCATTACTAGAAGTAAATAAATCTTCATCTTAATATCAAGCAAGAAGATCCTCCAGATGACAATTTTCATTAAAAACATAGTTTAAGACTATTTTCATCCTTTTGACTGTAGACAGAACAGTTTAGCTGAGGAATTGATATTTAGGTACCAGATACCTATTTACTTCCTATTACCATTTCATTTATCAGATGCCTATTATTTACTGTATAACATTTTTATTTTCCTCTTTTCTCTGCAGCTGAATATGCCTTCAGTAATTCTAATAACTTTATAATGCTTACAAAAGGGTGAAAAGCCAAACCCTTCCAACAACTGTATTTACAGAAGGCCGTTTCAAAGTCCAATTACAATTACAAGAAAGCTTAAAAAAAAAAAAAATCCATTAAACAGTTCCAATGTTCCAAACAGATTTGCCAGGGCGGCTCTTTAAGGCACACGGCCTAACAAGACTTTTTGGGGCAAAAGAAGTCGTGGCTTCAGAGCTGGTTTATGCAAAGTGACAAGTGGAGCAGTTTGGCAATGTGGCTGGGGAGAGGGGAAGGAGCCCCCTGCCCATTGTCACTATGGAAATTATTGCACAATGCCTGATGTGAAACGGGCCGAAGCAGCAGCTGAATCCGGCATTGTCCTCGCACGATAAAAAGATTTGGGAGTCTGAAAAGCAGAGGAACGGAATCTCACAGCTTCTTAGAGTCCCCTCTGAAAGGGCCATTGTAACATCATCATAAATCCTGGGCTCCCCAGGCACTTGACAACTAAAGCAGTGGACAATAGAATTCTTGTGTTGGACAAAACACTCCTTGTCTGCCAAAGGGCTTATCTGCTTCATTTACAAATGTCTTTCTTTGTACCCAAATAATTCCCTATTAGAAAAACGATTAGGAATACCACTAAATAAATATTCACAGCTTTGTGGGCCGTTTAGCAAACTGAATAAACCAATACAATCATGGTGCATGCAAAATATGGTATTTATGCAGAGGAAACCCAAAACCACCCCAAACCTCTGATTATTTTAATTTTCCCTTTTCCTGATTCACTCTACACACATTTGTCCCTCTAGAAAACACACAGGTACATTACTCTTATCAAAAAGATGAAAAATATTAGAAATCCACAAAGATTTCAAATTGGAGAAAAATTGTATCCACTGTGTCCCTAAAATTAAATATTTCAAGAAGAGCAGTTCCAGATATAAACATGGGAGCATATCTGAGTGTAAAGTGAAATAGAGACAAATTGCTCACAATCATAAAAGGATTTTAACTGTGGATTTCTAAGTACATATGTTTAAGTCCCACTTACTGAGAGATCCAAAAACATCAGGGATGAGTTTCTGAAATGAAATGGTGCCAGATTTTTGCAACTCTATTCAAGCCGAATGGAAATTCTGGTAAATATCACAGAAATGCCTGAAAGAGACTAAAATAGTCCATATATATTGTCGTAAGCAACACGACAGATATGATACTTCAAAAAGCATTTCTAACCCAGTCAGAACTGCATTGCCTCAGGTTTCCAAATAAATGGTTATTTGATTACAATTTACTGGAGAAGTGCCTATGGAAACACAACTGACACCACACACAATGATTAAAGAAAAACCCTAAATTATTACTCAAGCAAAGAGTGCTGATCATATTCAAAGTGCCAGAGACATCTGTATGGCTGAATTAAAACCTGGAGAAGTCAAAACTTCTTGACTGAATTATTGATCATAAACTACTTATTCAAATCCAAAGAACAAGGTTTTTACACAGCCCAGGCCAATGGACTGAGTGGCTGAAGGGCTTTTTTCCCCCGTGATTAATTATTACAAGCCTGCAAGAAATGCAGAAATTCATAACCTGCATATTAAACAGATCACTCATATTAAATATTCGGAGTGTATGCAATAAACAACAATAATGGTAAAATTTAAAAAAAAGGAAAAAGAAAGGAAGCTAATGTAATTTAAAATAAAAATTATGCAGGCTTGAGCTCACCATCACAAAGGTTTAGGAATATGCGAGCTTTCCATGGTTCTATCATGAATTTGCACTCTGTCCCCACCACACATCACTTAACCTTGCAACCACTGCTGAAAGTGAACAAAGGCACACTATAAAACATTTCACCTCTGAAAAATGTACTAATCCATATAAAACTCCAAGGAAAGAGGCTGGAACGCAGAGCTCCCACACATGCCAGCTGAGGATCTCTGCTGTTTGGGTGCAGAGCTTCCCCATTTCTTCTCTCACTTCTCTCCTCAGTGAATAATTAACTGTTCTAAAGATGTAGGTGTAAGTTCTGTCTTAAAATAAAGTTTAAACGCAATTTCCTCAATGCCATTTTTTGGTGTTTGCTGTTCTGTGCTATGCACTGCCCAAACTCCCCTTTCTCCCAAAGCTGGATCATCTGCACAAATACAATTTGCATTAAGATATTCTGATTATTTCTGCAATTTGTATTTCAGGAACACAGCTT
The DNA here is from genome assembly GCF_030490865.1 of Poecile atricapillus. Classification (NCBI taxonomy): domain Eukaryota; kingdom Metazoa; phylum Chordata; class Aves; order Passeriformes; family Paridae; genus Poecile; species Poecile atricapillus. Next base: position 1,004,521 of record NC_081258.1, read on the forward strand.
CAACAAAATCTGCTTCCTGCCAGCTCTCTGAGTTTTATTCTAGTCCCTGCTACACACCACAGCACCACACTGTACTTTTATATAGAATAATCTCTGTTTAGGTAGAAAAAACTTAATCTGCACTGGGCTTTAAATCTCAGTGTACAACAGGGATTATTTAACCCTTTTGGAGAATATGGATTTGGAGGCCTTGACCAGGATGAATGCAGAATGGCTGTATAAAAATTGCTCCTGCTTGCCTTTATCTTAGAACTAAATAAGCTCATGCTTGGAATCACCTTGCAGGAGAATCTGTCTTTTCCCTCTTATTCCAGGCAGCTGAGCCAAGCAATGGGAATCCCACAGTCAGCAACAGCAGCCCGGGGTAATTCAGGTGGGAAGGGGCTCTGGAGGTCACCTGGTCCAACTGCACTCCATAAAAGCAGCTCCAAATTCAAAGTTCATTTAGGTAATTGAGACTGTCACCTTATTAATGTCCACAGCTGACAGCAGCAGCAGCAGGGACTCTGTGGGCATGGACAGGTAAGGATTCCCCATCTTGTGCTGAAAGATGCATCATGTGCATTGATAGACTGAACTGCATCAGAAAGGATAAAGCAGAGTTTGGATAATCTGCCTTCCCCCCCAAACCCAGTGACAGGGTAAATAACTCTGATTTCAGAGCTGGAGGTGCCTTCCCTGCTCTGTGTTTGCTCCTGAGCACCCACAGCCCTGCAGCAGGCAGGAGTGTGCTTGTGCTGAGCACACACTGTCCCTTCACTGCCCTGCACCAGCACAGCACTGCAGCACCTGAGATCAGCTCTGCTGCCTTCTGCTTCCCAGGCAGGGAAGGGTTAATGCCTGTGCCACACACAGGGCTCAGTCCTGCAGGAGCTGTTCTCAGCCCAAGAAGCCTGACATAAAATGAGGCTCAAAACCAGAATTTGACTCAAGAAGTTGTACAGCCCTGTACCTTTATCCAGAAGGAAAGGACCTCTCCACTCGAGGGGGATGCCTTGTACAGGACACACGCGAGAAGGACAAAACACAAGAGCTGCAGAGAAGGTTTCACACAAACAAAGTTCTGTTCTAAGCAGGTTAACAGCCTGTTTCGCTTTCTTGTGAGCTATTCTGACTTTATACTCTGCCCAAATATTTTCCCTGGTGTTCCCATCCCTTGCCCATCCACACTGCTGAGTGCAGTGGCACAGGCAAGGAGCCAGGGAGAGGAGAGCAGCTCTGCCAAATGCTGTTCCAAACCCCATCCACCAGCCCAACACCCAGCTGGGAGAGCACAAACCAGGGCAGAAAGGAAACTCAGGAGCAGAATAGCTGTGTGCTCTCCTGAGAGACAAAACCACATCTCAGTGCTTTGCAGAATGTTAACAGTCTGCAGACTACAGCCCAAATCTCACCCATCTAAAGCCAAATTACCCAGCAGGACAGAAAAGGTTCATGAGGGCCCACAAGGAACAAATTAACCTCCCTCCAAAAGCCCTCTGCAAATCACGAGTGCCCAGTCCTCTGCTCACCCAGTACAATATGACTTTATCAGCTTTTTCTTGCTTTTGGGTCACAAGGGCCCGGAGGCAAACAATGGGCCCTGGAGGACGAAGTCTGTATTAATTATCCTCATGCTGCTGCAGCCCCATCCTATCCAGGTACCAGGAAGACAAGTGGATTGGGAGGCCTGCAGGCAGGTGTGTTCTGTCATTTTAAATATCATAAATCAAGCCCTCTGCTTCAATGTTTCCAAGTTCCCTGAGCTTCCTCTAAAATCTAAATTTGGAAGCATTTTGGATCCACAGCATGCAGCTACAGGCTTTTTGTGCATGCACCATTATATAGATGTATATGAATGTAAATAAATATGAATTAAAGACTATATAACTTTTTCATGCTTAAATAAATATTTCTATGTACCAGACTCTATATAATTCAAATTACCTACATGTGGGAAAAACACTTCATTTGTACTCTAAAACTTGACTTTTTATTTTCGTTGTCTAGCAGATTATCTCAAACCTTTGTTCTTGAGCTGCTACCAGTAAAAGGCTTGTATATATTCTCTCTTGGAAAAGCAAATTCTACATGCAGAGCATACCAAATCAGTTCCTGCCAGAGCAGGAGGCACACAGAGCTGCTCTGAAGCCTTCTGAGTCACGGTGGAGCTCAGCTTCCACTGGCAGCAGATGTCAGACACCACGGACTGGGAGCTTGTCAGCTCTGAAAGATTTTTATGGCAAATTTGCCCTACAGTTTTGGGATTTCTTCTGGTTTGCTTCTTCCCCGTACCATTTTCCTATTCTTTGGTGCTTTTCTTCCACTAAACATGAATGGCCAGATCCTTCCTCTAGAGCAAATTCATAGCAGAGGCTGTCTTCAGTAGCATTTGGCGCTCTATTTATATTATCTTTCAGGAGGCTGTTCTCTATTTCTTTCCTCTGGCTTTCTTCTGCTCTCTTTTATCAATCTTTTCTAGTGACCTGAAAAGAAAGCCTAAAAATTGAGAGCCACTGAAGTATATGCTGAATGCCCCCATTAGTCAAGCTGTAGGGGACACTCAGCACAGAAAATAAATTCAACTAACCTTTGGAAAAATCTTTATATAAATGTTCTACAAAATCATCCTGCTGGTTCCAGGTCCACTGGAGACACCCAAGGAAGAATAATTCTGGGACATCAGAGACACCATAAAAGAGAATAGCTCAGAATACGTCCAAGAGACTCAAGAGAGACAGAATTCTTTGGTCTCAGGGACATTTTTTCCTACCTTCTTCCTCTTATTAATAAATAAAGAGGAGTTGTTCAAAGCCACCACAGAGATCTGATGTTTCTGAATTTCTGTGAGCCTCATTCAACTCACTGAATATCTCTGTCAGCCCAGGAAGATTCATGATTCATTCTGGGGAGCCTATTGCAAACCCAGCAATGACTCTTCAAACATTTGTAAGGCTTTTAAAAAAGTTTCATTCAGTCTTATTTCTGGACCAAATAGATCCCTTTGCCTATTCCTATTCCATTCTACTCCCAGAGGTCACGGCTTGTCTAGATCTAGGGAGGGTGGCAGGAAGAGAAAATGGATTGTAAATTCATTTTAGGTCACCCAGAAGCCATTCTGTCTCTGTCCTTCCTCGCTGGCTTTTCCTCATTTCCTTTTGTGTTTCCTCAAAGGACATTACACACTTGGCTTCTCAATCAAGGACAAAGCAATGTCAAGCACATTAATTTGTCCATGAAGCAGTCTTTAAATGTTGACAAAAGAAAGCCTAAGGAAAATGCAGACAGACAAGATAAATATTACTGATTAAAATAAACAACAAACCCAAATCCTCTTTAAGTGGTAATTTCAGTTTTCAGGAGTGAACAATACTGAGTAACTGATATTTTGATACTGTCATAATATAATATATTTGTGTATATATAACATATACACACATATATTTTATGTATATTTTTCATATATATATATGTATATATACACAATTTAAAAAAATATCATTAAAAGCAGATCTAAATATCAGTGAGTAAGAACTTGGGAGATGAGGAAGGACTAGAAGCACTTCTTGATGCCTGCTGTGCAGTTCCTACTCACAACTAATAGAGTCTTGCAGAATTTCAGCAATATTTTTAGCAAGGATGACATAATTTTCCACCTGCTATCATTTCAGGATATCACTCCAGAAATTACAACACACTTATGAAGTTACTTTGTTATTTGCTAACCTGCCTTCCTTGGAGCTGTAACTTGAGCACAGATCTGTATTTCAGCTGCAGGCAGGTAATGAAGTGTTCATAATACTGAAGTAAGTTCACAGCCAAAATGAACCAGAATAGTTGAAAATATTAATATTTAACATCTGTGTGCTCTTTATTATGCCGCCCAAATAACACCAAGGCTTTAATTTTCTGTGGTGTAATTATTAAAAGCTACAAGCAAATGCATTAGGCAGTTTCTTCCAAACAATGGTTGTGTAGTAGAAATAACACAACCAAACAATAACAGAGCAAGTGCTCTGCATATTCCAGAGAAACTGCACAATTAGGGAAGAATTCCTGCTGGTATCTGTCAGTGATATTGCTTGGTGGAGATAGTCCTAGGTGCTGTAGGCAGTTCTCTAAATAACAATAAATGAGCTCCGAGTTACCACTGGCAATCAGGTGGTAAACTCATTCAGTGAACAAGAACATGCATTTAGGAAAATCAAAGGCTCCTAATAAAAACAAACAAACAAACAAACAAACAAACAACCTACAAAACAACCCCCACCCAAAAAAAACTCCAAAAAAAAAAACCCAACAAACAACAACAACCAAACAAAATACCCCACACAAAACAACACTAACAAAGCAACAAGCCCTCGCTGGCTGAAAGCTGAGAACCTGTCTTCACTATTTCACCAGATTTCAGGAGCACAACTACTATCTTAAGTTTCAGTGGCTTTTTTTGGGACTGAGCAAGGAGTGCCCAGTGTTAACATCCCTAGAGAAAATGGAAGACTGCATGAAAATAATCTCACTGGGAGCTGGAAAGGGGCTCAGAATGGAGAAAAGGAGGCTCAGGGGGCCCTTGTGGCTCTGCACAAGTCCCTGGCAGGAGGGGACAGCCGGGGGTGTTGGGCTCTGCTCCCAGGGAACAGGGACAGGAGGAGAGGGAACGGCCTCAGGCTGGGCCAGGGGAGGCTCAGGGTGGACAGCAGCAGGAATTTCCCCATGGAAAGGGAGCTCAGGGATTGGAACTGCCCAGGGAGGTTTGCAGTGCCCATCCCTGGAGGTGTCCCAGGAAGGGCTGGAGGTGGCACTCAGAGCTCTGGGCTGGGGACAGGGTGGGGATTGGGCACAGCTGGGACTCCTTGGGCTGGCAGGGATATTCCAGCCTAAATGATTTTATGATTCCATGATTTTAATTCCTAATAAAAATCAAAAGATAACTTTATAATAATAATGGAATGGCTTTACCAGCTCTGCAGAAATGCGATTCTCCCCAAAAGCACAGAAAAGTCTGTTTGCCAAAAGCTTATCTAAAATAGATAAATGCAGTAATTTTTATACAGCAGTAACATTTTCCCTTTTCAGCTGAAATGGACAGGGGTGGAAGAATGTTCCACGCCACAACCGAAGCCTTCTGGGTGGCCCTGGGCAGCTTTGCTGGGAGTATCTCCACGGTGCATTGTGGCAGATGTGAGCTCTTCCTGCCCGAGCTGCAGGCCGAGCTGAAGCTGAATAAATGTGAATAAATGTGAATAAATGTGCTTAGCACAGCACAGCGTGCCCGGCCTGCCGGGCCCCAGCGAGCCAAGGCACGGGGCTGGTGCCGAGAGCTGCCCATTGAGCCTGGCCCGGCGGGAACGCGCTGTGGGGCGGGCCTGAGGCGCCATTGCCAGCTGCGGCCTTTGGCAGCACGGCCTCTGCTCCTCAGCTCCGGACACAGCCCCTAACACCTGCAGCCGGGAACGGCCGCAAAGGTGACAGACTTCACTCTCACAACCAATGCTGAGATGCTCCAAGCCCAGAATGAGATGGCCATATAATTATTTCTTCAGGCAGCCAACCTTTTTCCATATGTGTGCTGTGGAACTGAGCCAACCCGAGGCTGTCTGCACACTTAATGTTCAGTTTGGTGAGCTCTCTACTTGGAGAACATAAACACACACTCACGTCTGTGCTATCAGCTTCGAGTTTGTGAGACTATGAGTACTTGACAGCTCAACATGGCTAAACAAACCTGTTATTTAGTTTTCAGATAGTGTCAGCCTGAGTTATAGGGAAACAAGCCCCCTAAGGAGTTTACCTGAGAGTGTGGACAGCTCAGCTTCAACACCTCGCTGGTTCTCCAGTCACAGAATTGGTAATTACACTGCAGCCTTTTCTAACAGCCAGCATTCTGCATGCTAAATTATGGCTGAACAATTCACAAAATTCATTTGAGAGGTTTCAAATGGCAATAATAAGCTTCCCCACACCCTTTCAGACAAAGAAATCTAATTATTCATCCTGTCAATCTCATGCAAGATGTTCATTGTTTTTATGTTATTGTGTTCTTATTACTGTAACTGCAGTGCCAAGAGAAAAAAAGAGCATGAGGAATAAACCACAGAAACTCCACTAAATGTTGGATTTTTCCTTTTATAGTTTGCATTTTATTCAAATGCTGGGTTTATGCCCTTATTTTTCAGAGCACAGAAACTGCCCCAGCCACACTGGAAAAAACAAACCTCACCAGTCCCCCACATCAAGACAGTATAATTTTATGAGCAGTTACAAAAACTATCTTCCAAAACACTTTGTGAAGAAATATCTTGTGGTATTGAGAAACACCCACTGCTGTAACTCAAAAGGTCAAGATTTCAGGGTTTAAAGCACTGCATACCCACAAACACAGTACAATGGACTGAGACAAAAATTATCAAAAGTTGCAACTTGCAGAGGAAGATCTGGTGTTTCATCAGAGAAAGAAATCTGGATGAGCACCCAAGGCACAGTCACACTCTGCTTTCCTTCTCTGTGTGATAATGCACAATTTCACCCAGCTGGCCTGGGGCAGCCTCTGAGACACATAAACCCGCAGAGCTGGACTTACGGACACAGATATTCCCAAGTGCCTTAGGAACAGGGAGGAAAAATGCATGTTCTCAAGAAGATGATGCAGGGGCAGTTGGAAGTTGAGCTGTGGAGATGTTTATACCCTGTACACAAAGCTGATTGCTTTGTGTCCTGGAGATTTCCAGGACTGGAGTTACCTCAGTACAGCACAGAAGTATTTCAATTAATTATAAATAATAGTTGGAGAATAGGAAATTTACAGAGAAGAAGAAAAGTGATCCAAGGCATCAAATATTTTTTTCAGTACAAATTCTATTGGAAGTCTAATGGTTTTAACAAACACAAATCACTTTGACCTGCAAAAAACTTGAGATACTATACATTTGAAGATTTTCCCCCATATCAGTAAACTCAAACCCTTTAATTAAGTAGTGATAAATCTACATCTGCAATGAAAGTTAAGTGCAACTATTCAGCACCATCCAGCAAATGTAATTTATTTTGATTGTCTGAACTAGAGGCAGCACTGGGTTTATGCTCTACAGAGTAAACCTTGCCAGCTGCCCAAACTCCTGTGTGTACAGAGCTGCCTGAAGATCCTTTGGGACATCCCCAGCTCGGAGTCACCACATCTCACCCTCCCTGGATTTCCCCATCTGCCACCTTCAGGAACAACCTGTGAGCATGGTGCAGCAGGGGCTGGACAGGACCCCGGGCATCCCAAAATCAGCTCTGAGCAGAACAGAGAAACTCAGCAAGCAGAAAGACAAGTTTAGCTGTCTTGAGGGATAATAAAAAAAAAAAGGATCCTTAAGAATGAAGCCAGCAATCTTGGAAGAGCCAGCAGGCTCCCATGTCAGCCATATGCCTTCGTATGTCTGTTCTGGGGGAGTGTTACAGCTCCTGCTGTTCCATTCTTCACTTTTTAAAGGAAATGTTACAAGGCCACGAGGACTCACAAACATTTGTTGACATTTCTTCTGGGTCAGCCTTAGGAGGCCTGCAAGAATTTAAACATATGGCAGTATTTAGCTGCGTGAGGGAATGGGTTGCTTCGGAGAAAAGCGGTATTTAGTTGCAAAACAGTTTAATCCACCATAAAGGTTTTAAATTTTTTGGCATAAATCCAAACTTTTTCTCATTATAGTTTTCACATTATATATTTAAAGCAACAGCAGCTTACCCGCTGAGCTGGTATTGAGAAATACTGAGATACTTCACAATGTTTTCTACTGCCCTCCACAAAAATAATATCTTGATCTGGGGATGCAGATCAAACAGATTTGATATGTGTTTAGACCTAAAGAGGGGGAGAAAAGAAGAGATAATACGAGCACTGGAATGAAGGTTATTGCCCACACTTAAAGGACGCAGAACCTCTGCATTTTGAACCACATGACAAAATTAACTGGGTTTTCTGCATTTTTCAGTGGCAGTACATATGCATTTGCAAGGCAGAAAAATGGGATTTGCAAGGCTTTGTCTTGTTCTTCAGCTCCCATTGCTCTCAGTCAGCTGCTAGCAAAGGCACAGTGGCTCCCTGGCTGGCACTCATTAGATCTTGGTGGTAAAAGAAATACATTGCACTAAAGGAGCTGAGCTGAAGTTTGTCTCAAATAATGTAAAAAGGGCACTACAATATTAAACTTCCTCAAAACCACACTGGGAACACACCTGACTCAGCTGCAGTGGCAGGGAAGGACCAAGGCAAGGTGCAGCCTCTTTTTCCTTCCCTGCTGATTTCCTCCAACACAAAGATCAAGGAGGGCAGGTTTAGAGAGATATGAGAGAGAAATTCTTCCCTTCCTCCCTGGCAGGGTGGGCAGGCCCTGGCACAGGGTGCCCAGAGCAGCTGGGGCTGCCCCTGGATCCCTGGCAGTGCCCAAGGCCAGGTTGGACATTGGGGCTGGAGCAGCCTGGGACAGTGGGAGGTGTCCCTGCCATGGCAGGGGTGGCACTGGATAGATTTTATGGTCCCACCCAACCCAAATTATTTTGGGATTCTGGGATTGCAGCTCACAACCAAAGGAGTTCCTGCCACTCTTTTCCCTTCCACAATCTTGTGTGTTAACTGTATAGCACAATATTTAAAATGAGCCAGCTGAAATGGAAGATCTTGCATGGCAAACAAGGATGCAAGAGCCACTCTTAATTTTTTTTCCCCCAAACTATAGAGCAGGCATGGTTTTTAAAATGAAGAGTGGATCCAGAAATTATGCTCTTCCTCAAATGCCCTCTTAATTAACATATACTCTAACACATGAACTAACATGAACCAGGAGAGTGTTAGTTCACTGTTGGACACGAAATGAGTCACACAGATGTAGCTCGAGGCGCGGTGAAAGTATTTTATTTTATTTTCTTAGTATTTATAAGTTTCTGACCATGGCCAGGGATTGGATGGTCAGGTTAACACTTTTCCAACCACACTGGCCATGAGAGATGTCTATCAAAAGATGTGTATCAGAAAGAATGTGTACATATCTATGTTTACAGTCACTGTCTTGGGAAAGTTTTTAGAAACTATGTCAACAAGATCAGAAAACTGAGTTTTCAGGGTGACAGGAGAGGACAAACCCCTCTGGTTTTGAATATTTTGGGGCCTCAGAAGGAACCCAAGATTACTTTGCAGAAAATATTAATAAGAAATTAATATATAAATTACTTAGATGGATACAGAAATTTTATAGGAATTATGAGAGAAAAGAAAAATGCCTGATTTTAAAAAGTAAATTGTACAAATAAGTAAAACCTCTGGATGAGAATGTTCAAAAGAGAGAGGCAACACTTCCTTGGGGGTTCATCAGCTGGCAGCAGGCAGGGTTTCAGGTCCATCACCTGTGCTGTCTGTCAGATAAAGGAAAGTTCCTTATAGGCCTTATTTTGACTCAATTATAGGCTGGAAAAATCATCAAATATTCTGAAATTTAAAATTAGTCAGAGGACAAACTTCTGTCATAACAAGTTTGTGTGGACATAAAAATGATGTGAATAAAACTTCAGGTCAAGTTACTTTTATCCAGCTTTCATAGCCTCAACCAAACTATCATCCAAATTTGGTTATAGGGGTCACTGTCTAAAATACTGCAGATTGTGCAGCCCTTAAGAAACAGAGCATGCCCCATCTTCTAAAGCTTTGGGGAAAAAAATAAGTTTTTATAATCTTGCTAAAATTAAGTTGACATTTCCAGAAAGTTACCTGCTTACATTTAACCTTTATTCAAAATTGCCATTTATTCTAAGCTCTTCAGTAATAAAATGCATGAGGCATTAATGGAAGGTAAAAGCTGAATTTCAGAATCCAGTTATCAGCAATGATTACAACCAGGAAAATGAAGATTATTCTGAGAAAGTTCCAGTAACTCCAGAGGAAACAAAACCAAAACCCCACTGACTTTTAGTCACCACATAACAAATACTAAAACATAGGAGAGATTTAAAAGCTGAATTGGACAATGATGAAAGGTCCTGAATACAGAAGATATTGAAGGGTATGAAGAATCCGGTGATGTCGATGGAAATAACTGGAAAGTATTAATTAAATGCACATGTGATTAATTAAATAAAAATTAGAGCATGAAAACAAGACTAAGGCTGCAGTGCTTAACCTTGCAGCTGAATTCCAAGCTTAAGAATTTGTTAGCCAGGTAGATCAAAAGATGTATCAGCAGCAGAGGAAAAATAACAAAACAATGAATAAAAGGACCATATGACTCATTCAGATGTCAGGGAGAAAATGGCATCAGAGGCCCGAAAACATCAGCTTACAACAATAAATAAAAGGTTAAAAATAAATTTTATGTATTTAAAAACCATCAGAAAGACTTAGCTACAAGCTTTCAGGTGCCTTCAATGGCAAGGGTGGACAGCTTTAAACAAAAGCTGGGAATTCTGAAAAAAATTTTATAATTAATGTTTTCTACAAGTACTTGGTCTTAAGTCCACATTTTCTCAACTCATGATAAAAGGCAAGACCCACAAGTCCATTTTCATCTTTAGGTATGAGAAGCCATGGAAGTATTTTAAGTGCCCCAGTGAGATGGAAAAAAGGCTTGTTAGATTCTTAAGTCCACTGACATTTTTCAAGTGGGGAAAAAAAAAGAGATGGATTCAGTTCTGGATCTGGAGACAACATAAACAAATATAAAAATAATTGTGAGCATGGAACAGCAAGGCTGAGTGGGGGATCCAACAGGAATTTCTGTTGGGATGCTGAGGATTTTCTCACAGTGGTGAGCATGGCGGTGGTGCTGGTTAAGCGTGACGATGTTAAAGGATTTTGCCAAACTTAATGATTCTGTGATTTTATGACTAAAAGCAGAACCATGGATTTCACTGCTCTGCCTTACAGAGATGAGCAGCTGTGCCTTGGGCTCCTGGATAGAACTTCAGCCATCAGTTGTGATGAGAACCTCATTCCAACCCCCTGAAAGCAGAGGGGTTTGTCTGTGTTTAGCTACTTAGCCCAACTAATTCATTCTTCTTCCACTATAAGAAAATGAAAGTAGTCTGATATACCCATGAGCCATTATAAAAGCTATGCAAATATTGCCAAAACACTATAAATATTCATTTCATTAAAACATTCTGATCAAATTCATGTACTTTCAGATCCTATATCTGCAAATGCTTCCCTGAATCCAGATTTTCAAGTGCATTTGCTGAAACAGCATATTTTGTGTAACTATTCACAGCTACCTTTTAAGTTGTCATTTCTTATATCTCTGTCAGGATCCAAACTCCAAGAACTACAGATCCATTTAGGAACCTGAACGTAATCACACATTGCTTGATCATCAGCCCAGCTCAAAATGCACCAAACAGCCCACAAAAAACCCCACAAATAAACAGAATTCCACCAACAGTGCATGCCAGGGCAAATGGTTAAGTCAGGTGAGGAAAGCTGACGACATACACAAGTCTTTGCTGAGTATTTTGCTGAGATTAACTAATTTTCAATTACAATGTTAGTATGTAATTATTGCATGAACATACTGCAAATGAAAAAGCAAGATGACCTTCATTAAATGAATTCTTATAACAAAATTAAGTAACATTATTAAAATAATCTAAAAAGAATTACTTTAAGTTCTTAACTACACCAAATAAGCATATTTTTCTTAGTCATAACTCACAGAATGGTTTGGGTCGGGGGGGACCTCAAAGCCCACCCAGTGCCACCCCTGCCATGGCAGGGACACCTCCCACTGTCCCAGGCTGCTCCAGCCCCAATGTCCAGCCTGGCCTTGGGCACTGCCAGGGATCCAGGGGCAGCCCCAGCTGCTCTGGGCACCCTGTGCCAGGGAACAATTCCTGCCCAATATCCCATCTATCCCTGCCCTCTGCCACTGGGAGCTGTTCCCTGTGTCCTGTTACATCCACCTGTTTAATTTTAACTCATAAATGCTAAGGAATAGAGAACGCATGACCATGATTTTATGGCAAGACAGGAGCATCTGTTTGGATAAACAGTAATAATCACAGTTAGAATTTCACATTAGCTCCATCCAGTTGAACACCCAACACTTCTGCTGTCAAATCCAAACTAATTGTATCCCAATTTACCGTAATCATTAGCTCCAATTAGCAAACATGATGGCTGCCTCGATCACAAACAGCACAGTGAGGGTTTGTAATTCTCCCCACTTGGGCTGAAATGCAGGTCTGGTCATGATTACTTCCATTGATATGAAGCCTTATATCACCTCATGCATTATTTTTATTATCCAACAAAATAAATGGCTTTGCTGCACAGAAACAAGAAACATCATCATGAGAGGCAATCAGGTGACTTCTGATTTATACTCAGATTGTAGGCACACAAAATTAGGGAAAAGGAGACAAGCTGAGCACAAGTTCAACTCATTAGAAGAATTATTAAGAGCTGAAGCCATGCTGGTGTATTATTCTGCACTCCTGGTAAGATGTGAGCAGAAGCTCAGGTTGCTGCTGGAGATCTCTACAGTATTTAGCAAGCACTCCAACCTCCTTCATCACCATTTAGTACCTCTCCAAATAAACAGTACACAGCTAAAGAGTAAATTCTTCCTGTTCTTGGGAAGGAAGAACTCCAATTCAATAAATTGATATTAACATTTTTCCTGCCATGCATTAAATATGTTTTCAGTACCAGTTTCAGGTCAGATTTTTACCAGGAGGTAAAAAATCCTGTAACTTCTCCCTGTTTAAGCAGGGCTCTGGATGAACCAGCTCCAGCTGGAGAAAAGGCAGGATGGGGTTCACAGTGTCTTTAGGAAGAGCACAGCTTTTTCTGGATGGCCAAAATGCCATTGCCAGGATCTCCTCAGTACAGCTGCTGTGCCAAGGCATCACCTGCCTTCAATCCCAATCTCAGCAAGTTTTAAATGCCTTAAAATTTTCATGTTCTTTTAATTTTCATAGCCTAAAGTATCTTCTGTACATCTGCACTGGTAACTCTTTTGTTTTGACCTAACTCACTTTCAAAGTCCTAAATCCCAAAAGCATAGAACACGTTTTCTTAATTCATGTGACTTTTGTATGTTGAGAAGCTGATAAACTAATAAAATCCAAAGCAATCTATGAAATACAGAGCAGTAAAAAAAATATAGAACCTAAAACATTGAGTCAGATCTCTCTCCTATATACATAAAGTAGAAACCAAAACTGCAGCCCATTTTCATTAAATGTAACTTTTGGACAAAGTAGGACAAACAAAAAGAACAGCACAGAAAATTGTGGTAAAGGCAATACCGCCAAAAGAGTATGTATTACTATACATACTATACAGTAACATATACAATATCTTATGATATAAATCATGTGTTTATCAAGCCCTTTTCTCAACCTACCAACAAAGAAATTATCTGGTGCCAGCAGATCCTCATCCTGTATTTGTACTCTACCCCAGCAGTATAAACTTACAGTTTCATTGCTTACAAACCAAAAATGCTGAAAAGGAAATAACCCCACAAAGGCTCTCATGGAAATGAATGCTCCTGACATTTTTATCTCCTAGCCCTTGCATCTCTTCTCCCCTTGAACATCTCCTTCAGTGTCTCAGCAGCAGCTCGAGCCCATCCTCACCCACAGCACCAGCCAAGTCACAGCTCTGACCTAAGGACAAGTCAGGCAACTGAGTCTGAAGGAAGCAGGAGCTGGCCCTGGCAGTTCCCTCAGTTCCCAGCAATAATGAAGGGCTTTGGGCGCAGCTGAGAGCTGTGTAGAGCAGAGCTTGAGAGCCATGTGTGCTGCTGGAAAACTTCTTGGTGGGCAAGAAGCAAGAGGGTGCAGCAGTACCCTCGTGTAACTGCTGTGGGCAGACCCAGACACACATCTGGGACAGAGGTTTTATTTTTTGTCCTACCTCTCCATAAACAGTCCTGCCTTCAGAAAAACACCACTGGCCTGGAGTAAATACATTCTGCATTTATAAGCTTATACAGAGGAAAATGGAAATGGAGCTTTGTGCCGGGGACTGTGTCGCACTGTGCATGAATGACACGCTGTTCACCAGCAATGAATTACCTGCATTTCCAAACTAAGTGCTTAATTTTGCTAATTTAATAGTGATGTAGGTAGTGAGCTACAGCTCCTGCAGGTTCTGAACTAGAGGGCACTGCTGGTCACTGTTAACATCCACAGGTTTTTGGGTTAGCAAACTCATATGTAAAAGAAGTCTTAATCTGTTTTAGATTACTTAGATGGAAACTTCCTGGTTTGACAGAAGGACCTATCTCCCTAAAGCCTCTAGATTTCTAAAACCATGTGCAAACATATTCCAAGAAGTGTGCATAGCCACCTGGGATGGCCCTGTATAAAGGCCATAAAACAAGTCACTAAAAGAATCCACGGTGGTAGGAAAAAAACCCACATTTTTTACTCAGATGTCTCTAGATTAGCAAATGTGACATTAACCATACAGTCTATCAATCCTTTCTGTCAGTTTTTACAAGACCTTAAATCCATTTGCACTGACACCTCTATGTGTTGCTGGTAACAGTGTTTCTTTAAAATTGCGACTCTAGAAATAATGTCTAAAAAAATAGCAGAAACTTCAGAGATGTCTAAATTAGCAATGTCTCACTTTCTCTGGCTGCCTGAAAATTTGGGTCCAGCTTACATCAGAGATGCCTCAGCCCCTCCTGACAGTGTAAGACAAAAACCTGAAAAGTTTTTCAGCTAGCAGAACCTGAGCCATTTCTGCCATATGAATTTTATCTACGAACAGATAAAAGCATTTCTTTGCCAGCACACACTGTGCTTAAAATAAGGAGCGTTGTTGGTACAGCTATCCTAGCAGAACCCTATCAGCAAACACTTTCTGCTGCAGAACAGGACCCAAAACATATCTTCTTCTCGAGAACTTTTTTTTCTTTTTAAAGTTTGAAGCACAAAAGACCCGCCAAACCTGGAGCAAATGATTTGGTGAGAGTAAATTTCTTTAAGAGATAATATCTGCATTTGAAAAGAATTTTGTTTCCTGCCACTGTCCTAAAACTAATTACAGATCATAATATTAAAAAAGGAATAATTTCAGACCTCTGACTTGCTCCATGAGTCTGTGCTAGTGGATTTTCCCTGTTCCCATCCCTCTGAACAGAGCTACTACTGCTGTTCCACCAAGGAAAGGCTCTCCCATCAATGCGTGTACATTCCATGCTCCAAGATACCCACATATTCTCCTACAGAGAAACAAGAGGCAGACAAAGAAATAAATTTGGCAAGTGGTGTCAGCTGAGTCCAACTGACACCATGTGGGCGCCAGCAGTTCCTCTGAAGTTCAATCTTCTGTCTTACCCAAAGACAGATTTGCTACTGCCTGAAAACTGTTACATGAGTCATTTACTAAGAATACTAAGGGATGGAATTAATTTTCCTCTGAATTAAAAATTCAAGGTTTTCTTCTTCCAGGAAATAAGTAGCTAAAATTACAGCAAGTCTGTCGCTTTATGAGTTTTGCCTGTTTTAGCATCTGAGAAACCATCGCTTCAAGGTAGTAAATGTCCTTTATTTTCTGCATAAAGGATTACAACTATTAAATTTATGAGTGAAATAGATAACTGAAAACATTATCCTAAAAGAAACTGGAGAAAATAATAACAGGTCAAGAATAAAAAAATTAAATATTGAAATTCTGTACCATAGTATCTGAAGAAAATACTTGAAATAAATTACTACCCTGTATTAATTTAATGTTCTTTCTTTTGAAGACCTTAATGATTCCTTGAGATATTATTACAGAGTTTTATCTTAATTTTGTCTCATTCTGTGGTACTCTCATACCTTCTCAAGGAACATTATACTAAAGGAATAAAATCTTTACATTTCCTCTGTTTAAAATGAAGAAACACATAATCAGAACTGAAATAGTCATATTGAAGTAGTCGGAAAAGAACAAATGAAAGATAGGGAACATCTTGTGAACAGATACACTTTGAAGAATTTTTACAAAATGTATTTTCAAATGATAAGGACAAGACTATGGATTTCACTAGAGGTCCACTAATCCAATATACACCCCTTGGTTTTCCCAGGCTCTTTAAGAATTTAACAAAAATGAAATATTTCATTTGAAAGAGCACAACAGATATTTTATACAGAAAAAACACTGCAAATAGAATTTGCCTTCTCTGATCCAAAGGACCGCAAATAAATCTGAAAAGGGTAATTATAAAAAATTAATTCCACTCTTCATCTGATTCTTTTATCAGAATCTTTTAAGATAAGTTTTGGTATTCCTTCACTCAAAGGTCTCCATTCCAGTGGTGTTTCCTCCAAGTGACTTTGGACAGAACAACTCACCCAGGATGTTATTTCAGGTGGGGCTCAGGACAGCCTGGTTTGGATGGGACAGTGCTGGTTCAGGTAATTAAAGCTTGTGCACCTGAGCTGTGCCGACTTCACTTTGACCATTCCTCAGAAGAAACTGGAGAAATTCCTCTGATGAGCACTTTGGCTGGTGCCACCTGAAGGTTGTGGCAGCAGAAATCCAACACTCCTCACTCAGCTGCCTTGGGCAATCCACAGCCTCTTCAAAATCCTGCTGACACCCTTTGGTTCTGAGGATTTAAACTGGCTGTTCTAGTGTTTTGTACAACATTTATAACTCTCAAAATGTTGAAGTACGTAATTATGCTTGAAATAATTAGAATCACAGTTAAAAAAAAAAAAAAAATAGAAAGAAAAGAAATGCAAACCCAACAACGGAAGGAGAGCAAAAGGGGGATCTCTGTGGATCCCTGGAGTAAGTGTGCTGGAAAACCTGAACTGAGGCTGGGAATCCACTGCATGTGGCACTGTGAACCCTCAGACCTGAGCCAGCTCAGCAGGAAGAATCTCACGGAGCTGAAGGAGATCAAGAATGTGAAAAGGGAATCCATGGTATGAGGATATTGAAAAATAGGCAGTAGAGACATAAGTTAAAAGATCCGGGCACTGAAAAGGTGAAAGATAAAGCAACATTGGGATGAAAATTTATAAATAAGAATTAATTTATATCTGTCTTTTATCTGACAGAGTGCATGTGGAGCAAAGAGGATCCATGTTCTTCTTGCCTCTGGCACCGCTCAGTTTATTTTATATTTCAGCTCTTATGATGGAGAGCTTAGTGCAGGGACAAACTTTACATGAAATAAAGATTTTAGGTACATCTCCATGACCTTACCTTTCCCTGCATTTAACACTATTAACCATCCTCAAAAGTTCTGATGTCTTCCACACAAATACGTGCCAGGACTCCTTTGATATCCAAGAATATACAAAGCTGCTTATCATCCCCTATCCCAACGCCATAACCTGCCCAAAATTCACTGAAAGCATTTCAGAAAAGAGGAACAAGGAACAGCTATTGGTAACACCCCTGCATAAATCATATTTGGAGTGAAGGGTCCTTTTCCCCACAAATCTTAAGAAATTATTGGGAAATTTCTGGAAGGAGCGGTGATGCACACGCTGTGCTCAGTGTAACAGAACAGAGCCGAGAGATAATTACCCTGTGAGCACGGAGTCAGTGCGGTGTAAAAAAGGTGCCAAAAATCCCAGTGCTGTCATTAACAGCTTCTGGCTGCTTGTCAGCTGCGAGAGGAGCGCAGCTCTGCACTGCTGATGGGCAGATGAGAGCACACCTGAACACGGCAGGATATTTATAAAATCTAATCATGCAGGGGAAAAAATACAGCCATTGCCTCACAAAGACTTGTAGCACTTATTTCAGGTACAAGACATCTCATTTTTTCTCTCAAGCCGGCAGTGTCATGTTGCTGATCTTTCCCTGATTTAAAACTAAGTCTCCAAAAACCTATTAAATAGGTTTTAATATGTCAAAACCTACTGGATTTTTTGTATAGTCCCTGGATTGAAACAGGATCAAGGAGAGAAAGAACGATTAGTGGAATGTTTTGTCTATTTGCAGCAGATCTATTTTCTTTGAAAGCTATCAACACCAATGTTTTTAAGAGTTTCAAAGCACCCTATAAATAATGGCACTTAAAACAAGGAATTTCTACTTTCACTTCTGTCTTACCATGTAAATTATCAAAGAAATTGCCTCTAAGCTCTACTGAATAAAAAAGGAACACCTGGAATTTCTAGACTTTGACTCAGGCAGGCAAAGGACATTGAAAAGGTGCAGCTCCTAAAACACCATCATATGTAAGCAGCATACAGGTTGGAGTGTAGGAAATTGCAGATGTGCACTAGAAGATGAAAAACCTAAAGTGCCATAAGAACAGAGCTTGAGAAATCAAGCATGGGCTCTGAAAGAGGAACATGTTTGCAATGGATGCCCTGGATAATACTAATTTTAAAATATATAAGAATTCCATGTTCCAAGAGAAGAAGAGTAGAAGCTGGAAAACAACCCCAGCGAGTGACCCAAGCCTGTCTAAGTCCTGTCCAAACCACAGCATCTGTGTTACAGATGAACCATCCCCTTGCTCTCCTGCCTGGGTGCCAGACTCTCCCCCCTCCCCCTCCCCCGGGTTAGAAAGGAGGCACTTTTAGGTACTTTTAAGTACCCTAATCTAGGCACTTCTCTAATTTGATTAGCTATAGCCTTTTACAGGTATAAAAGTGGTCCCGTTTAATAGTACATAACAGCACTTAAAACAAATTCCTGTTATTTCAACTGATTCATGTACATTCTATTTTAGCGGCTGCCCAAGTTCTGCAGCCATTTCAAGAGACAACTCGCTAAACTTGTAAAGCATTTTAACTTTATCTGATTTCGCTTTCATCTCTCACACTGAGTTGTAAAACACATTTTTCTTATTCACAAAGAGTACCACAGACAGAGATTTGGGCTGGAGCCTGATCTACATGACAGCTGCTGAAGTCACGGACAAGAAAAACTGTATCTGAAATTGCAGGGAGCAGGCTGGGAGCGATAGCACCTGCAGCAGCCAGGAGCTGCTGAGCCGGGTTGAGATATATTGCCTGACTATTGCATTTTATTCTCATGGCAGTAGCAGGCTAAGTGCAGCGTTCAGATTTCAGCAGCTCTGATTCCCCCAGAAAGAGCAGGACAAAGCCAGTTCAGAGGTGCTGCTGCACACTGACATTACCCAAACGGACCTGGCTGCTTTCATTCCCTGTGTTAATACAAATACAGGAGTGCTCCTGTTCCCCCTGATTCAATTCCCTGTGTTACTACTACAAATGCAGAGCTGCTCCTGGTTCCCCCAGCCTCCAGCTGCAGCTCCCAGAGAGGGCACATCCTTGGATGGGATGAACTGGTATTGCCCCTAATGTATCTTCACATGTTTCAACTTTACCCTGTTTTTTCTTGGCATCTTGGAAACAGCCATGGTCACCTGGACAGGCTGGCTTCTTGCAGGAGGAGCTCTGGGGACACTTCAATTTCTGGGTGTTTTTCAGCTGGTGCTAAATCACCAGCAAGATGTGCTGATGCTTGAGCAAATTCCAGAACCTGATGTAGTTCAAGAGAGATTTCAATTTGACAAGAATATTCTGCAAAGCTCCCAGGATAAGTTTGGTGTGCCTGCAGCTGTCCATAATGGGTATAGAGGGGAAGCAATTAAAAAAAACTGCACACCTCTCACCTCCACCTCTGCAGTTCATCCAAGAGCACTCCAAGGATGTTAACCCTGAGCACACAATTGTTTAAGCCAAAGAATATGGCTGGGCAAAGAGACAACCAAGACTGACTTGCCCTTTCTGTGTCTCTCTCTCTTTGAACCTTGGGAGATCCTTTCAGATTTTTAAACAGCATTTAATGGACATGGAGAAATGGTAGGAAAACAAGTAAGAAAGTAAAAAGATGGAAAGTAGGCAAGAGAGATCTTGCCAGAGGAGGTGGAGAGCAGAGGGAGATGGCATTTCCAAAGGCCATGCAGCACATGCAGCAACTTGTGTAAAAAGCTGAGAAAAAAAGTGACCACTGTTAGGGCTTGAGGGTGTCACAGCTTCATCACCTTAACAGGACCTTTTAGTGGTGAGCCCCATGCAAAATGAGACTCCCCTTTCCTGGGATTTTCTTTCTCTCTCAAAGGCTAAGTGGCTTTACATTTGTCTCCTGCACCTCTCTAAACCAACTGAGCAACCCTCTCTGTAGTCAATCTTAAAACCTTGGTAATGTGAGCTCAGAGTGCTCCCTTGCCTTTTCCTGTGTGCAGTTTTTGCATCCACAGTGACTGAACTCTGTTTAAACGCCTTTTGGCAGACTTTGGGTGCCAACAGCCTTGTCAAAGTTTCATTCCAGTTTCAAGCGGAGATTGAAAGATTCACAAATGTCAGATTTGTGTCTGCTCCTCTCCTTACATAACTTGCAAACACAAGTCATCATGCATGTACTACACCCACAGCCCCTTTTCTTAGCTAAAATAATACAATGCACTTTGGGAGTTTTAAACTCTTCACCTCAGATGAGGATTTAAGGATGTGTTAATAAAATTATCTATATGAATGTTTTCTAAAGAGACTGAAACACCTGCCCATGTACTCTCTTACAAAGAGCATGGCTGTCAACATCTAAAGATGTTCTGTATTTCTGTCAGGAGTTTTGCTTTGATCAAGGTAGATGAATCTTGTACTACCTGAATTTCTGTTCATGTTAGTACATAGAAGATATTGTTTATACTGTTGGATTGTAAGATATCTGGATGAAATAAAAGTAAGTATAAATTTTTACGTTTTAGTCTGACTATCCTTGGGCAGCAAAAGAGAGAATGAAACTGTGCCACATCCAAAACTCACCAACTGAAGATCTAAATCATAAATCTTGTGCTCTGAGATGTTCCATGGAGGGCCTGGATAGCCAAACCAAAGGATGCAGTACATCCCTCATTTAGATAATATTTTTAGCCCCCACATTTTTTTTCTCTATGCACTAAAATATAATAATTTTCTATTAAAAAAATTAAATTGTGCTAAGTACTTCATTTTCATAAAGCAAATGTTGGCATTGGCAGACAACAGTCTATGATGGAGGTTTTCATTTACAGCACCTTAATTAAGTTAGTCCCTAACTTAGTCCTGAAAATTTTCATAGAAGAGAGTCTATGCAGGAATTTCTACTAAAGAAACATAAAAGGCACCTTTCCATTCATCCTCTCAATGTTCACCTTCACTCTACAGCAAGAGCAATAATGGGTTTATACCAGCTTTCTCCCTAAATCAAGGAACACAGCCCAGGTTTCAAGGCTTTCCCTTAGCCCTTCTCATCCTTCAGTATGATATTTTATTCAGTTTTTAATTTTTATAGGGGTACTTCTCCCCACTGAATATTCCAAGGGACTCAAAGTCCTGTGTAATTGAATTACCAGGTTTATAGAAAATCAGTTATAGACAAAATTGCCAAGGTGGGTGTGGGGAAAGAAAGAACATTTCAGCAAGATGTGGCCCATTATGCAAATTTGTCACCACATGCCATACATAATGAATAAACCTTGTGCTCTTAACACTTTGATTATAGTCTATACAGACAATGCAAATTAAAATTCCTGCTGCTCCATAAACGAAATGAGAGGAAATTATGTAAATTCTAACACATTAGATTGATTTGGTTGAAACAAAACCTGCTCCACTTGATATTTTGGGGGAAGTGCCACAATTACAATGATTGAGAAAGTGCAGCGTTAATGAAGTGTGTTATTGCTAATCAATTCCTCCTCCTCTGGTAATGGCTGCATCACCCACTGCCCACAGAGCTGCTGAGCTCTGGGGCACACACTGAGGCTGCCAGGAACTCCTGTTTGCACCAGGAATTCACAGAACTCTGTGACCCACACCCAGGAGGGATTCATGTTCTCGTACGGGATCATGGAAGGGTCTGGGTGGAAAGGATCCTAAAAATGACCCCCTGCCATGGGCAGGGACACCTTCCACAAGATCAGGTTTCTCCAAACCCCATCCAACTGGGACTGGAAAACTTTTTGGCAATCCTGCCTGGGTATCTTGGATGCTACTGGAAATCCTAACCAAGCAACTTCCCCTTAAGCGAAAGGTGAGAAATCACCTTTCTGTGAATGACTTCTCCTAAAATAAGTTAGATTTTCACCCGGTAATAAATTGACCATGTTTAGTTCATGGAAATTAAAAGCAAGGTCTTTTGGGCTTAAAAGTTCCCTGTCCAAATTAAAGAAACAGAAAAATGGGACTCAACAGTTTTAAAAGTTTCAAATGAAACATTCGTCCAATAACAGTTGCCTGGGGTTGTTGTAGGAATTTGGAATGTCTCTAAAACGGAGTTCACTTGATTAAATTCCGTCATCTGTAGGGACCTGATATGAACAGATCTGATAGAGCTGTTCTACAATTAATCAATAGGTGAAGGTTATGCCTTCTTTACACCAAGTAGAGGAACATCTTTCCAAACATCCTCTCACCATTTTAAACAAAATACTCCACAGAGCTCATCACCAAGGTGCTGCAGAATACGGCATTGCTATCTTAATTATTCACTATGTTGTATAAAATAATTAAGTAGTTTATTTATCATATTTGCAGCCCTTCCTCTAAAATATTTCCATTGCATTTTTAAAGAAAAAAATTTCATTTGCAAAAGGACCTGCATTATTAGAAATTTGTGGCTGTTATCTCACAGGTAAATATGAGCCGGTGGAATGAGCCACTGTTTTCTTTTCTATTTAGATAACTTTTATCTCATTCTCAGAAACATTTGTCACTGCATGTAGTGACTGCATTTGTTTCCTCTCTCTGCTTATTTGTCTCCCACTAATTTATTTTGGCTCCTGCTGAGACATGAGGAAGCACAGAGACATCTCAGTGCCTTCAGCAGCAGCTTCACACACAGGACTGGTGCAGGTTGTGAATTAAAGGCACCCAAAACCACATCCAAAACCAGGGCGGCACAGGCAAGGAGAGAGCTTTTATGCAGAAATGCCGTAGGACATAAACACACAAGACACACATCAAGGCTGGCACTTACCAGAAGAAATTCTAGTATTTTGTGTTTGCTCCATGAACAAGGAAACAACAGGGGTCAGGTCCCGGCTGCGAAAGAAAATTTGGCAGGCCGAGAAAAGAGAATGTACAAATGAAAAGAGAAGGGAAAGAGACAAAAGAATTCATCTCTCCTAGAAATAAAGCGACATTTAGTTTTGCGGGCAGAGGATCCATTCTGGTGGCAGCACACGCTTCTCTGCTACGGCTGGGGTTTAAAAATGCCGATCCATTTCGCCTCATGAATTGTGAATATCGCTGCCGCTGTGAGAGGCACCGGGAGCTTCCCTCCCCTCCCGGAATTTATCCCGGCTTTTGGCCGGGATGCTGCGGGAGCCGCCGCCCCCGCACAACGATGCCCAGTCTAATTGCACCATGCTAATTAAAATCTCAAAGCGTGACGTGGCCAGAGAGCCACTCAGAACTTGGCACAGACACATTTGCAACCCAAAATGCGAAACATCGCCCAAAACTGAGGATCAGGGAAAACAACAACTAAGTGGCTGTCCGGCAGCGGGAGCATTTAGCGTGGGACAGATGTTTTCTTACATAAAACAGACACAAAGGATCACAGTGGTAAATATCTCACCCCGCAAGAATCATCTTAATTTCCAGCTCAAAAAGACCTTAGAAAACTGAGTCTCTCCACATTAGCTTCTACTTGAATTCTTTGACTTCCCACTGCTTTGTTTATAGGAACAGGCTCTCTTTGATGTTGGAACATTAGAAGGAGTGAAACAATAAATTTCCTATATTCTAATATCCAGGCTTCCCGAGCTTGTTCAAGGACCCCTTGATTCATGAAGGCAAATAATTCAATTACCTGAGCTTTAATCAAGGAGTCGCTGCAGTCCCTTTTTGATGTGGATTGGGCTGTTTGAGGCTCCACACAGATCTCTGGCCCACAGGGGTTTAACCCCTTCGGCACCAGCAGCAGCGCTCTGGCCAAGCGAGCCCCAGTGCATCATTTGGGAATGCTGCTCCAGGAGGAGCACAGCAGGCAGGGCAGGTCCAGGAGGAGCCCTCTACCACACTTGACGAGATGTTCATTGAAAGGCTGAACCTCTTCTAAACAAGCTAAAATGATTTCCTAGTCGAGTCAACCTGTCTTAAAAGCATTTTTGGGAGCTGCTCTTTAGATGGCAAGACACTGAGACATAACAATACTGCTGAGAAACAAAGGGGTTTGCCTTGGCAGTACGAGAGATTTCATCACATCTCTGCTTCTCAACTATTTCCCTCAAAAGAAATGGAAGTGGGCACACTCTAGTGGGACTCCTCTAGTCAGGTGAAAGAACTCCTCAAATAGCAAAATCAAGTAGATTTAAGCATTCCCTCTCCTCACAGACAAGCACCTGGATGAATTAATCTGTGTCATGACCAAGTCAAAGCCCCGGTCGTGGTGCCTGCAGAAAACCAGAAACTAAAGTCAATGCAGACATTGTGCTCTCAGCTGATTTGCCTTTCTGAATATGATTACTGAGAGAATTCCTCCACATAAATGAGGAATTAGGCTCCTCTTCATTCATTCTAAGATTCTTTTGGGACATGGGGAGGGTTCTAAAAAGACATAATTAGAAGGCATAATTAATATATAGCGATCTCAGTTCTCTGCACAGCTCCAACAACACAGCCATGGATACACCCCTAATTTTAGCAGCAGTTCCATGGATTATGAAAATGACCTCACCAGACTACTGAGATGTGGCAAAAACAGTTCTGCAACAGGACTTTTTCTGGTCTCATTCACAGCAGAAAGGCATCTGTCCTTCACAGCACAGCTGGGGAAAGGATCCCTGTCATGCAGAGTGACATCTCAATTCACAGGGATACAGGCTGCAAAAAGCATAATGAGCATGCCTGCCTTCCCCTAGATAACAAGCAAATTATTTTGGGGCATGAGGATGTAGATGGAAATTCATGTATTTACATTAAAATGCTTGATAATTTATTAAAAAGTTGGGATGTTTCTGATTTGTTGGAAAATAAAACTTGGGGCCTTCTGTAAAGCCCAGAGAGGAAATGTGTATAATGAATTGGTAAGAATGAGAAAAGAAGTCAATGTATGCATAATTTTATGCATTTTCCATAAAGCCAAATGATCTGCATATATAACTAACATGAGAAATGGGAAACCTTCCTCTTTGAGCAAGCAAGCACTTCTGGTAACACCAGTGAAAGCGTTAAAGGAGGAGCTGCTAATCTCAAATTCAACAAGCAATTAGCACTCATTAAAGTAATAAAATGCCCAAAGCACTTATGGATTAAATACAGTATACTTTAAAGAACATGGAAACAGTTAAAACATAAGCTTTACTCCAGTTTATTTTGAATTATTTCATTTCTAGTAAAAAGGGATGTGGTTTCCAGATGGGAGATACCCATGGGCAAAAACATTCTCCTTCTCCAGTAGGCAAAATGACTAAATACCAATGGAGAAGCCTTTTGTATTCATTATTAATTTCATTTACATTATTTTCTTAATAAAGTATCAATGACCTTGTGTGAATTTTGGGAGAACAAAAAGTAAATAGAAGTAAAAAGCCCTGAGTTTTGGTAGTTTGCCTATAACACACAACTTCCAAGAAATGACTTGCTGGTTAGTAATTTCTGAAGGGAAATACCATAAAGGCTGAGCTGTTCCCCAGACTGTTTGTGGGGATAGTCATAAGCAGTATTTCACAGCTCTTTGAACAAAATTCAGAATTGCATCCAGTGCATCAGGGATGGGAGATGTGCACAGTCTGGTCAGTGCCCTTAGGATGCCAGGAAAGCAGAAATTCCAGAAGCACCCTCCCTGACCTCCAGCTCATCCCAAAAAAGCCAAGGTCATGACAAGGAGCAACTGCAAATCTCAGTAAATCTGAGAGCTGGCTTCCTCTGCAGACTTGGTTATTTCAACCCAACTCATTTGGTGTTCAACTTGATTGGATAATTAAACACATATTAGTGCAATTTCATTCACTTGATGGAGCATTGACAGCATCCCTAACAACTGGTAGGATCAAAACCTGGCTGAGCCCTGTGATGCACGACTCAATCTAAACTCAAACACAAATTCAGTGTAACTACCAAAACTCCCTGAAATGTCACATCAAAGGTGCTGCTCAATAATCCCAGTGTAAAACTCAAGAGGGTGCTGCTCAATAATCCCAAGGAATAACCCCATGAACTCCAGCACTTCTCTGCTTTAGATCAGGTTCACCAGTCTGAATTTAACCAGGAAAGTTCAAACATCAGATAAACAGCTGAAATTTGACTGCTAGTAAAAATCATTTTAAAAGGCTGCTAACCACAGTAACAAAGTTCTGAGCATGTATTAACCAAGGCACATTCCCTGTGCCTTCCAAAAGTACAAATCCACACTGAAGGGCACTGAAGGGCACAGTAAGGTGGAATTCAATGTCAAGTCCATGCCATGAGGAAAAAAAAAGCAGCAATTAGACTTTTGACTTTTGATTTTCCTCACGTGTTTTGACTGCTCCTTTAAAGCCCAAGCCAGCAGCCCCTTGGTAATTTGTGATGCTCCAGAATGACAGCACATCACTGCAGCCTGGAGTGAATCCTTGTGCTACCTTTTCCATGGATTTCATCATGTCCTAGTACCATGTTATAGCTGCACATTGCACTTCTCTGTCGATGCAGCAGGGCTGGTTCTCACTTCCTCTTTCAGAAGAGTGCTCAGTATTTCTCAGATTTCTCTTGCCTCATTTAAATCTGGGGTTTTCTTTGTTATGAAGTAAATAATTATTGAAGTAATTGAATGTACCAAGAATTAATTTTAGCTCCCCCCAGCACTTTGATATCTACTGAGAAAAATACACAGATAAATGAGTTTTTGCTGTTGGATCTAAAAAGTGAAATAACGTCAGCAGAAAGTCACTGGACATCAGCTCCAAGCTTGTAGTGAGGAGTGTGATTGCCCTGCAGGCTGGACATGAAAACCTTGCTTAATTCAGGAAGTAGCAAGAGTCAGAGGAGAAGGCAAGTCTTGGATAAGCCTGACCCAAGGAAGCTAAGAAGAATGTTTCCACTTTTGAACAGAAGTAGAGCTGGCTGAGTAAAGGAGAAATATGAGAATAAAAAAAGAATGGGCAGAAGAGGTTGATGTAAGGGTATGGAAGGGCAGAGCAAAGT
The DNA here is from genome assembly GCF_030490865.1 of Poecile atricapillus. NCBI lineage: Eukaryota > Metazoa > Chordata > Aves > Passeriformes > Paridae > Poecile > Poecile atricapillus. The sequence continues at coordinate 1,031,581 of NC_081258.1, forward strand.
TTGCACTGCAAAGTGAGCAAGTCTGGGGGTGAAATGTTCACTGAATTTGGAGATTTGGAGCTGCACAGGGAGAGAAGGATCTGACAAACTGAGGGGCAAGGAATCTCATCCACACCTCAGCAAGGTGAGAGAACTGCAGCTGAAGTGTAGGAACCTGAGACCCTGAGGCAAGCCCAGGAGCACAGGCAGGATTCCAAGGGCACAGAGACATCAACATCTCAGCTGTTGTACATGGTTTGTTGTCAGCCAGGTCATGCAGATGCCCCAATTAGCTCAGAATGCTCCAAATCAGTTTTGTTTGTCCAGGGCAGTGGACTGTGACCTGCAGCACTGAGGAAGGGATCAGCTAAAACCAGTTTCACTTGCAGGGCTGTAGCCAAAGCACCACAGAAAACCAGAGATCGCTAAGAGGATTTGTAACTCAACACTTGAAACATAATGAATTTATTACTATTAATTTTTTTCATATAAATATTACAAGATTCATAATTTTAAGGACAGAAAGAACAATTATGACCATCCTGTCTGACCTACAGCCACATGTATTGCTACCTAATCAGCCCTTTTTTATGTAAATGACAAATTGTTTGCATGCAAATGCCACTGCCTGCTCTGTTTTCTTCTTGCTTTAGAAAAAGAAATGCTATGGAAATTGCCCCTGTGCTAAAAAGAATTGAAATGCATACTAATCAGCCATATTCTCCCAGATATACCAGCTATAATTGGAACAGTAACAAATAAAAAGGCAACAATCAGCACTGGACCAAATTTTCTATTTGAATCAGACTCCAAGTAAAATTATTATTCAGCTGCTTTTCAAAATTTTGGAACCTCTTACATTTGGAGAAATTGAGTTTGAAACTGAATGAACAGAGACTTTTCACTAATGTGAAATATTGAAGATCTCTGGAATTTCAATTGCAAGAAAAATATCATGAAAGAGAATGGGAAGGAGCCATTATCATAAAAAATACCTGTTGTCTGTGTGCACTGGATAAATGCTGGAGTAATTCTCAGTTCCACCAGGCTGCTGATCCCTGTGGCTCGTGCAATATGTAATGGGAAGGTCTGATCAGTGATCTGGATGTGCTGAATTCATCTGGCAGCATTCAGTTGCTCTAAGAGCATTCCTTCCTGGAAAACAACTCACAGCCATTCCTGCCTGACCAGGAAGTGCTCTGAAAGCAAGAGATGCACTAAACCTTGTCTTCAATGGTGATCTACCATGAGCTGAGTGATGCTGAGAAATCCTCAACTGCACCAGTGTGTGGTCAGGTCTCTGAAGGAAGCATTGCTCTGAGGAGGGTGAGGTTGAATCCTAGACTTGAATCCCAACATTTCAACTGTGTTTTCTATTCTAATGAGACTTTTCTTAATTTCTAAATGCCATTCAAAGTCCTGTATTTGCCTCAGGATCTCTCTTTATCAAATTAAACTACGTCCAAAAACTAGGAATAAACTTTTTGAATTATATTTTCCTTGAGGTTGCAATTTTTACTTGTTGCTTCCATCAAAGTTCTCCAGTCACCTTTATAAATGAGTGTACAAAATGCACATAAGGTGCAGGCAGGTCTGTGACTAAAAAGGTCTGGAAACCCTTGTTTGGGGGCTGGCAATAATAAGGTATTTTGCTTGGGCAATGAAAATACATTTATTTTTGGTTTAAATGCCAGCCAACTTTGCATAAACTCTATTTCTTTTGTTTGCCTTACAATGTCTATACACATAAAAAAATTAAAAACTTAGTTGATAAAAGATGAAAGGAGTAAGAGAGTTATTCACTCAGCAGCCAAGATCTGTGAGATAATTACTTAAAATCAAGAAGGGGCAGACCATTTAAATTTATGACTTAATGCCGACACATGCATGTATTAATAAAACAGTTAGCATTAATGAAAATAGGGTTTAGTCTCCTGATTCCAATAGAGCCATCATTTCTGCTTTCCACTGAACTAATGACTTAGCCTTGGCAGAATGATATGTATGCATGTATTTAACTATTTAACTTAACCACTGAGACCAATTAATGTGTTTCTGAAGTTTGATTTTATTTAAAAGTATATATCAGCAGCCTCACTGGGATCAAAATTATGTTGAACCAGAGTTTATATGGCAGCAGTTTAACCTTAAGTGTGACTCCCTGCCTTGGAGTATCTGATGTAAAAGGAAGAGCACTGAAACATGTGCAGAAGCAGCAGCCCTTCAGTGGGATTGGCAGGGAGCTAAGGAAGTTTTTGGTTTCCCAGGCTAGCACAGACTGAGCGATGAGGGGCTCACTGGAAGGGAGTGGGGGCTGTGAGAGGGCACAGCACTGATTCACCCCCAGTCCTGGTTTGGAGGACAGGATGCAGGGACAAACCTGACCCAGCCAGGCTGAGCTCCAGCTGGCCTTGCTCATAGGGCAAGAAAACCTGCACCAGGTACATCATACAAAGACAGGGGAGTTCAGTGCTCGGTGCTGTGCAGCTCACAAACACAAAAACTCTGTTTTCAAGGGTTTTTGAATAAAATTCCTCCTGCTCATCTCTCCAGTGTTCCCCTGCACAGGCAGGTGTCCTCACAGTATCACTGGGGGCTCATCACAACAGTGTCAGTCTGCACCAACACCATTTAATGAAACCTTAAAATAAAAAAACATAATTAATGTCTAGACAGGCATTTCCTACAGCTGCCATTCACATATCAAAGTCCTGTCCAATTTTGTCTGCATTATCATGCTCCATGATCCGCAATTTCTGTTAGTGTATCTATAATGTGGCTACAGTCTACCTGTTGATGAACAATTAAACATCATTATAATAATGAATTATATTTGGAAACCTCTTGCTGCACTGTTCACCAATCACTCTGGAAAATCCTGGCTCCTTTTTTACATTTGGTTACTTGGTCCTTTTCTTTTAATCCATTTACATTGATTTCTACTATTCCAACTCTGCCTGCCATTGCATTCCAATTAAGAATTCTGATGAACTCTTCCTGATTCAGAAGGGAGAGGTCTCTCACTCACTGCCAAATTTTGGAGTGAAAAAAAAACAACCACACACACAAAACCTACTTAGAATTCTCTTAAACCAGCACTTCCAAACCGGGGAGCTGGTGGAGCTGGTGGAGCCAGCAGAGCTCGGTGGGACAGGGATGCCTGCGAGCCACGGCACCACCCAAGCAGTGAAGGAAGGAGCCCCGATGCCTCTGTAAAGCAAAAAGAGCCTTAGTGTCGCCTTCCCCTGGCCACCGCTCAGCGCTGAGCTGCATTCACTGTCTCTGAATTCCGGCTCGAGGCACCGCTGATGTCCCCGCTGATGTCCCAGCCCTGCGGGATCTTCTCGGGACGGCCTGAGCAGCACTGGCAGCTCGAGGTTCCGTCCCAGCCTGAGCACAAGGAGCAGCAGAGGGCTGGTCCCTGCCCTGCAGCAGAGGATGGGCACTGACAGGGCTCCCGTGCCCTTTTGCCTGTGCAGGAACCACTGATGCTCTCCCCAAGGGTTGTTCCTCCAACATAATTCTTAATTAATAGCCTCTCTCAGGCCGTAGATAGAAAACTGTACAGCTAGCATGGCAGAGTGCTGCCTGGGTTTGGCATCAGTTGTAGGCAACTGGATGAGGTGTGTGAATGAACTTCTCTGGCTGCAGCAGCAATATTGTAGAGTTCTGCACTGTTATGGAATATCCTTCTTATACACAGCAATGTGGTTGGTCTGAGTCAAATCAAAGACCAAGTCTGCAGGAACAGCCCAAAGGGGATGTCTAGAAGAACATCAGCAGAAGGCAGCTGGAGTAAGCCTCTTTCCATGCCTGCAACCATTTCAAATCTATATGATCACGTACATCCTTGCTGGTCAGCATCCAGCACGGACAGGCTTTGGAGCAGCCTGGGATAGTGGAAGGGGGTGGAAGGAAATGAGCTTTACGGTCCATTCCAACCCAAACAACTCACTGATTTTGTGGGTAGTAACAACATCTTTTGTGTTCCAGTGTGCTGCAGGATATATGGAAGTAATTTGGACCAATCTGCTTTTCTCATTCCTTCAGCTGTAAGCTCCACTGACCTGGATGTGAACAGATAAAATTAGTCCAATTTGGCCTAATATGATTTTTTTTTTCTCCAATCAAGGATGTCTAGGATCTCTCAAGCCCGAAAACATCACTGAAAGAAATACATTTTGTTTCACTGTATCATTTTTTCCCGCTTTTAAACTCTTGGCATAGGCATGAACCGACACTTCCTTTGAAAGAGACGAAGGAGCGAGCAAAAACCCCTCCTAGAGGGGCCCGCGCTGTTATTCCACACCCAGCCTCCAGCTGCGGAGTCAGCTTGTCTGCAGACAAGCCGCACTTCCAGCATGCCAAAAATCCTCCGCCAGAGCCAAGACGGTGCCGCTCGGCCGCAGGTGAGGCGGTGCAAGGCCTGGAGGGCTGCTGAACCCCGGGCTCCGGGCTTTTACACGGAACCGGCTCCGGGGTTTTACACGGAACCCGCTCCGGGAACGCTCCGGGCCCGCATCCCCGCATCCCGCGGGGCAGCGCTGCCCCCTGCCGGCCGCCCGAGAACGCACTCCGCGCACCGCTCATCCCAGACTAAACCTCAGCCCTAAACCCCACACACGGCTGCTGCATTTCCTCCTAAAATACCATCAAAGGTTTTACTCCGAGTCCGGTATGTAACTAAGCAGATGGGTACAGTGCTCCTTGACCTGTAAGAGATAGCGTATCTGACGTACAAAGACACAGATGGCCTAAAATGACCATAAAGTCCTCTTAGTTCACCCAAAGTGCCCGACCCAACCTCCATTTAAATCAATGGCCACCTCGCCGTTTCTGTCCACAAACCTTGGGCTGGCCCCAGCAAAGAAACAACGAAAGCTGAAGGGCCATTAAAAACATAAAAATGGGCATGGCATAGGAAATTATACACAGATTTTAGCTTAAAATGCTTGTAGAAGAACTCACACACACACACACATACAAAGTCCAGGAAGTATGTTGCTGAACTGTTTTAAATTAATTGATTCCAGATGAGACCTCTGCTTCACACATACTGAAAATATTTCGCTAAACATCCAGCTCACAAAATGAATTCAAAATTCAGTTAGGTGGTTCACCAAAAAGAAGAGATGCCAGTTGTGTGAGATGACTTGAAATCTCTATGATGGCTGAGCTGGAAATAGCTTCTATTGTGGAATTCCCATCACTCAATTGTTTGTTTGTCAAGTTATGCTGTTATGTTACAATAATTGCAAAAAATAAGAATGTTAGTCTCAGTCTACTGTAACTCTGAACTTCACATATGTTCCTTACACTAAATTAAATATGTCAGATGTTGTCAGAATAGCATATTAATTGAAGCTGAAATCACATGATATACTTTAAAGCATTTTATCTGATAAATCACAGAAATCACTCCAATCTTTGCAGTTTCCTGATATTTTTATGCAGAAGAAAAATTAATTTAGCTGTCCTATCTCTCAATCAACATTTCTATACATATTTTCCTCTGAAACTGCTGCTGATAAATTGCAATGACTTATCCCCTGGCATGTCCTATTGTAGCACCATTTCTGCTAATGAAGTAATCTAGCTCCTACTGATTTCTTTGGACAGGCAACACTTATAATTGTAGCAAAGTTAAAGCTGATGTGGAGAAGCCTATAAATAGCATACTCTGTCCATGCTCATTCTGATGTACAAGACTGAGGTGAAAAAAAAAATCCTATTTCTGGGCCTAAGAACAAGAGCCTGTCAAAGAAAGATGTTCTTTAGGTAAAATTTTCCTAAAGGATTTCCAATTCTTTTACTAAATATCTTGTTCTTAGTTCTGTAACTTTATTTTGTTCTTCTGCAAGAAGCAGGAGAACTGCTTCTGAACTGCAGCCAGGAACTTCTGTGTTCTAGAGTACAGCCTCTTCTGGATTCAGAAACATGCTCCAAGAATGCCTTGTGTGTTAAGGCATGAAGATCAGAGCAGACCTCCTGCTCCCAATCTCCCCCTGCTCTCACTGCCCCTCTCCCAACCACAGGAACTGTGCAGCTCTGCCAGGGATCTGCTGCTCCTGAGACATCTGCAGCTCCCCTGCCATGGACTCGCACATATCTCTGCTTATAAAACCAGCCAAAGGACTGAACACAAGCATCGATTTGTGCTCCAAACCTCAGCGGACAGACCTGGCTGAGGCAGATGTCAGGTTAATTATTGCAGGACTTCTACACTGAAAGGCAATTTATTCATTGGAATCCGTTAGCCAGCATGGAAAAAGAGAACAAAGTATTTACCTGGAGAACCATACAGACTTTGGAAACACTGAGGCAGACGAAAGAGCAAGGGAGGGGGAAAAGAGATGGACATTCAGCAGCGCCTGAGTGCTGCTTCCCTGCTCTTGAGCCCGGTGGTGCCTCTCTTATTCAACAGTTCCATTATTAAATAATTCAAAACATTTAATTTCTTAATAGAGAGGCACAGAGTCTGTGAAAACCTTATCGTATCACCATCACAAATCAACAGGAAGAAAGTCTTTCCCAGGGAGTTGCTAGTAATTGGAACGTGAAAAAGAAATGAGCATTCTCCTCATAAAGGGCCAATTTCTGAATTAGTGACCTCATTTGCTAAAGAGGTTCCTTTGTCACAGATATCTGGGTAGGTAAATACTGTGTTACACAGCCACTCTGTCCTTTGTAGCAGCGGTACAAAGAAGCTCTCCCAGCATATACTGGTTCTCTCCTCACCAAATGAATATTTAAAAGAGTAGACAATAAAGGGGGACTTCTATAGAAGGTGAAGGCATTTGTATCATGATGTCAGACTGCTATATGTGCTCCCGAAGGGCTGCACAGGAAGCACTTTTATTCTAAACTTAATGGTATTTATGGGGACCCGCAGCCTGATCTATTTTATCATCCTAGGGGATGTGCTTATGCATGCATCACCCAGGAGTCTAACGCTTTTTGGACCAGCCCGTGTTAGAGACAGATACCATTTTGGTACCTTGTGAATAGTAATGCGTTTGAAAGCCAGCAAAATAATTAAATAAATAAATAAGGGGTGTGGGGGGGAAGGATATAAATCAAAGTCTTTGCCTTTTTCATTCTGGCTAGAGTATTCTTCATTTCATGCACTCCTAATGCCTGCATATCCATTTCGTGCCTGGGAGCTACGGCGTAAGTAAAAGATTTTCAGTTCGGGGCTTTCAGCATCTGCTTCTCCGGAGGAACATTTTTAAACGGCCAAACGGTCGCCCTCCCCCTCCCCGCCCCCGAGCAAAAAATGAAGTGAGGAAAAAAAATTAAAATAATAAAAATAATAATAATAGTAATAATAAAAAGCAGCGCGTACCAGAGCGTTTTCCTTCTCCCTCCGGAGAGCCGAGCGCGCCCCGGGGCCCCCGCGTCCGCCGCAGCTCCCGCACAGCGCCCGGCCCCGCTCGGCTCCCCTCCGCACACTGCCCGGCCCCGCCAACTTCGGGGGGCCCGCGAGCACCCCCCGCTCCCCCCGTCCTTCCCGAGCCGACACACGCTCAGCCCCGCCGCTTCCCTTCCCTTCCCGCCGCCGGTCCCTTCCCCGGCGGGGCTCGCAGCGCTGTCCCCGCCGCTCCCCGCGCTGTCCCCGCCGCTCCCCGCGCTGTCCCCGCTCACCTGCGGCTCCGGCGGGGCTGGCAGCGTCCCTCGGCCGCCTGCGGAGCGGGGACACCGGGCAAGTCCCATTCACAAGTGGCCGCGGAGCGGGCTCGGCAGCATCTTCAGCCTATTACACTCCAGCGGCAGCGGCTGCTGAATGAGGCTCCGAGCTAGTGGCAGGAATTAGAAAGAGGGAGGGAGGGAGGGGAAAGGGGAGAGGGAGGGAGAGGGAGCAAGGGGAGTGAAGCAAGATTAGAGGAAGGGAAAAGCTGGAGGCTGTTGCTTCGTCTCGATTTTCCTGTCCCTTCCCCCCAGCCCAGGGGGAGCGCAGCCCCCGGCCCTGCCCTCCCGCCGGGCCCCGCTCCCGGCGCCGCTGCCCGCGGGGACAGGCTGGGCCTGAGGGGCGAAACGGGCGGGGGAAGGAGCCCAGGGCAGCCCTGGACCCGTGCCCGGCCAGGGGCGGGTGTCCCCTCCCCACGGCTCGTTCCGCACCCTCTCGGTCACGGCTGCGAGGGGGCCGGGGACCCTCATGGTGCGGCGAGCTGCCCCGAGGGGCTGTGGGTCCCCTCCTGTGGGCTCTGGGGCCGCGGGTCCCCTCCTGTGGGCTCTCTGCAGCTGCCCGGGGCTGCTGGGCTGAGCCGCGCCAGAGCTCCGTGCGTGGGGACACAGACACGGGGCTCGGCTGGGCGGCACGGACAGCGCCAGCGTTTTATACTCAATCCAGTCATGTTTCCTGTCAGGAGCAGACATTTGTCCAGGAATAAAAAAAAAGACAAAAAAAAAAAAAGACAAAAAAAAGAAAAAAGAGAAAGTTCCTCAGGCATTTCTGAATGTGGAAAAATCTTGGTCTCTCGGCTCACAGCCAGAGGCTGAGGCCAGGCCTGGAGGTGGAGGGGGGTCTCTGGGTCTCTTCCCGTCTCGGCTGCCCCTCTCCCACTCCCCGTTCTCCTCACCTGCAGTGATTCCCAGCTGTGGCTGAGCTCCCCGAGCCCGGGCACCCCCGCACACCCCGCGGCAGCTCGCAGCCCCCTCACTCCCACACGGGCACAGGGGGGCCTGCGAACCCCCTCTGATCCAGCAGCACCATCGGGCCCCACCCGTGTGAGCCTGTGAGCGCAGCCGGTGCCACCCGGGTGCCTGTGGAGCAGGGCAGGGAAGGATGCAACACGTGGGGCCTCCAGAATAAGGATTGCATTCAGTGCTGGAATAAACCTGATACCTCTTTGTGAAGATATTCTGCCCACCCTCAGGCAGCCCATCCCTCTGCTCGTTCCCCAGGCCCCAAGGCAGCACTGGTGCTGCTCTGGGACCTCACCACCCGGCCCTGGAGAACAAGGCTTTTATATTCTGTGGTTAATTAGCTCTGCCAATAACTCCAGGCAAAGGGAAAAAAAAAAAAAAAAAAAAAAAAAAAAATTGGCGCAAAAGCTGCCACTGTACAAACAAAGAATTTGGAGGGAGGAAAGCTGATAAACAATGCATCCTCAGGAGCCCAAGGGGCGCTGAACGTAGCACAGTGGAGCACTAAGTCATAGAATTGTTTAGTGGAAAAGCCCTGTAAGACCATCAAGTCCAACTGCTCTCCCAGCACTGCCAAATCCACCACTACGTGCTGTCCCCAAATGCCACATCCACATGACTTTGAGTGCTTGAGTCACCACTTCCCTGGACAGGTCCTTGACAAGCCTTTCAGCGAAGAAATTTTCTCTAATAGCCAATCTAAACCTCCCTTGATGCAGCCTGAGACCATTTTCCCTTGTCCTGTTTAACAGAGCCTGACCCTCACCTGGCTACAACCTCCTGTCAGGGAATTGTAGAGAGTTCTGAGGAGTGGGAGCCTCCTTTTCTCCAGGCTAAATAACCCCAACCCTGCCCGATGGGAGCCCTGGGAAAATAACAGGAGCCTTCTGGCTGCAGAGCTGGGGCTTGGAATTAAGGACAAATCTGCTTCAGAGTATGGTTGAGAGTTGACATTTCAGTTCAGAAAGGCCCAGGGACAGACCTGGGTGTGCCACAAGGGGGGAGGATGGGACTGGAGCACAGACACAGCCCCAGGACCGCTCCTGGGGAGCCGGGTAGCTGAACAGGGTGAGAAACAAGGGCAGTGGCCATGGTTGGGATAGCCAGGAATAAACCCAGAAACACCCCAGGGACTGAGCTGAAAGCATGAGGTAACAGCAAAGCAGAGTAATTAGTCCTGAAGTTCTAAGGGCTTAATTTTGTTAAGAATATGGCTGTGGGACTAAGACAACATGTTTCAAGAGTGAGTTTTGAGAGACATTTCAAGGAGCAATAAAGGCCATCAAGAAATGAAACATGGAAAGGGTTCCTCAGGAATGTCTTTAGGGAGATGTGAATGAGGAAGGAGAGTAGTGCAGATTAATTTGTATCAGTTTTGTAATGAAATTGGTTTTGGACAGAAAATAGGAAAGTCAAGTATGTCTCAAAATTGATTATATAGACCCAGTCCAAACCTGTTGCCTTCAATGGACACATGTTAATCTTCTGGTGATGGTGAAAGAATTACCATTTGGCTTTGTCATGAGTACAGTACTAGTGGGCTCTGCCATAACTGCCACCAAACTGAGACCTGAGAGCTGCCTTAGGAGTTTTTCCCCTTTTCTCATTCTTGCTGACTCTAGGCACCATGGTGGAGGGGATGACTTTTGTAATTCCCTATTTAAATGGCTGAGATCAAATATTTTTGACTATAAAGGAAATGTGAAAGCAATTTTAATCTAATTAAGCATATACAATAGGTACCCATAATATTCTCTAGTCAAAGAGCATATTGATCTATAATGAAAGGTTTCATTAATTCCATTCAAGGATGCCCGTTAACAAATGAGTGCAGAAACATCTGATCTGGAGAGAGCTTTGTATGGTCCCTTCTTTCTGCATTGAAATCTCAGCATAAAGTAATCAGATTCTGCTATTATTTTTCTCATTTGTTCATCTTCCCATAGGATCTATGGATAGATGAGCCTTATCTGCAAACAAAATTGAAGCAGAACTCCCGCTGGAATCTGTGTTTGCACCTCTGGCAAAGTCCCAAGACTGATTACCTGAATAACCACTGTGGAATTAATTTCACCTACCTTAAGACATTTTAAAATTGAGTCTCTAACAGGCTGTCTGTAGAAAAAGTTCAGTTAATGTCAATAAACAGTCCCTCTAACTGGGACAGGCCATTAGCTGAAGATGCCTCTATGTATCTCAAAGACAACTTCCTCGCTAAAATCCTATCTCCAGCCATCTGCCAGCTGGAGGAGATGAGGCAGGACCTGCTTTTTCTGTTGGACACAGAAAAGAAGAAGTGCTCAGACCAAAATCAGCCCATGATGCTGATAAATGGCGACATTTGGAATATTCCCTTCAGCTAGTGCAGTTCCCATTCTGGCAGCACTGAACTGCCCTGCCATCCTTCCAGGAGAGCACTGCACAGGGAATGACAGCAGTCACACGGAGGAGGAATGGGCAGGGACGAAGGGCAGCCTGGCAGAGCTGCCCCACTGATTTCTGACAGTGCTTGTGAGTTCACAGCCTGCCCAGGGACACCCTCATATTCCCAACACATGCAAAGTCAGGGAAGAGAGGATCTGCCTCTCCCCATTTCTGCCTTTGGTGACTCCTCACCTCCACAGCCCTGAGCTGGTGGTCACTCCATGAATGGCACGTTGAACCAAGCTAAACTCAGTGTCACACTCACTGCTGGGAAATCTTTCTAAATACAGCAGTAATCTCTCTTCACAAAATGTTAGATTCACCCCCAAAAACCAGGCTGGTCTCTCCTGCTCTCAAGGAAGGTATGGGAAGCAGCAGGAGAGCACATTGAGCCCTGCAGTTAGCATTTCCAGCTGCTTGAAACCTGGAGTCAGAATGAAATCAGTGTCAGACATAAATAAAGGAAGTTTATACATATTTTTAACAGTATTTGTTTTTGCATATCCATATATTTAGGTTAAGAACATCTGTGATAACAGATCTGTGAAACAAACAAAAAAAGAGGTTTCTTTTTTACTGAGTTTACAGAATCTGAAGTTTTTAAAAATTATGCTTATTACTGGGTAAGTTAACCCATTTCTTATTTGGAAAGAAGCTGGCTGCTTTGTTTTCCAAGCATCTGGAGGAATACATGCACTTCTTCTAATTGAATCATTGTTCTAGGAAATGGTGAGTTTAGAAAACAAGGGTAAGAAAGTTGCAAGCTTAAGTTGGACATTTGCATTGGGTTGCACGGAAAAGCTTGAACTGTGAACTTCAGGAACTGAACTTCAAAAAGCCTTTAGCAATGCAAAAGAATTTACCAGTACCCCATTTACTCACCAGCTTGAGCACATTTACACAAGGAGTAGGAAATGAGTGACTTCTTTCCATCTCTTAACCCTGTTTCCTACAGCCTCCCTTGCCCTGTTTGGCTTCTCCAACACATGCTCTTCCCTCTCAGCTCCCTTTAACAGACCTGCAATTTCCTTCACTTTTCTTCTCACCTGGAAAATATTAGAGATTTAAGAGGCACATGAGTAGCATATTGCTATCTGCAGGAGCTGGGAGCTCAGGAAGGAGCAGGAGAAGCAGAGGTTTATAGGAAAGGATATTCTACAAAGTCAGAACAAAATTCAAAATGTCCTTCAATTTCTGTGTTATTTTACTAATGAATAAAGCAAAACTTGAATCTTATGTAAAATGCAAGGTGGCCAGGATTGAAGGAGAGAAAAAACCTTATACTTAATAATGCCAAAAAAAGGAAAACTAATTAAAGCCACAATGCCAGCCCAGTGAGAAGACAAGTGTGTAAAAAGAGTATAACTAACAAAAGTGTTTTTCTTGTGGCAAGGCAGCAAGGCTTTTAAACCATAAATAATGAACAGCTCAAAGCAACTGCTACCTAAAGCCATTTCTTCCAATAACAAATGTCTTCTTTGTAGAAATATAAGAATACAACAACATATGTTTACTTGAAGAAGGTTAGAACAAAGGCAAAACCACTGAGGTTAAAACAAATATACACAAAACAGCTGATACAGAATCTCCACAAAGTTAGCAATGCAAACATTTTCTGGGGGTTAGATGTATATTTGATTTGATTATCTAGATTTGAAGCATTGAAACCTGGATGGAAAAGGAAATTTTGAAGTGGGAAGAAGTGGGAAAAGGATCACAGTAAAAACAAACTGAACTATGGAAATAGTACAGTCATAAACAGAATATTTCGGGGTGGTTTTAAATTCCAGACATGCACATGGAGCTTCTTGTCAGGGCACAGGCTACACTGAAAAACCATCAGCTGGAAACACCTATCCCAACTGGAAGTTATTCCATGGAGATGAAAATCCCTCTTGTCAGCCAAACCCAGGCATCCAGAGTCAGGCCACAGAACCAGCACCTTCCTGTCCACAGGGGACAACAGAATGGAGTCCAGTTTCATATAGGCTGCAGAAGAATAAAGCTTATTTTTCTCCAGTGTTCAGAGACCTTTTAAAGCTATGTCTGTTTGCATTAAGGCTTTGGTGGGAGAGCTTCCCTCATGACTTGGTTTTATAAAATCTGATGATGTTTGGCAATGTATGGACACTGAAACATTGCTGTCACTGAGCTTTGAGATCATCTTACCCTCATACAATCCTCTGAATCTTTTGAGCCTATTTTATTCAGTTTTATGATGTGGTAAGTGACTGTTGTGAGTGCAGCAGCATTCTGGCCATCATCCCATTTCCTCAGCTCTGCTGGGAGGCAGTAAAGGCCAGGCAAGACTCAGCTGGTCAGCTTTTTTGTCCTGAGGAGCTCTCTCAAGCCTGGGAGGTCTTCAGAAGCACTGGGACACTTCTGGTTGCCTTGAGTTACACACTTGGCTCATGCAGGGATCAAGCCCCAGCTGGGTGATTTTGACCACACTGAAGTAGATTATCACAGAGAACATTACTTGTAAGGACAGTAATTCCAAAATGCTCTATACAAAGGGTCTGCTGCCCAGTGTAGATTCACAGCTATTAACTATTCATAGCTTCAACCCAGTATCCAAAAATTACAACACGAAGAATCCAGGAGGAAAAAAGGCCTGCATGGGTGAGTCAGACTGACCTCATAAGCTTTTTAATGTATCAATGTCTTCTGCTAATAAGTTCTTTAGAAATGCAGACACTAAAATTAAATTTCTCATTTAGACAAGGTATTATTTAGTTAGAAACTTGAGGCTCATTTGTTTCTGATGCTGTGCATTAAAAGAAAGAAATGCATTTTTTTAATGTGTATGAACATACAATAAAGGACAGGCTGGAAATGAGAGGCTGGGGAGAAGCCATGAGAAGGGACCTGGTAGTCCTGGTGGATGGCCAGGTGAATCTGAGTCAGCAGTGGAGGGACAAATCATCCTTGTGGGTCTCTTCCAACCCAGGATATTCCATAATTCCATGGCTCTGTGATTCCAACCATGTGTAAGGCACTGTCTGCACAGGCTGCCAAGCAGGATAACACCTCTGAATATATTCCTCTAATGTAGTCAACTGATAGCTTATTAATTTATCTTGTTAGAAAACAAGTTTAAAAAAATCACTGCATCTTCCTAGAGAGCATGCACAGCTTGTACACACATCATCTGACAGTAAGATATAGCACAGCTAAATAGCTGCTAATAACCGTGTCTTTTCATTCCAGGTCTGAATGTCAGTTATTTTGTGCAGGATGTGCTGTACAATTAATGATTGACTATTTCTCCCAAAATCTAAGAAAAAATATATCACCTTCACTATGTTTCATTTTTGTCCATTTTCCTGTTTTGTCTGGAGAAATCATGTTTGATTGGTTAGCATGTACTGCTGCTGGGAATATTCTTTCCGTGTGTATGGGGCACACCAGCCATCAGTTTGTGAACAGCCCTGGCTGTGCCCAGGAAGATTTAGAGGAGAGTGCTGTCCCTGGAATCTCCCTGCTCACCCTCCTGTGCTGATGAACACCAGGCAGTCATGCTTATCTAGCACAAAGATCTTTCTTCATTTAATGCCTGCAGCTTGAGATAGTCAATCTTGCCCAGCATGTGCCTCAAGCATTTCAGATTGTTTCTGGTGATTTCTGTCCATGTCCCCTCGCTATTCCAGGCACCAGGAGCTGGGAGCTAATCTCTCCACAAGGCCATAATCAAAGGCATTTTCACATGTGTACATGAATAGCCATGATCCAAGAGACCAACCACTCTCAAGTTCAGGAAATGGCTATAAACTGTGCATAGACTAGCAAATTAATGGCAAAATTATAAAGTTTTATCCATAAATCACATGCTGTCACTACTTGCACATCTATCTGCTACAGGAAAAAAACCACAGTGGCTTTAATGGAGTAAAAAAGTTATAGAAGAAATATGTTCGCTTCACTATTTAAAGTCCACAAGATTATAATTCTTTATTATTGATTTTATCAGGAGATAAAAATGTAACAGACTTTGGAATTTGTCAGATTAGTCACAACTCAAAACATCAGATGATTCACACAATAATCAATCACAAAACAAGAAAACAATCTCAGTTATTAAACTTGTTAAAAAAAAAAAGAAATGGCACCTCTTTACTATAAATCTGCCATGGGGTTTAAAATCTCATTGATCACACAGTGCAATCTTTTTAAAATCCTGTGTATAATATGGTATCATTTTGCTTGAGCCCAGATAATTATTTGAAGAGTTTGCTGATTTTTTCCCCTTATTTTCCAATAATATAAATGAAATATTGAATAGCATTTGTAGTTCCATGTACAAGCAAGTCAGGGGTCATAAATCCCACTCAGAGAAGGGATGCCTGAAAATGACAGGCAGGAAGCTCAGCCTTTAATTCCCACCTAGATAGATCATCTAACATGTTTCTGTGGAAAAATGTGGTGTCCTTTAGGCATCTATAAGAAATCATGAGAATGCCTTTCTTTTGCTTGGTCATTTGCTGGTTTTGTTTATTTGTTACGTATATGTGGTGATGGTTTTTAGTTTTTAAGAAAAAAAAAAAACAAAAAAAACAACTAAAAATCTTCTGTCTATTCCACAGAGGAGTTGTGTTGCTATTTGCCTTCCATTTTTCAAAATCAGGAGGTAGATTAACACAGATGCTTAATGCATCAAACAATGTCAGGGTTTTTTCCAAGTGAAATATTGCAGGTTCGAAGAAATCGTGAAAAACATGCCCAAACAGTGCTGCCACACTGTCAAATGCAACCAGGAGACAAACACGTTCCATCTGAGAATCCAATGCACCCTTCCTGCTAATTTAATCAACAAAGGAAGCAAAACTACGTATTTAGAAAAGAAACAAATGGGAATTTCCACATGGACTAGGCCTCTTCGGCCTCCGTTCAGGTTATACAACACGAAGCAACGCTTCACAGAAGCATTTCATACAATTTAACAGAGTGGAATGGCTCTTTCCTAGGAGCATTGGAGAAAATTACATATGTTCTGGATCTGCAGAGCCCTTAATCCATGGAAAATGCTTTCATTTCCATAAGACCTACTCAGAGAAAGCCTCATCTTTCTCCATTTTCCACCACTGCCGTGCAGGAATGTGCAAGGAGCCCTCACTAAACTGTTTAGCATCTAGATGAACTCATTTCCATGGAAAGCAGCACCTGCAATGCTCTCCCATGTAGAAACCTCTAAGAGATTCTCTGTAGTTGCCTCTGCTTTTAGGGATGTATTGATTACTTTGACTCTCCGTAGCTTTCCTAAGCATCTTCTTGGAGAGGGGTGGCGTCCTGCAGCTTTCAGAATCGAGTGGATGCTCTCTGCCACTGCTGCCTGCTCAGTGTTTCACACCAGGCACAGAGACCTGTCCTGAAGGGACCCAGATAATGGCCCGATTTCAAGAACATACCGACAAGATGTTAAAATGAGCCAGCACCTACTTTCCTAAGCTTTTAAAAGTCTGTTATTTCAATGTAGTCCCATCTGGACTTCTGCAATAGAGTCATGGACCTGGCAGCATGCCCTGAGCTGAGCCAGCGTGGGCAGCAGGGGAGGGGATTGTGCCCCTCTGGCCCTCAGGTGAGACCCCACCTGCAGAGCTGCCCCAGCCTGGGCCCAGCACAGCAAGGAGCTGCAGCTGCTGCACAGAGCCCAGAGGAGGCTCCAGGATGAGCAGAGGGATGGAGCAGCTCTGCTGGCAGGAAAGGCTGCCACAGCTGGGATGGTTCAGCCTGGACAGGAGAAGCTTTGGGCTGAGCTCAGGGTGGCCTTGCAGGGCCTGAAGGAGCTGCAGGAAAGATGGAGAGAGACAATTGCCAAGGGATGGAGGGACAGGACACAGGGAATGGCTCCCAGTGCCAGAGGGTAGGGTCAGATGGGATCTTGGGCAGGAATTGTTCCCTGGCAGGGTGGGCAGGCCCTGGCACAGGGTGCCCAGAGCAGCTGGGGCTGCCCCTGGATCCCTGGCAGTGCCCAAGGCCAGGCTGGACATTGGGGCTGGAGCAGCCTGGGACAGTGGGAGGTGTCCCTGCCATGGCAGGGGTGGCACTGGATGGGCTTTGAGGTCCTTCCCAACCCAAACCATTCTACCAGTCCATGATTTTTATGGTTTCATAATAAAGTACACAAAACTATATTATAGGCCTACATGTTTCCTTTTTTGGTTTGATAATGTAGCTTGGCATTGTTTTGAAGATCTAATGGGACTGCACTGCTTGTGGTAGAACACAGTATTTGAAAGTTTGACTCAAGGATACCAGAAACAGAATTTAAATAAAATATTGATAAATAACACCCCTGTGTCCCCAGGAATTACACATGTTTTCACATTTAAAGCCTGGATCTAGGGACATTTTAGACTTTTAATTGTAATATTAAAATTAGTTCTAATGATGGTTACAATTGTCCAGCAAAACCAAGGTTAGAAAAATATGCCTGAATGTTTGAAACTCCTGATCATGCAGTGAAAAGAGAGATTAATTTTCTTTCATTGTAGTGATTCATGCAATTAAATTAATACTGTCCCCATACCATTTTGGCACCTGTTCTGTTAAAAAGGTAACTGAAAAAGACTCTGTAGCAGAATTGCAAAATAAAGAGGCAAAAAAAAAAGAGGCAAACAAGTTAGAGAACATGATTGATTAATTATTCATGTCACAAGTCTTCATGTCAAGCTCAAAAAAAAAAGAAAACAAACCTTTTGGCTGGTAAAGATGAAGAAACAAGAGCACAGGATTCAGAAACTTTCCCACTTGCTTCCTCAATGAGCTAAAATATAAGGAAGCCATGCCAGATTCTGTTCTAGTGTCATAAATCCAAAATAACACCATTGGCTTACTTAGATTTTACATTGACTTCGGGAGAGTTACTTTGAATTTACATCACTGTAGGATCAGGATCAAACTGCTGAGAGGATATTAAAAGGAGATTAAACATGATCTTAAACAGCGATTTCCCAGGAGATCCAAGGATTTTCAATTTGCAAGATTTTACAACTGTCTGAGAGTTGGATAAATTTCAAATGCAGTTGCTGATAAGAGCATTTGCAGCTGCCAAAAGAACCTGTTTTAAGGACCTGGAAGTTGGCAGAGGAGCTGAACATCCTGGGAGAGTGTAACACAACAAGGGAGGCTGTGAGGGAAGGGAGGTCCGAGAGCATTTCTGGGAGCACATGGGTGTTCCTGGATTAACTCTACTCAGTTATTGGATAGGTTCATGCTCTGGTCACTTATTCAGTAACACTTTGAGTCTAGGTTTAAAGCACAGGTTTAAATCAGATTTTGATATCATTCAGCTTCCTGACTCCTGTTCAAGACAGACTCATGCTGAAAGAACTCAGAAAACTTTTAAATACTTTGGTCTGAGTTGCTTTGCTTTTTCCCAGGCACAAGACTAATATTCAGCATTTACATGTCTGATTTCAGTCTTGATGCCTCATCTAGCTTTTTCTTCATTCATTAAAGAGGATTTCTACAGAATTTAGTGGAAAAGCCAATTTTTGTCTGGAAACGATTCTCTGTGTGCTTGGGTCTCTGGAGCTGCAATTTGCAGGGAGCTCTCAGAGCATCAGCAAGAGGAGTGCAACAATCCAATCTGTAATTCTTGAAACAGAGGATGAGTTTCATTTCATTCAAATTAATTTCTCATCTGCCATAAGAGAACACCATATTCATCTTCTGATACTTTGATACAGGCTCGGTTGGTAAATTTTCCTGAATAAATGAGAACCACAAAGAACTGATAAACAAAGAGTGAAGCCTGGTTTGGTGATGGTTTATGGGGTAAGAGATATAAGAAAAAATTAATGCTCCACTCTCAAACTATGTGTGCAGTTCTGAGCATCACGTGTCCTTTAAATTTCCTTATGTAGCCATGTGCAAACTGACCAGAAATCAAGTTGAGAAGATCTACAGATGCTTTTTTGAGCCCAACTGTAATGGTTCTGTACACCAAAGAACTGAACAAAACACACACAATGCAGACATACAAATTTTTTTGTACCTTTAACCCTGAAAATCAAGCACTGTAAATCATTCTCTTCAGGGATGTGCTGTAGTAACTAAAGTATGCAGATTTTAAAGATACCAAGAGAATAATTTTAAATAATCTAAAGTACATACAGACATGATACATTAAACATGAAACATTATATAATGGGCTAATTAGAAGAAATCCCTGAATTCTACTGGCCTCAAATTTGGATGAGGAAAATCCTTAAAGAAAGCATCTTCTCTAATTCACAAGTGATATTTTTTTTTTATGGTTTGTGTTTTATGATGCAACAGTGACCTAGTTCATATTTTATATACAATTATGTAGTGCTTTTTCTGGAATAAAATGGAATTGAAATACACATACAAGTAAAATAGTTTAATTTTATTGCCCAGAGCAATTGCAGCGTGGAATCAGACAAAAAGAGGGCAGAACCTGCTGTAAAAGACCAAAGAAAGTATTCAGATGTCAATATAACTTCATTCTCTAGAAACAAAACTGCCACTAGGAAATAGAAAATGGAATTTTTCATTTGTTATAATAAAAGTCCCAACAAGAGTATGGCAGGTACTGAAGCATGTCCCACATGACATTCCTGAGTAACCCATTAAATGCCATTATTTCTGCATTATTTGCAGTTATATCCACGACCTCCATGCATTCCACCTCCCTGCCTAAATCAAACAGTCCTTGTGGCACCCAAAGTCTCACCTCTCAAAGCATTTGCCACCTCAGCTTTTCCAATTAAAACCCCAATTAATGACAGGGATGTTTCTTTTCAGCACAAAATATTCAGTGCTTTGTGCAATTTGGGTCTGAATTTACATGTTTTTTTATCAGCCTCTGTTTAAATTGTTCATTTCCGTAATAGATTTACTTGAAGTTTTCTTTGTGGCTAGTTAAAATATTAAACTGAAATTTTAACAACAAATTATTGGTAAATTGACATTAAATCCAGGGTGCAAATGGGATTGAGACAAAAAAAAATGAAAAAAAAATGTTTAAATTGTTCTATTGAGTGTCCAAAGTGGAAAAAAATAGTTTTCAGTTTAAATAAGTTTTAAGGGAACACCTATAAATGTTGGTAACAAGTAATATGATAATGACATGCACAGAAATATTCCACTGAACTTGTAAATGATGAAGTTCACTGGTTTGATAAAAAAAGTCTTTCCATGACCTTTGTTCCCCAGGATCTTATGGATAGGCTCTCATGTCAATTTACTCAGCATCAATATATTTTTATAATTTACATACTCCCCCCCAAAAAAACCCAAAAATCCAAACCAGTCTATTTTTACCTATCTCCATACATATTAAACAACTAAAAGGCAATGAAATGTGATAAGACAGCAGTTAAAATGTGTAAAACCAAATATTTATAAAGATATCATCAAGACTGAGCACAAATGTCACCCTATTCATGGTGCAGATTACAAGGCACCTGAGGATTGATGAAGATGGCAATATGAGGGTCTATCAAAAGCAGTGCCATGTTCAAGATAACGAGGTCATCACTCCATTTTGCACTTTTGGGATGGAATTAACAGAAAAACTCATCAAGGATCAAAATGCTGTATTGCAATCAAAGTCCTTGGAAGCAGCTCTTTGAGAACCTGTGCATTCAAATGGCAAAGAGAGGGGTTAGATAATCCATTTTTATAAAATACTGTATAAAAAGAAAATTAGAAAAATGTGTAAAAATAAGACGAAAATTTGAGTAGTAAGAGTTGTTCATAACTACACAGTATGGTTCTCCCACAGAAAATAAAAGCACTGCCTTGGTTTGTGCTTTTATCCACCAGCTGCACTCCGAAAAAAAAAGAATTGATTCATTTGTCCAAACCAGAGATTTCCCCAATGACAGAAATAGGGATTTCTGGGGCAAAACGCAGAACAGCCATTAAATACAGGGATGACCTGAGTGTGCTGATGGTGGCTGAGATCTGGAAAGAGACATCTCAGTGCATGGAAGAGAAACTGAAAGTGGAAGTGTAGATTGGATCTTGGGCAGGAATTCCTCCCTGGCAGGGTGGGCAGGCCCTGGCACAGGGTGCCCAGAGCAGCTGGGGCTGCCCCTGGATCCCTGGCAGTGCCCAAGGCCAGGCTGGACATTGGGGCTGGAGCACCTGGGACAGTGGGAGGTGTCCCTGCCATGGCAGGGGTGGCACTGAGGTCCCTCCTAACCCAAACCATTCTGTGGTTCTGTGACACTAAGAGTTAAAAATCTTCTTTCTAAAGATGAAGATTTTTTGTCCAAAGAAAAAAATCATTTCAAAGTATTTTTTGAAATATTTTAGAATACTAGCAGTGGCAAGTGGAAAAAAAGCTTACAAGTCTTATCAGATTCCCAGACATTTTAATCTACAGAATGATCAACATCACGGAAAGGGAAAAAATTACTATTTTAAATTAAACTTAATCTAATGAATGTACAGGCTTGCCAATGTATTAAAACTTATGCATTGCCACCTCAACCAAAAAAAATGCCACAACTCCATTAAACAAAAGTGCTCAAAATTTGCCTTGAAAACAAGGCAGTTCTAATGAGACTTTTCATTCATCCCCTTCACACAAAATGTGGTTCATTACTTTTGTAAAACCTTTGAAACCCTGAGATGAAAGGTGTCAAAGACATGCAAAGCATCGCCCTGATGATCCGGAGGGGTGTTATCATTGCCATCAAACACAGCGCCTCAGGAAAGGGCACTTTCCACAGCACTCCTTTGGGGATTTTAATCCTCACTTATTCCAACGGGAAGCCACTGCTGCCATCACATCCAAACCTGCATCTAGGGAGTGAAACTGTCAGGAATAAATGGTTCACTCCCAGCCCCAAGACTGCTAAACAGACAATTGGATCTGAATTAGAGCTTAGCAGGGTGCTGCATCTCTTCAGCATCCACCTCCATGGGCAGCAGCTCCAGCTCTGGAGCTCTTCTCTTCCAGGACACGGCAGAAAATCGTCTGCCTCTTTTGAGATCATGCAAATGCTGTTCTGCAGAATACTGCACAGTGAGTGACAAAATAAAAATATATGCAAATGCCTAATATGCAAAAGAGAAAGTTCCTTTCTTTTATATTTATTATTATTATAATATATTATCGCTTTTATTTTAACAACCCCCTGAATACAGCAAGTAGTTTAGAGTTGCACAAAATTTCTTCAGTATTAGCTGAGGATTGGGGATTATTTTTGCCATTCTAGGCAGCAACACAGGCTCACTTTGACATCCATGTCATTAAAATAACAGGGCTGTACTGCTATTGAAGGAGAGACTGCGGTTCCATACATCAACACCAACTCATCCCCCATGACACAGCAGCAGGATTTCCACATCAGCACCTGCCCAGGCGGAGGAATTTGTAAGGAGCTTTGCAGGAGCCTCACAAGCTCTGCCTTTTGCCACTGCTGTTCCTGCTGATGAAATATTAATGATTCTTTGCAAGGTTTGGCTGTGCCGTGCTGGTAATCTGTCACTTTTACTCACTTATCTATGAGTAAGCAAATGACATCAATGGTTAAAAGGTTACATTTTTTATTGATCTTAAGCCACGATCTGACAGATGCTATTTTCTTTCCATAGGTGCTGTTTTTGGCAGCACACCTCAGTGGAATTGCCCTGAAATTAAATTCCCGCTTTGGTTCATTAGAATATTCAACAAGTGAATACATTTATAAATCATAATTAACTTTTTTTCTTTTTTGTTTCTCTCTTGAATTGCTTTGCATTTGTTTGTTACAGTTTTGGGGAAGAGAAAAAATATGTCTATTAAAGATTTTGGAAGTCTCCTGGAAAAAAAGTAACTTTTATTGATTGCTGCTGATGGAATTTGTTCCTGCTTGGAGAGGATCAAGCTGTCCTTGTCTTTCTCCAGTTAAACCCAAACCAGTCTGCAAACTTCTGCAGCTGACCAGTCACATGTGGGGCTTGTCCCAAATTACACCTCTGGCTGTTAATTCTGCTGTTAGCTCACAGAACAGTTTTGAAGTTAATGGAACTGTGCCAGTTTTCATGTGCAGAATATTCTGCCTGTTATTTCTGACATCACACAATTACAGAACAGCTCTACCAGGCTCCTTGTTTTTATCAAGAAAGTTTATTTAAATCGAGTGTATTGTATTGTACAACTCTTTAAAAAAGGCTTTAAAAGCCAAGGGAGTAGAAAAAGTAGATTACTGTATTACTTACAATAGGGGGGTGGAAGAGGTTCTTTTTGATGTAAATTCCTCTAAGGAATGATGGGTTCATTTTGCCTTGATAACATTCAAGGTGTCAGTAATTCTTGGTGGAAACAACATATCAGATATTCAGAGAAGCTTTCCATAAGAGCACACTGGAAACCAACACATTTGTTACTTTTAATAGACTAACAGAGTAGTTTGGGAGCAGTTTCTTTTCCTTTTGCTTTTTTTGATGGCTTGGGAAATAATGATCAGCATTCTCAGGTCTCAGCAGAGGATGGTTTGTGGAAACCAAAGGACAGTAAACCATGAACAAAGGGTGGGGAGCTGCTCTTCCTCCTGACCCTGCCCTGCCAGCAGAGCAAACCGAGCAGAGCTGCTCATCATCCTGAGGGATGATTAGCATGGTGCTAATCCTGTTTGCCAGGTGGTGATCACCGTGCTAAACCCCTCAGATGGAGGAAATCGAGGATTGTGCTCCTGGGGTCATTCAGTTCCACAGCTCCACAGTGCAGACAGCACCTGTCTGCCACAGTCTGCCTCTGCTGGCCTGCTGAAGGCTCTGCTGACAGGAAGGCTCTGGGGTAAAGCTTTCTAAACATGATTCCCAAAGACAATGCAAAAATTTAAACACACCTAAAATCAATCTATGCCCTGCCTCCCTCAAATCAGGGCAAATCAGAGAACAGATCCATCTCCAGCCCTGCAGTGCAAACTCTGCTCCCATCCCACGAGGCCAGTGCACAGCACCTGGGGCACACTCAGGATCAGAGGAGACCACACCATCACTTTTGGGAAGCTCTGCCAGAGGTGCCAACTCAACAGTGCCTTGTAATTCCCATCCTTGTGCCCAGGAATAAGAACCACGCTGGGTTCTTGGCTTGCAGACCACCAGCCCTCTATGGAAAGGCCACAGGGTTCACAGGGAAAATAATGTGGCTTAGAGCACCATTTGCTCTCCCTGGCTACTCGTTTGGATCATTCTCCTGGTTCAGAACACAATTTCTCTTCCTGTGCTGCTGTTCTTCAAGTCACCACTTAACTCATTTGCATTTTTGCCCTCAGCAAAGAGAAATGTTCTGGTTCTTTCTATGTTGATCCTTGTCCCTCTCCAGTTCACAAGTTGATTATAAAAAATCAGTGTAAATAAGTGCTGATCCTCCAATAAAACTTCATCTGAAACATTGTCCAGGGAGCCCAAGGAAACAATATAAAGTGAAAAGAAAGGCAGAGGGGGAAGCTGCATATTGCTGCTTCTCTTCAAAGCCCAGACTGCCTGAAAGAATCCAGTATGAATATAACATTGAAGTGACCTACAGAAACCATAAACACTTGATGTTTGAATCACAAAAGAGAAGAAACCTAGGTAAGACATCAAATACAGTAAAAAACAGCAGAGAGTAATAGCTACAAGGCAATGTACAAAGGTGAAAGAAGAGAGACATTACAAAAATGCTAAAACAAAAAGGTGCTAATTGCCATTCATCTTAAAAGTAGGCAATTTTCCAAGGCACTGTAACTAGCCCTCATCTTCCTGTTAGATGAAAGAACAACATTTCAGGTAGAACACTTCAAATACAAAGCAAAATCACCTGCCTCAAACCTCAAGTAAGAAAACAATTCCCCCAGAATATTCTGCACAAATTGCACCAAAACTCACTGATTTGTAAAAGCAAAACATGAGAACCCACCTCAGTGTTTAATCATTGCAGCATCCTGTCAGTAATGACTTAGTGAGGAGGTTAACATGATTATTTGTATCATTTAGCACAATCATCTCAGATACAGAAAATACTGTTTAAAGACTCCCAGGGCCTGTTCTGTTCTGGTTCACCTTTAACTATCACTATGAAACAGAAAAGTTTGCTTTTAAATAGGGTTTATATTTACTGTTAAATCAAACACATCAGAATGCACTTTCTGCTTGATTTTTATGTATCATGTTCACTTAGTCAACAGAAATTTCCAAGGATATGTAGAGCTGTACAACTGAATATATTCCAGCCATGGAAATATGGATCATGTGGAAGATTCAGTGCTCTTTCTCTACCTTTAGAGCCCAAACTGAAGTGGCTGAAATTGCTCCTTTGTCTCAGAAAACACTGGCTAGAGTTCACTATTGGTGGCTCCTTGGGGAAGGTTTTGGGGGGCTGTGGAGCAGGAGTAACTCCACCCCACCAGGCTCTTCCCAGTGCTCACACACTCCAACCTCATCTAGCAGAGTCCTGGCTCTGCTTTCCCCCCATGGATGCTTTGAACATGGCAAGAGTACATTTGGATGATGTTTAAAGTCAACCATTCCAATAGGTCAAGGCCAGCAGAATTAATAATCTGCATTAGTAAATAACACAATCATGTCTGTGCTGTTTTTCCCTATGTGGAAAATAAAGTAATGTGGTGTGGAATGCAGAAATAAACACCAGATCCTTGTAGCATTTGTTTCTGTCAGTATTTCACAAGATTTTGGGATAAATTCTTACAAAGCCACTAACCCTTTTGTTCTAACTTTTACTGAGCTCTCCACAATGTAAAAGGTGGGGATACTGGGCTCTGTTTTGGGTTTTCCACCCAATTTTCCTGCTTCAGGAATACTGAAGGAACTGTTCTTCACCTTGAAATGTCAATCCCATTTCAGCTGAAATACTTATTCCAAACCAGGTAAGTTTAAGGCACTTATCCAGGGTTACAGAATTCCATTTTTACTCCATCCTTTTGTCCAGGCCATGCTGGGACATGAATTACACACAGCCTGTGGAGCTGGAAAAGCTGTGCCATGGCCACTTTCCTACTCTGAATTCTCTGGTATAAAAGGACTCATTTATGAGAATAAATAGCCCCACAAGTCATGATTCAAACCTACAGCATCTTGAGGGTTTGTACTTGTTAAAATCTTAGCACAGATTCCCCAGAGGAAGCCAAAAACTCCTCAAACTTTGACAGCGCTAAGAGATTTATAAGGACTAAAATATCCACCAGAACACACTCAAACATCCAGTGCAGGAATGTTTGGTTTATACATTCAGATTAAAATCTCCTGTCAGTCTGACTCCATCTGTGATGTGTTGGTGTTGACTTGCTTACCACAATACAGCAGCATTGACCAACCCAAACCCAAACCATGCACAGCCTCCACATCTAGGACTTCTGCTGGATGGGACAGTGCTTCCATCTGGGAAAATTCACTGGGAATGCAAATGCTATGAAAAAACAAAATGTTTCCATTTTGTTATGCCTCCAGTGAAGAATAGGACAGAGAATAAGTTGGATTGCATATTGTAGATGCAGAACTGGCTGTGAGAGGAGAGAAAAAGCTGTTCCAGTAGCAGGAGATAATTATGGAGAATAACAGGATATCTCAAAAAGTCTCCTGGGGAAAAAAATTGACCCATGCTATCAATAAAATAATTCCACTTTATCTTTTCATCTTTGTCTCAGTTTCTTTTCCTTCTTTCTTTCTTTCCACTTTACTACTACTCTTATTTAACCTTCAGCTCATCATTAAAGTAACCATTGAGCAGCAGTAATAATTTTATAGTGTGCTCTATAATCTTCTTGCTTTTGACATTAATCTCAGGAGGTTTTCTTCTTTTTAACATCACTTCTTAGTGTTTCCAGCATGATATGGATGTATCTTCTGCTATTTGAATTGCTTTCTCCTGGTACTAATTATTTCCCAAAATTTGAAAAACACTTCAGTGCCAGGCAGTGAGACTCTCAGCTTATTTCCATCTTCCTGCCAAAGACTTATTTTGGATTTATGCAGATCTCTAGACCTGGTTGCATGACAGCAACTCTTCAGTCCACTGTATCCCTCAACAAATAAATAAGAATTCCATAAAAGTCCTTGGGCCTCTCTCTGTTAAGGTGACACCAAGGTACAAGAACACTGGAGCTGATGTAGCCCTGGCAGAGGGGAACGAGTACAAGCTTAAATTAAAAAATAACACACCTACTTCTCAGTTTTGTTGTAATTCTGGATATCCTATTATATTACCTATTACCAAAGACTTTCATGAATTCAGTTCTGTAGAGTATAAACATCACCTTAACAGAATTAATAACTCTAAGTATTAAGGCTGCTAAGAAAGTACCAGCAAAAATGCTGGAAAGCATTAAAGATATTAACATTAACATTTAAAACCAGCTGCAGAGAAATCAAACTGAAATTAAATAAGAGTCTTTCTGCTGGCTCTTCATTTTAAGGAAATCCATGAATTTCACTTGCAGGAATGCTATTAGGAAATTAAATTAAGCTGACTGTGCTTGCTGAAAACGGTGTGAGCCCCAGAAGAGGAGACAGCACAAAGAGGTGACTTGGGAATCTTTATCCTGACCAGCCCCTGCACAAACAGGGAAACAACAGGGAAAGCAACACTGGAATTTAGGGGTTGGTTTGTAGCTAGAACTGCACCAACCAACTGCTCTTCATGTCACAGTGACAACGGGGACTTCCAGTGACAGCTGGAGGATGTGACGAACAAATGCTGGATTTTACAGCGTAAATTGTCTGGCAAACATGGTGGACTCACAGACAGAAAACTTTCCTGGGGAAATCCTAAACATACCTGGCACAAACCATGCTGAAATCAAACAAATCCCAGCCAGGCATGGGTTTGTGCTGGCTAATTGAACACAGCAGTAATTAAGGAAAACAACCTTCATCCACTCCCATCGAGGTGCTGCTCCTGTTCAAGTGCAATTGCATCCCTCATATCATGGGCCCAGCATAGAAAAGGAAAAGGGCAAGAGTTATTGCACATAAAAGGTCAAACAGATAATCTAATGGTTCCAGCCAATCCTGAAATTAAAAACACTTTTATTTACTTGCTCTCTGAGCTCTATACACACACACATATCTTCATAAATGCCTGTGCTGCAGGAGGAATTTCCTTCATGTGCTCCTTTACTTGCCTTTTTCTTTTTTCTAATGGAGAAGAAACAGGAGGGAAAAGAGGTCTATTATTTTTTTTAAAAAATATAATATATTTGAATCCATATTACATATCCTCCCTTATGGATTTATGGCTGATATTTTCAATATGAATATTCCAGCAAAGGGGTGAATGGAGTAGTTGGTCAGAGGCCATTCCCACTGCAAAGGTGAATGCTGAATGCTGCTTAGAGGAAAGGTTTAGTTTATGTTTTTTTATGAAAAATAACCCATTTTTACTTTTTTTCTAATCCAAAATATCTTTATTTCTGAACAAAAGAATGGACCAGCATGCATTCAAGGTGAATTCTTACAATTAATAAAACCAGGAGTTATGTGCTGTCTACAGAAATCTCTAAGATTTGACTTGCCAAGATTACTTAATATGGCATAAATACAAATGAAAGAAATGAAATCAACAAAACAACACCCAGAAAAAAACTCACCACACCAACAAATCTAATTTCTAAACATCCACTGAATATCTTTGTGCAGCAAAAAAATGCATAAAACAATGCATGGATCCCTTCCACCCCAATTTTTATGGCTGGAAAACTGACAGGAAGGAGTCAATATTCCCAGCATAAATATATGGAATAGATAATCACCAATATTATTTTTATGTAAAAAAAATCTGTGCCGTCAGAATGTATTTGAGTGTTTTTGTAGTTCTCCCCCCAAGCACATGCTGAAAGAATGTCACTTTGAGGGCAATAAAAATGTGTTCTGGATTAGAGTTGCACATAATGAAGGAAGAATTCCAGTCAAAATAGAATGATTCTCATGTTACTTTCTTGGGTTCAAGAATCAGATACAGTTTCCCCTTTTTTTTTTTTTAACTTATGAATTTGAAAAATGTTTCCTCTTTAGGATATAATCAGGAACATGTGTGAGAAAGATCTAAACTGGTGATACTTTCACAAAGCACTGAAAGAAACAGATTGTCAGAGGCAGGATTCTGATTTGGTAATGTATGTACATAATTGCAACTAGGAAGGTGAAAGCATAAATTGCTACAGGCACCTGCACTCAATCCACTTTAAAAAGCAAATAGAAGAGCTCTAAAATTCCATATTTAACCCCTAAAATGTTTAAATCCTAATCTTGCAGGGAACAAAATATCTTTAAAATATATCTAAGTAGCTAAATATTTTTTAATAATTTGTTTAAAAAATCCCAATACAAACACACAAAAAAAGTCTCCATTGGATTTCTGATTCTCTAAAACACAGTTTAAACAGTTTAAACAGTTTTAACACTCTTTCCCTTTAAAATTTAATTTACATGTTTTTCACCAGTCACACATTTTATTATTCTAGCTAAAAGACAGGAACCAGAAATGGCCCAGAGCCTATTTGTGTTGAGGACAACACCCAAATTAGTTCTAATAATTTTTAGGAAGATTTGATCTTGCAAGTCTTCAAAGAGATCTCTGCTGAGAAATATGGAAGTCAGACGTAAATTATTCTCCATGTAGCACCTGGAATCTGAGTGGAGCGGGTGAAATAACATCACAGAAATGAAACAGATAAGAAATCAGGGAACTGAGTATCTCACCTCATTTCTGTTCATCTCCACTTGCATCCCCTGCACTGAGCCACATTTTGTGGCCAAATATCAGTACTCAGAAGCTCTTTGAGGGAGCTGGGGTCAAATACAAATTTCCTTCAAATTTTTCTCCAAGTTCTTCCCTGTAGCATAAAAAAGTCCCATCCTGGCCATTTTGCTCCTTTCATACACATATTAATTATCAGAGTTAGTTTTAATCTGCCTTATTCTCTTCATTCTTCCTGCACAAACTTGTGATTTGTAAACAAGTCAAGAAGAAGAAGTGAAAACATGGATACTGGGAAACTTGGATTTAACTAACTGTGCTGAGGACAGGATTTTCCACCCTTCAATTTTTAGGGGATATTTATGAGACACAGCACAAAAACATAGTCTTTGCGTTGGGTAAAGCTTAAAAAATAATAATAATAAAAAAAAGGCTTCAAAGCAGTTGGTATTAAGAAAGCTGGTACTTTGCTTCCCTCCTTGGCCTAAATATTTCTGGGAATTTTCCGAGCATAGATAAGACTCTGTCCTGGTGCAACTGGGAGACAGTAAATCTGAGCTGGATTCCTCCAGCAGTAGATGTGCCCTTATAAGACAAACTTGAAAAATCATATAAAAACCATCCCAGACTGAAGGAGGAACACAATTCCAAATGTAACAATACTGATTTAAAAACAAACAATAGTTCTGTTAGAAACTGGCAGCATTCCCAATAATAATATTTAAACAAGCAAAGACAGAATACAATACTCACAGGCATGCTCCAACTATTTTTAACTGACATATTACTGTATACTTTCTGAGGAAAGTTCAACGAGATTTGTCAAATAACTCAAGATCTGGCTATTCAGACCTCTCTGCACAGAGCAATGGCCTCATTTTGCAGAGCTGCCTTTCTTTATCCCGTTAGAAATGTGCTGAGGAGCTCCAGTCCCAGGGGGCACCTTGGTACCCACAGGAACATCACACACATTGTCCTGCAGTTCCTGTTGTTATAAATGCAAAGGCAATTTCGTGATATGAATTGAAAAAGAGAAATTTATTAATAAACAACAACAAGCGAAACAGCGATAAAAACCCACAATAAAAAGATCAGCGCAGCGCTGGGTGGACAGGGTCTACACCAGAGGTATAGGTTTCCCAAATCCACGATCGAGGGTTCCCAAGCCTCGGTTTTTATAGGGATTTTCTGTCCTTAGGCGAAAATTCCAAGCAGGTTCCATTCACCAAGTGTCCTTGATTGTCCAGTGAATGGATTTCCTGACATGGAATAATGACATTAACCAGTGTCCGGACAGAATCTCCTCATATGTAAAGGAGATTCTGTATGTATTGCAACGTTAGGTTTTCATGGCAGGGCGGTGGAATCCGGGCTGGTGCCGATGGATATCTCGGCCGTGCTTTTCCCCTTTGTCTTTCCTGATTGCCTTTTCAACACCGGGATGTTCAGGTCTGGCGAAGCCTATCTTTTGGAGTTTGTCTTTCTTTCGTTGATCAGTTTTTTTCTACAGGAATCTGCAGGGCGTTGCTCGGGTCGGGAGGCAGATAATTTCCCGAGCCAGCTCCATTGTCTTCCTGATGGTCCGTGTCCTGTCTGTTTGTTCGAGTTGATGGGCCTGCCTGAGTTCGTTTATCTGGGTGTTGTTGGCAATCAGTGGCTTTTCGGAGAGAGCCCCGTTCCGCTCTGAGGAGAGGCCTTTTTACATTTCATATTTTCATGTCATTGCAAAACACATTTGTCTTATTTATATACTTCGAATTTTTAATACAAACAATAATTTATTACACTGTGACAAAAAGGGGGTTCAGTTTCTGATGTGCCATTCTGAGTTCCACACTGAGCAGGCTGTGCACAAACTGCTTCCTGCCTGCCCATCTTCAGATATTTGACTCTTCAGGGAGACAATTTTGTTTTCTCTAGGAAAAAAAACCATCTCTGGTGACAATGCTCTGCTC
The DNA here is from genome assembly GCF_030490865.1 of Poecile atricapillus. Taxonomy (NCBI): domain Eukaryota; kingdom Metazoa; phylum Chordata; class Aves; order Passeriformes; family Paridae; genus Poecile; species Poecile atricapillus. Next base: position 1,063,243 of record NC_081258.1, read on the forward strand.
CAGGATCTGGAAGTTTTCAGGGAAGCTGCTAAAGACTCAGAGGAGTGTGTCCCAACAAAAACTAGCAGCAAAACTCTCTAAGGTTTAACTCTTTGACACCCATGGCATAACTGGAAGTTTTTAGGCTGACACAGATTTTTAAGGTCTGTCTGATACTTAAAGAAGTCCAAGAGTTATGGCTCCATGCTGGGCTTTTCAAACATTTCTTTATCAGCAAATGACCAAGTGAAACCCTTCAGTGCAGCCCCATGGATCAGATTAGATATGTTTTTAGGTCGCAAGCTAAAAGCTTGCTAATGCTTACAGGCATTCCTTCTCTAGGAATGTTTGTTAATTTGAACTCCCCACCCTTGCTGGGTTCCTTTAATCTCCCAACCAGCTGTCTCCCATAAAAAGATATTTCTGTTTTTAGTTACAAATCTGTTTAGAGATAAAACTTGCTCATAAATACACAACTGCATCCATGGTTGGGTTTTTGTTTTTGTTTTGGCTGTTTTGCTGACAGTAGAAAACCAAGTCCAGATGAAAAATATTGAACTTTTTTTAGGATCAGAACATGTTTCCTCCTTGCTCAAAGCATGGTGCATGTGTAATAGATACTCTCAATTTTAGGGCTGGCATGACACTGAAAGAACTCATTGAAACAGCCATTTTTGTCACCTTTTCAGATTTAGAGCTCATGAGATGGAATAAATTGAAGCTCTCTCAGAGACTGGCAGTATTTTTACCTGCAGAACACCCAAATATATGAAATGGACTCATTCTAAGCAACTGAAAACCTCCCCCAAGCCCCAGAGTTTTTGCTTTTCTAGTAACAGGCAACCCAGGAAATTTCTAACTTGTTTTCAATTCTCTTAATTTCTAGATTTTAACTAAATAAATTGCACCTATTTCTTATTTGTATATTCATTACAGATACATCAATCAGCACTTCTGGGAACAGCTTTGAGCACAATTAAGGGCTGTGAGCCAGAATTTCTGGTTAAAAAGCACAGATTTAGGGTTTTTTTTGAGCAATTTCACTATAATATGGTAAGAGTTCTTTAATTTAACCATACCATATTCCTCTTAAAGCAACCTCCGTCTTCTGAATAATTCCGGTTTCCACTAAAATGATTGCCAGATATTAGAGATAAATTGAAATACTTCTCCCTGTAACTCAAGCTAAGTGTAAAAGAGCAATAGAATTCTGGTGATGAATTCTAGTGCTGCAGAAAGCAACATTTCAGTAATACCCCAGCAGCATTCTCAAAAATGCTTCTACCCATCACACCTCATAGCAACAGAAAAACATTTACTTTCCCAAACCTATCATTCTTCCACTGGTCATCTGCTAATTGAGGCTCTGGACATTTATCTTGCAGTATTAGTTTAGGATTTAGTCATGAATATTTCTGTATATATACTATTCCAGCACATCTTAATAATTAAAATACTATTTCAAATGTGTTTTCATTAATATTTACTTTACTCCTGCTGCAGTTCAGGACATAATTCAGTAGAAAACTGATTAAAAATATAGTTGCATGAAATATATGAAAATTAAATTCTACTTGTCTCAAAATATCAAGATTTTATGGACAATGTGCCAAAACTCTGTGTTATACTGTAGAGTATAAATATTTACAATTGAGTTTATATATTAGCGGTTCAACTGGGACAATGGATACATCCCACAGCATTTAATTCCCATCTGGGGACACTCTGCAGACTGTCAGTTCATTATTCCACAAAGTTATTTTATCTAACCATGGGAGGTGTGTCGTTTAGATCCTGAGGTGATCTGTGCCTTATGAATACCCTGGACTGATAAAGGTGACTGACAGGAGCTGAAGGGAGGAAGAAAACCAATGATGAAGAAGTCCTCCCCTGCTCTTCACCTCAGCAATGTTTCCCAGGGACAGGAGCTGCCCTTGGCAGGGCTGGTTCTTCAGGTGATCCAGCACAGCTGGGGCTCCAGGGGTTCCATCTGTGCCATGGAGACCCAGCTCAGGGACAGAGCCAGAGCCAGGAACTTCAGTCTGGAGGAGAGGCAAAATTACCTGAGGATAGGATCACAGAGTGGTTTGGGTTGGGAGGGACCTCAAAGCCCACCCAGTGCCACCCCAGCCATGGCAGGGACACCTCCCACTGTCCCAGGTGCTCCAGCCCCAATGTCCAGCCTGGCCTTGGGCACTGCCAGGGATCCAGGGGCAGCCCCAGCTGCTCTGGGCACCCTGTGCCAGGGCCTGCCCACCCTGCCAGGGAGCAATTCCTGCCCAATATCCCATCTGACCCTATTTTCTGTCAGTGTGAACCCATTCCCCCTTGTCCTGTCACTCCAGTTCCTGATGAAAAGTCCCTTTTCAACTTCCCTCTGGAAGGTGCTGTGAGGTCTCCACACAACCTTCTCCAGGCTGAACAGCCCCAAGTTTGGGAAACTGGAACCTTGGAAATTCCGAGGTCTTCTCACAATCCATGGGATAACTCTGGGATTGCCTTGACTCCAAGAAGTCTTGGAAGCGACTGGAAGCTGAGTTGGTAGTCAGTAACAGCAAAAGAAATTCCACTGGCTCCTACCATCCCTCCAGTCCTGCTGTGCTCACACCTAAACCAGAGCAGAGCCCTGCAACCCTCAGAGTCATCATAACAAGATTTTACCCAGTGCAGAACAGACCCTCCCATGAAAAAAACAAACATTTGCAAAATGAACACTTAACCAAAATTGATTTTAAAGGTAATAACAATAGTAAGCAACAACATGGAACTCCTCAGTGTCCTGTCTATAAATTAATTAAAGAACTTGTTACGGGAGAATAAATATCACACCCAGGCCAGTGTGGCACAGCTGAAAAATGATCTGACAAACATGATGCCCCCAGAGGAATGAGCTGGCAGCTAAAGCAGACAGGTTAATACCCTTCCTACAGCCACGAGACACTCACTGCTCCCCTGTAACTGCTGGGCCTTGAGACTAAAAGCTTTAACCAATAAAAACCATTAAACCCATGCAATAAAACAATGTCAGCCACAACAGAGCACATGACTCCAGATCAATACATGGTATTTCCTCTAGAAATCATGGCATAAGGGTTTCAGTCTGAAAATATTTAGAAATGCAGAAGGGGTGAAAAGAAAATAAATTTAGTCAGGCCTGTATTTAAAGAACCCAATCCAGAGAGAAACAAGCAGAAGAGATTCATGGTGAAATCACTCCCAAAATGCTAAAGATTACATGGGGACAGCTGTGGGGTGGTATGAACATGGATATGGCTTTGAAAGGCCAGGGGATTCACTCACAGCTACACTTTGCCTTTAAATACATATATATATATATATTAAATAACAATCCACCAGATATTCGACAGAGCTTCTTCAATTTTTATCTAGCATGAAGCAGGAAGATAATTACTAATGAGAGCTGATGCCAAGTAATTCCTCCCCAGAACTCAGGCACTGCACACACAGAATCACTAGGTCAGTACTAGGCAAAACCACTTTGCCATGAAGCAAAATTCCCCCAGAAATTGGGTATTTTGGGTTCCCTGTGCTGTCAGCACAGTTTTCTCTGCATGTGAGTCCCTCCACACCCCTGCTCAGTCCATCAGAAATAGGGATTTTTACCCCTCACCAGATCTCCATCCCTCTAGGGATTTGCATTTTCCCAACACATTATTTAATATATTCAGAAAGTATTCTTTATATTTATATACTACCTAATTATCAGGTAATACTCTACAAGAGAAAAAAGAGCTCAAGACAAAGGCCAAATAACATCCAAAGACAGTTAATTAAAGACTTATTTCTTTCCCATTTTCTATCACACCCCGTTCCCCCTCACCCACACCTATAATAAATAACCAATGATTTTATACATTCCAGGAAAGCTGAGGGTGAACCTGGCACACGAATCCTCTGTGCCAGGCCCCAGGAGGGCTCTGGGGGCAGCTGTGCTGTGGCTCCTGAGCATCCTGAGCTGCTCTGCAGCACAAGAATGAGCAGTGCTCACCCCTCATTTATGGGGCCTGGCAGAGATAAAGCCAGAGCTGACCCCTGCCCCTGCAGCCCCGTGATTTTCCAGTGTCACCATCCTTCCTGGCCACGTTATTGCTGCAGACACGGCTCTTGTATCCACCCAGGCAGGACATTTATCTTGCCCAGACACTTGAGCCCAGCCAGGTAACACCACACTTTGTTTCTTAATGAAAAATAATAATAAAAAAAATTATATCAAACCATGATGAAACCTTAATTCTTAACTGAATGACCCCTTTGACATCAAATTACTCTGATATTTCAATTCCTTGTGCCTTAATAGGGCAGCAGCTTTATGTCTCTCATTGCTGAAGACCTTGGGAAGTAAGATCAGCAATCAAAGTAATAGAAAAAGCAATACAGAACATATATAAAACTGAGTTGAATATCCTCAAATGTTTCTCAGCATGTTGGCTGTTGCAAGATCAAGCACCTGGATAGTAAATCACTGGAGTTTGATTTGTGTAACAGGTATTTTGTGTGGGGTTGCCAAATTAGCAGAAACAATCCAAAAATTGCCCACAGTTACTGGTGTCCATGTTCTGTTTTTCAAATGTCATTGTAACTTTACTTGGGAAGGAGCTTTGAAGGGCAGTTTTCCAGACCCAACTTAAACACATTTTCATGGGTCAATTTCTAAAGAATATTATTGTTTCTATTCTGAATTATTTGACCTTCATCTTATGAAAATCAAAGTCATGCAAAGCCTTTTTTATATAAACTGAAATTAGGAAAATGTCACTTCCTACACTGGAAAGGGAGGTTTAGAGACACACAAACACATATACAGACTGCATTTCAACTCTCAGCCAATTTTCTGTTCAAGTAAATAGAGAAAAAGGGAAGATTTATGGCAAGAATAGTTTCCATTTTTCCATTTCTTTTTCCATGATTTGATATTTTTTCTCCCTATTATCCATGTATCAGAGAAAATATATTTAAATAGCACAACCACTAAAAAAAAGACCAACAACAAAAAAAAAAGGTGAAGCTTTTTTGGGTACAGGAACAAATCTTCTGGACTTCCTATCAGCTTTTTATTTTTTTCTTTGTAAATAAAGTATGGTTTGGGGTGGGGGGGAAGGGTATGGAATTAGAACCCTCATTTTGGGCACACAGGAGAAAGTGAGATGAGGAATTTCTCCTGCTGAGAGAAAGCATCAGGTCAGGAAGAGAAGAAGACATGGGAGGAAAAATCCTCCTCCACGCCACCTGACCCCTCCTTGTGGAATCTGAAAGATTTTCTTCTTCCAAGGCTCCAAGTCAATAGATGCAAGAACATAATGACCACATGACCTTAATGAGGAGTAAAGCACTTGCACTGTTTTTCCTGTCACTAATATTACAAACCCTTCATGCTCTGGTGTCCTCTCTCTCCCTCTGGCACTGCTTATCTTGCAGTGTAACCAAGGTCACCTTTATTAAAGACTATTTCTGCCTATTTCTAGTTGGAAAATCAGAATTCAGCCACTGCATTAAAAGATCCCACTACTGCTGTTTGTTCTGCTCCTACAGCCACAGACAGGCGAAGCAGAATGACCCAGACAGAGGGAGAGGGGAGCACAAGTATCTCCCAAAGTGGAGCTGAAGACAGGGACTTCAGGATGGCACAGGTACCTCACAGTGTGCGTGGCTCTATCATTAAACCAGGCAAATGATTCATAATTATAGATTTTAGCCTGTTTTTTAAAGTATTTTAAATGCTTATTGATTTGTAAGGCAGCATGACTGGAAATTGTGCTGACCTTGGAAAGGCTGAGAAGGCAGAAATCTTCGTCTTTTTACCAAATGAGCTGCAATAGCTCCAGGAGCATTCCATGAACCTGGGAGAGCCCCTGCAGCCTTGGATCACCCCAGGAACACAACCCCAAACTCACCATCCCACAACTGCACAGTGTCCAGCTGCTGGAGCTTTGGGGGGAAGAGCAAATGATACATCCAGGGAAAGGGAAAAAGCGTTTAGTGGTGGAGAAGGGAAGGTGGAGAAAGAAGTATTCCTTCTTAGGAGGTTTTTGTTTCCATTGGCTTGATTAAAGGCCAAGGCTCAGATATGAGAGTTCAAAAGTATTCAAAAGACTGGAAAATTAGGGGTGAGAAATACAGAAAATTCCAAACAAGTGATGGTAAGAGTTTTGTACCCTGAACCATCTCATATATTCTGTCAAAAAAAGTATTTATTGAAAGATTAAAAGGAGTTTTAAAATAGATTATGTAGACTATTTTTGCAGCCTGTGCCCATAAGCCCCTGTTCTCCAGTGAGTGCCAAGACTGAGGGCTCAAAGGGAGAGAAAAAAATGTGAATTAATAAATTCAGTTTTGCCTTTGTGAGTAAGGCACCCCCTCCCAACCCCATGCTGATAAAACCTTTCTGCCTCTCTCTCGCATGTTCCCCCTCTCCCTCAATTTTAATTTGAGCTTTTCCCCACCTCATATGTAGCATATGCAGAATCCACGATGGAGCTGGGAATAAAGGTTTCATTAGCACTCATTTGGGATGCAGCAGAACTCCCTCCTGATTTCACAACATGCAAGTGAGGGAGCCATTCCAAATACCTCCTGCTGAAACATTTATAATGCAACCAGCGCTCTCCCACTTCGCCTTTCACTCCCATCCACTCTCCACCCACACACGCTGCCTGCCCCATTGCAAACTCAATTTTCTGTGGTTTCTAAGACCTGAATAAACAGACCACAGCCATCTAAATGTGCATGCAGTCCCTATATCTTCATGGAGATTAATATAA